>NW_023458556.1:10371218-10388513 GCF_013731165.1 Rhagoletis pomonella | reverse complement strand
CAAAGCAAGGATTTTCACTTGGGAAATATTCCAAAAATGCCAGTTACCTTTTTTTTTTGTGTACTTACCTTTATGTCTCCGTCTAGTTATAGCCGCACTGAGCTTCCTATTTCTAAGCGTTTGCTCTCCCCACGTGCCTTTTGCCTTATGTATCTAGTAGTGTGCCTTTTTTTGTTCGCTTTGAACAAATATTTTTATCTACTTCATTTTCTTTTATCTGCTCTTCCTTCTCTATCTACTGTGGAAATAATTCAAACTGCCATTTATTCGAGCGCAAAGTGAATAGAATGCGGGAAAATTTAAATTTTATTGTAATATTATGCGAGAACTTGAAGAAATACAGCCCGCTGTTAGGTTTATAGATTACGTAAACGTACCAATAGTAAAAACATTGGCATCCATAACAAATATACAAAATGACACACTCACTTTCACACACACACATCTACACAGCGATACGTAAATGAATCCTTTTGCGGCGCCTTTTTCGGGTCTGTGTCCCTTATTAACGTAACCGTTTGCCTAGGCAAAATCTACTATTCACTTTTCTCTGTCATTTGCCATTTTTCCACCTTTTTGCACACAGCAGCTTTTACATTTTTTTTCTTCAGCCCAGTAGCCCTTAAGCCAAGCCGCTGACCATTTGGCAATTTTTCACTTTAAATTCGCACTTTTTCACTTTGTGCAGAAGTTCCGGCAGCACATTTCGGTAATTTTATGCTTGGCAAACAGCCGGCAATGCGATCTTTTCCTCCCCCTCGGTAAAGTAAGTTGGTGCGTTGTTGTCAGCCACCCCTTGGCAAATGTCATGGCGCACAATGGGCTTGGCTAAAGACGCAAGTACTGTCTGGCGTGCTCATAAAAATTAATGCTCAACGCATTAACAATGTGCATCTATGCATTGATAACGCATTTATCTGCAGGAAATAGGATGTTATTTTTGTATATCGTTGTCATCGTCATCGTCACCGCTGCCGCCATTGCCAACCTCATCACCGTCCTCATGGCGTCCTCAAGTCTGCGAAGTTTTCAAACTTAAGTGCTTAGGCCCTGTTTATTTCTATGTTTACTTGTCGGTGCCAATTTTCGTCCAATTAAGCGCGTTTTTATGGCATCATTTTCAGTGCTTAGATGGATTCAGTAATATTTTGAGATGATACCGACGGAAGCCCAACGTAACGCTTTCATCTTTTCTTTTGTTTTGTATTTATATCCACTTTCTGTCCCTTCTTACATTGCGATCCGTATTCGATTCATTGAATTGTTAATTTTATTATCGTTGGCTAAGGGACAAAATGGCTGCTTATTTTCTTGCCATAAATGTGATGGGGAAATGTGCCACTGTCCAATTTTATTGTAGAAAATACTTAGAGCGATACCACTGCCGTTAAATGGAAATTAAGTTGTACAGTTGTGCGAGTGTGTGCTAGTAAATGTGGTGGCTTTCCGCTGTGACATCTCCGAGAAAATAGTCGAACTCATTTTCTTAATAGGTATACTATAAATATTTGGTGTGCATTTCGAAGTGAACTGAGATAGGAACGCCAAGTCCGTTTTTTTTTTTTTTGAAATATCCCACTTGGATAGATTCTATGAGAATCTTTTTCAATGCAGAAGTATATTCAAAGGTTTGGCATTGCCAGGCGAGGGGCCATCACTGTTTAGAAAAAGCCTCTTTCTATAGTTTTTTTTCTAATATTGCTTTGGCCAGATTTCGAACCTTGCTCATAGGGAGGTATAGTACCAATTCTAACCACTCGGCTACAGCGGCTGCCAACAATTCTTCATACATTATACGACTTTCGCTAGTGAATAGTGTTTTATTTTTTATATCTTAACAAAATTTTCACAAAATCGTATGGAAGGTCATGATAAACAAACGTCATTAGCTAACATCCAAAAGTATGTACATATTACATATGTACCTTAAAAAAGTACTCGCAATACCCCACAATTATATTACTCTTTCCTATTCTAATGCAAACAACATACGAAGTCATTAAAATCAAATCTCTACACAAATTTTTTGCAAATAGATGTTATTAGAGTTTTAGTTCTCTTGTATCCTTTTGAAAAGTTTGTCCATTTTAAATGAGCTATTAAACACAAAAAAAAACAAACACAACAGAATCCAGGTCACAAGTGCGATCAAGCAAAGCAGCCAGGGGAAATGAATTGTTAACATTATAAAAGAAAAAATGTATAAAGAAAGTTTTAAGCGAAAGCGAACGTAGACACGCAGAGAATTTCCAGTCATAGCCACAATTTAAAAATACCAGCAGCTTGGATGACTTGCTGCAGTACGCGCGCATACATACATACACACATTCTCCGCCGCCGCGCTGACCACATTCACCAGAAATTCAGCGCCCTCATATACGTAAATGTGTTGCATAACTGCAGGCGCCCAGACTTGAGCGAAGGCAAATACGCATTACTATTGAGTTTAAATATTTAATGATGTCACTAGAATAGGAATTTATGTATCGTTGTTTTATGTGGCATTGTTGACCACAGGGTGTGTCAGCTGCGGCGGTGTACATAAGCACACAATCATCCACTAAAACGTACATTTAGAGTTTCCCCCATTTTCGCTCCGCTCCAACCATTGTTGCCGGCTTGTTGTTGCCTCTTATTGTTGTTCTTGTGTTGGCCAGTGAATTTGCTGTCACATCGGCTAATGCTGATTATCGTGTTTGAGGGAAGGAAGCAAAGTGCTGGTCAGTGCCATGTTGCATGTAACGCACCACCAAGTGTGTATGTAGTTGTAATTGTAATGCTGGGTCATCATGGCCACACGCTGGCTCCTTCGCACATACATACATACATACATACATACGTATCAAAACACTTATTTCCTAATTGCGTTTATACAAAACCGACAATGCTGCGCTGGCTATAAAAGTAACAACTGCAGTGGGACATACCGGAGCTGAGCGATACAAGGGACCATTGCTTGCATTCAAATCCCTACAAGACATTGCTGAGCACTTTAGGCAAAAATTCTCACACATTTACACTTTTGTTTTTGTAGTACGGCATAAATGAGTAGTTTGACTATTAGTACTGAGGACTTTCTGATGACAACATTGAGGGGAAAGTACTCAATTTTTTCCCATGGCCTGAACGAAAATGAGGACTTTGATAAGCACTTTTGTGATTAGGGATAATGATAATATGAGTACTCATATGATACTCAGCTGTCTTGTAGGGATGTCTGTTGATTACTTGGATGTGTTTATAAGCCATATGTGGTGTAGTGTGTAGTGTGCAGTTTGCAGCTTGCAGTGTCCACTGTGCACGTGTGTGTGTGTGTGCAAGCGAGCGTATTTGAGATTGTGTCGGCTATTTGCATGTCACAGTAGCCCAGTTTTTCATGCCTCATGGACACAACTTTCAATCCACAACGAAGAGTAAACTAATTTGCTATGCAAATTGAATGGCAGTCAAATGCGCAGGCGGATCAAGCAATAAAACAGCGCACACACGCACACATACTGGCAGGCCGACACACAAACGAATGCATATACAGTGGCGGTCAAAAATGGATGAATGGTCTTTTGTTTTTAATATTTGCAATGTTTTTCAAGCAAATTTTTTTTTGTTTTTTTTTATAAAAATATGGTTTATGCTTTAACAAAAACCATATAAATCACAATTTCAAACTTTATATAGAATTTAGAAAAATTTCACAAATTTTTATCTAAATTTCGAGCTGTTTAACCAGAATTTTAAGAATTTTTTTGGGTATGCAGTTAGCACGCTTTTAAAATAAGGGCTCATTTTGAGCGGCTTAAAGTCGCATTGATTTTGAATTTTTTTTTTTTGTTGCCGGCGTTTTGAACATAAATTTTTTGAGGAAAAATATGCACAAGACTGTTTGCAAAAAAAAATTAATAAAAAAAAATAAGCGCCATTTTTCCTAAATTTCGCTATTTATATGAAAAACCGCAAAAGCCGTCAGCAGAAGAAAAATATTAAAATTGAAAGTAATTTTTTAGCCGCTCAAAACTTGCATTTTTTGTACTAAAATTTATAAGCCTGTTAATTGCATACCCAAAAAAATTATAAAAATTCCGGTTAAAAAAATCAAAATTTGGGTAAAAATTTGTGGAATTTGTCTAAATTCTCTATAAAGTTTAAAATCGTGATTTATATGGTTTTTGTTAAAGCATGAACCAAATTAAAAAAAAAAATACCAACAAATTTTTGCTTGAAAGCATTGCAATGCAATATTGCAAATATTAGCAACGAAACTCCATTTATCCATTTTTCACCGCCACTGTATGTAAGTAAATATGAGTATAGAAACCCATTTAAATGCTTACACTCGGACTCAAATATGGGCCATTCCATTGTGACTGGTGGTAAATTTGAATTCAGAGTGTGATTAGTTTTGAATTATAACTACAAATGTCGTCGAAACTTATACAACAGTGAAAGATATTTTTTTTAACATATGTATGTAGATAAATAACTAATGTGCAAAATTCTTTTAAAAAAATATCAAACAATTTCTAGCCTCTTTGTTACCATTATTTGAATGAATGCTACACTGAAAACTCCTCTATTTTAATTTTGTGCGCTGAAAAACGAATTTTAGCCAAAACACTTTATTTTCAAGCCAGGTTTTTTGTTTTATAAAATATATGTATATTGTACGCCTTTGTTTTCTTTAAAAATTAGGCTGATATAATTTTCATAGAAGTATTTATAAATATTTAAAATTGTGACTGATGGTGTAAAGCAATTATGTATAAAGTAAAAGTTACCAAAGACAAAAAGTAAAAATTTTTTTTTTATTTTTTAACAAATTAATGAAATGTAGTCATTTAGAAAGAGACGACTACTACTGAAATAGGTATAATTCGGGCATTGAAAAATGTATATCGTTTTCCTCTTTACATGGAATAAACCATATACGTATGAGCATTAGGGTGGTCCAAAAAAGAAATTCCGATATAGGGTTTGGGGCACCTTCCTAAATTTTTCCTCTTAGCGAAAGAGGTGCTGGTACCAAACTGTACGTTTCTAAGTATAAATTTAGAGGATGCTCATGGTGCTCATGTTTCGCTCTATAAGTATTGTGTACATATATTAATCAAAAAAATTGGTTAAATAACCTAAGAATATTTCAAACTTAGATTATCCAAAAAAATATCACAAGCTTCAGTTGTCATGGCAACAGTCGCTTTTTATCAGTAGCGCATTTCAAGGTCATTGAGCACCCTGTATTAGATGCAGTAGAAAACTGAAAGTTGGTATAGATGTTACAAATATCAAAAGGAAACAACTAAGGGGGTGTCCCGCTTTCCGGGATTAAATTTTTTCCCCCCATACAAAAATTGGACCACTCTAATGTACATATTCGCTTGTGTGTGCAGTAAAGCAAGTGACACTTTTGCTTGCGACGAAATATTTGTTTGCGTCTTTGAAATTAACGGCAACCAGGTCAGATGAGTGTGCACAAACATATATATGTATATATATATATATATATATGTAAGTATGTAAGTATGTATGTATGTATGTATGTATGTATATATGTATGTATATATGTATGTAAGAGGCGCTGCCATTGCCCATATGCATGTCGCCGGCAAAGACTTATTAAAAGTATGTTGGTGTTGGTTGATTTTTCCGACAGAACGAAAAATAACACAATGCCGTAACCGGTTTGTCTGCAAACCCAGATCGACAAGGGATGACGGAAATTCCAAGTTCCAAAATAAATCAACTTATTAAAAACTTGTCGCCCACTGTAAATGCACTTTGCATTCAGCAACAACAACAATGCACATATTTGTTTGATATCTTATGTTGTTTCAACTGTGGATAAGTGAGGCAGAAACAGACGTCGATGTGAAACTTTCTTGAAAGGTTAAAGTAAATTTGCGAGTGAAACTTTGTAATCCTTCGATATCAAAAAGTTCAAACGTCAATTGTCAAAAGCAAGGAAAGCTCTTTGATAACAATAATGCTTGATTAAATACACAAACAAATATGTAGACGCTTCTATTTTAGTTCCGAATTTTAATGCGAATCTGCTTATAAGTACTTTTATTTGTACATATCAATGTACGTACATACAGTGGCGGTCAAAAGTGGATGAATGGTGTTTCATTTTTAACCGACTTCCAAAAAAGGAGGAGGTTATCAGTTCGTCGGAATATATTTTTTTTTTTTTTTTTTTTTATGTATGTTACCGCATAACTTTGGACCACGTCAACCGATTTCGATAATTCTTTTTGCATCGGAAAGGTAGTGTCTCAGAGGTGGTCCCATACTAATCTGTTTAAGATCCGATCAGCGGATCATGAGATATATATATATATATATTTTTTTTTTATATGAGAGTTGAAGTCGGTTTTTTTTTGCTAAAAATTACTTGTTAATATTTACAATGTTTTTCAAGCTACAATTTTTTTGATATTTTTTTTAAATATTATTCATGCTTTAAAAAAAATATAAATAAAACTTTCAAACTTTATACAGAATTTAAAAAAATTCCGCAGAATTATTTAAATTTATTGGGTGAATATGCAGTTAACAGACCTATAACATTTTAATAAAACAAGTGCAAGTTTTGAGCGGCTAAAAAATCGCATTGATTTTTGATATCTTTTTTTTTTATTGACGGCGTTTTGCACTTTTTTCTATATAAACAAGAAATTCCTTGTGGAAGTATATGCACAAAACCGTTTGCAAAAAAAATAAAAAAGTCAACGTCAGTTTTCCTAAATTTCGCTATTTACAATTCTGCGCACTCCATCTACATACTATATACATATATGTACGTGGAAAGCCCAACAACTAAGAGCGCTCTGAGCCCTAGCACGTCTATGTCCGATGTCCAGAGGCCATACTTCCATGCTGTGCAAATAAAAAAAAAAATACAAATTTTTTGACTCATCTGTAATTATTATTCAAGGACTTATATGATAAAAGTCCTTTGATAATAATTATTATTGAGATAAATATTTTTAAGTCTTCTAAGATTTTTATTTTGAGACTTTTATTATAAAAGTCGTTTCATAGTAATTATGAGTGCGAAAAAATTTTTTAAGTCTTAAAAGACGGGGCTTGTTCAGGACCATTTTAGGATTAGTTCCAGACCAGCTCGGAGCTATTTGGGGACCAGTTCGCGACTATATATATAATATAGTTCTAATCTAGTCACCAACTGATCCCAAACTAATCCACAACTAGTTCCAAACTGTTTCGGAACTGATCCCCAACTAGTCCTGAATTTCCCCCAACTAGGCCCGAACTAATCCCGAAATGGGCCCGAACTAATCCCGAAACGGACCTGAACAAGCCCCGTCCTTTAAGACTTAAACAATTATTTCGCACTCATAATTATTATGAAAAGACTTTTATAGTAAAAGTCTCAAGTCTATTATATAAGTCTCAAAATAATAGTTACCGATGACTTAAAAATTTTTTCTCACACATAATTATTATCAAAAGACTTTCATAACTCTTACGAAAATTTTGATGACTTTTTTAATACTCCACCATAAAATAATTATTATTCTGGGTCTCTGGTTGTAAGTGATTGCGCGCTCTGTATTCACCAGTAACGCATGTCCACTGGTGAAGTATTTACTGGTAGACAATAAAAAGTTACAACCAAGTGTGATGCATTTAAATTATTTACAATAAATCAACATCAGAAATTTCTAGAAATTTGCCCACAGAATACTTGCCGAATGCCTCGCATTGAATGATATATAAAGCCGAGTTATATATTTGCAGTTAAGACCTTTTAAAGAATACAATGTAAATAAGTTCCACTAGGCTCACAAGCATGATAATGTTTGGTAAATACTCATGTAATTCGCTCTGCATACAATCAGCAATCTGCCTGCGGACATCAGCAACTTTAATTCGTGTGTTTTCAAAACACTTAAGCGATTTCTAATACAAATATAAATATTTTATGCACAAACATTCAAGGAAACAGTCCCACCCTGCAGAGAAACCTACTAGTTGTGAATACTTTGCAGCTCAACTAGTTCATCTTTTACACTAAGCAAAGAGTCAGCTAAAAAATTTCCACATCAGAACACTGGTAACCAGAAACACTGGTAACTATAAACACATAAAGTAACTATGTATTACCAAATCATGCATTGTGAGACTTAGCGTAACTATTTTCGTAGTGTATCTTATTTCCATTTTAAAACTAACATTTTTAACTGACCTCACAAAAAGGAGAAGGTTATCAGTTCCTCGGAATATTTTTTAATTTTTTTTTTACTTATGTTACCGCGTAACTTTGGACCACGTTAACCGATTTCTATAATTAAGGAATACCTCAGAGGTACTAATTCGGTTTAAATCCGATCATTGGATCACGAAGAAATTAACGATAATCTTAAATTTTCTATGTAAGAATTGAATGCGGTTTTGTTTTTTGGTCTCCGTATCAGCGCATACCAGTTAATGAACTAGTGGGTTTCTACCAGTTGTTCTACCAGTATGTTAACTGACTTGTTTGCCTTGCAATTCGAGGTAGATGTATATATGAAGGAAAGCAAAACAACGACTTTTACTGTCATCAACCCTTACACAGAGCCATAAGCAGATTTGGTGAAACTCTTGTCAGTGTCACAGTCTTTTTGGCATTTGAGCTGCTGGGCAACTGCAGCTTACATCATTGCAAGCGCAACTCTTTCCAATTCTATTCTTATTTGACTGAGTCTACAAAAAAAAATAAAATACCGTTAGATGTATGAACGTCTACAGCACTCCAGCACATCCTGCCAACAAATAGCAAATGTAAATACTAATAGCAATTCGGTATGAGGAGACCTGCTGTTGCAGCACTGCCCACAGCACAGCTGCCATGCCAGCTAGTAGCATTCGAACCACTGGCTCCTTTGATGTTTGCATTTGGCTGCGCGTTGGGCAATGCTGTAGCCCGCCATCTGGCGCCGTTCGTGGCCACTGTTGCAAAATGCAAATTTGATATTTTCTAGCACTGGCAGCGCGAACAACGTTACGGTAATTTTTGGATTTTTTATGTTTTTAGATTTTATCGCCATTTCCGCTACATCCTTTTATTATTCTTGTTTGAGTTGTATGTATGTACATATGTATGTATGTATATCCCATCGGTACTCCACTTCATTTCATTTTATTTCTTCCGACTTGCGGATGATCAGCAAAAGTCAGAGCGACGTGCCGCGCTTGATTTGCGCTCGAAATCACTGCCACCAAATCGACAGTCAACATTTTCCAAGCCGCCACATATCCGATGATCAAAGTGCCACATAATCCAACAATTCAACTATGACTGCCAGTGGCGTCACCACTACTACTACGTCCACCAATTCAGCCAACAAACACTGGTGCTGGTAAGCTTTAGTTGAAAATGGCCAAAAAGGCAGAAATTCAATTGGTTACGCTTCACTAAAAGCAAAGAAAATAGGAAAAAAAAATAAATGCCACCAAAATGAAATCAAATTGAACATCAATGCAAATGTGGCAAATGTCACGCTTCCAAATTACGCCACATGCCCACGTACATACATGCATACAACGCCACATACGGGTGTTCAATAGGTCGTGCAAACTAACTGTCAGCTCGTTGGCAATTGTTGACTGGCAGGCCATCAACAACGCCATCAGCAACACTAACGACAGCAAATGGCGACTGGGATGCGAATTGAATGCACCAGCCAATAAGACACTCAATAAAAGGGGAGGGGGGCTTACGGGCGTCATATTGGTTTTATGATTTAGCCTGTACACTCGTCGCTGCTTCACGCGCCATATTAGTGGTAGTCCTTTTACTCGTAGAGTAACTACATATTTCAATTGCCGACCCCTACGCTTAGCGCATAGCTAACGCCAGCGCGCCTTCAATTTCATCCTCTAAGCGTCAGCGCGCCATTGCCATCGCTGCACGCGTAAATGGAATCAATCAGCTGAATTCATTTCAATAGGAATCATCATTCTAATTTAAAAGTAACACGCAGCGTTTTTTTTTCTCTACTTTCCTCCGCTCAGTCTCACATCAGATCAACTGACATTTTTGCAATTTGCTACAGGAAAAGTTGGTGCGCTTGATTGCGTTTTTGTCAATTCCCGATGCTATACGAATTTACATTTGTAACATACTCAATCAGGGTTGTCCGACAGCTCATCAATGTGAACATGTTTCGCTTACAAACGTGTCACCAAAAACCTGCAACAACAATAACTCGCCTACTAAATGGCAAAGAAATTCGACTATGAAAAGCGCAACACAAAATAATTTAAAACTACATGAATATTTAGATACCTATGTAAATATGTAGAGCCCAAATATGTATATGTACAGTTTTTAATGTTACTGGCACGTAGCTGGCGGCAAGCAAGCCCACACCATTGTCCATCTTCCCATACCCATTTAATTTTCAACACCATGCTCGCAGTTATTTACGCTTGTTTAATGACGTAATTCATTTCCCATTCCCATTTATTTCCAGTTGTCGTTTTCAGACACATACATCCCTTAACAACGGCACACAATGTCGACTGTTGTTTATTTTTTGTTGTTGTCGCGCACCGTCATTGTTCTATGCTTTGATTGTTTATGAACTTCATTGAAGTTGTCGCCGTTGATTTTGCCAGGTCAGGTCCCAGCTTCACCCATAGCAACGCCATTTCGACGCTCTATTGAGAGCGCTTGTACTCTCCTCTATGAGCCATTTTGTATTTGTTAAACTTTAATTAGATATTTTCAAATAGTGAGTTTGAGCATTTTTAAGTTTCTTCCTTCACTCTCTGAATGTTTAAATTCGCTAGAACGTATACACAAATTTTTGCTTTGCTCACTCATAGAGAAATAACCCAGTCAACAAAATATGCGGAAACGTATCCGAAAACGGAAAAAAATGCAAATGGAACGATTCCGTGTTTTGTCGTTTTTCCAATAATTTCTCCTACTAAAGTGTGCGGCGAAAATATGTGTCTAGGAAAGTACCGACAAATGAAATGAACATAACAATTTTTTTTTGTTGTTATAAAAGTCAGGGGCAAAATATTGTCGTAGAAGAAGGTTACCAATGTTCCTTTGATCCCAGGACCCCATAGATAAGAATCCAGGTTTTTTTTATTTTTCGAATTCTTTAGGAAAAAGTCCAATAATAATTGAAAAATCCGGGATTTTATTTTTAATCAAGATATTTCAGTTTGAAAGCTGATTTCTTCCACTTTCATTTGATATCAAATTTGCTTCATTTGGATAAGCGGTCAGGGCTGCCAACTTGGCTTAAACCTATTTTCCTCTGGGTGTACTTCTTTTTCTCACTTAAAATTTTCTAATTTCTATATTGTATACAACTGATTTATCTTAGACTGGCATTGGATTTTTGTTTTAGGAATGTGCTTCTAATATTAGTGCTAAATGGAAAGAATTGAAACGAACAGCACTTTTTTTCTGTTTGGTACGTTTTGGCACTTTTTCATCCTCAATATGGCACTTCATAGCTAAGTATAGTTGGCAACCCTGTAAGCGATTTGTTTATTATTAGCAAAGCACTTCAATTTCGGCCTTAAAAAATATTTGGCCAAGTTTAAATGTCATTACTGGACTAAAAAAATAAAATTCCGCATTGACCGATTATTTTATGACAAATAAAACGACTTTTATTATAAAATTTATAAAAGTCCGCTACCTGCTTCCAAGTATAATATATTCAAACTAAAGATTTCTTAACATTTATATAACTTGCGCATAATTTTCAAATAGGTGGCAACCCCTTTTCAAACTATTTTCAAACTACAACCTTCCTCAACCCATTTCGTCTTATAACTCATTCCTTTGATTTAAATTGTGTTTTATTTTTTAAACAAGTGGCAACCCTCCTACTTGTAGTTTAGAAATTTAGCATTTTTAAA
Source organism: Rhagoletis pomonella (assembly GCF_013731165.1). NCBI lineage: Eukaryota > Metazoa > Arthropoda > Insecta > Diptera > Tephritidae > Rhagoletis > Rhagoletis pomonella. The sequence goes on along the minus strand of NW_023458556.1, from coordinate 10,376,621 downwards.
CCCGTTTCAATTGATACCCATACCGCATAAATTGATTTAACGTTTTATATAATTTGAATTTAACTTTTTAAACAGGTGGCAACCCTCCTCAAACGCCTCAAAAATATTTCTTATGTTCAAACTAAAGATTTCTTACATTCGGCTAAGAAAATTGGAGTCTAGAGGATAAGTAAGAAATTGAAAAAATTTAAAATTTTTATGGGGAAATTAAGGCAATTTCTCAAAACGTTTGAATTAAAATGAGCATATGAAAGAGCTGCTAGCGAGTACTGTCACCAACTTATATTAACACTTATCTACCCGGCATTCGTTATATTCAAACAAATACGTTTGCAGGCCAGAGCCTTAAAGTCATAAAGAAAGTGCATACAACTTGTCAGCTCTTAACCCATTAACCTCCTCGAAATTCGCAATGCGCACAATACTGCAATTTTGCGTGCTTTAAAGTAGCTCTAGGACAAATTGCAGCTGCGAAACTCAACGGCGTTGGGCCAAGTGCTTGGACAACTTAGTTTCAGACGGTTGCCTTCCAGCTTTTACTGAATAATGTACATAGCATAGCAAATTTATACTGCACATGTACAAACATGTTTATGTACATACAAATGTATGTACGTATAAAAATCTCCTGACACAAAAATATACATACAAGCCGCTTCTTCAAAATGTGTATGCGCCTGTAAGTACTAGTCCATTTCACAGATTGGAGCGCGTGTCTTTCACTTCTACACTTCCTTCAATGCTCTTCGCGAATGCTGTAATATTGCACCATGGAATGACAGCTTGTTTCTCCTTAAACGTTTCTTTCACATCTAACATTTTCATGTCACCAGCTACATATATACTTCTAGGAATTTTCGCTTGTCTCGTTGCTTCTCCACTCACTCACTAAGCTTCAATGTCTGATGTGCATTTGAATAATTTAATAGATTTTTATGAGCTGTAAAACGCTCAACGCATTTACACTTAACACATCGCCTTCTGGACTGGGCTGGCACGGAAATGGCAACGACCCAAGAAAAAACAGCACAACAACTGAACCAAGGCAATGACAAAGCGAATGGTGCCAAGACTGATGTGTGAAAATTGAAAAAGTGTAAGAAATTGAAAATTTCGCCCAAATCTTGAGACGGTGCGGCGCCGCGGCGCACAGACTGCATTTCGCCTGCCATACACTTCACATACGCCATTTCATGAGCTCAAGCCAAGTTCCGTAGCAACGTAGCAATTCATGTGAAATTCGATGCAACCTGTATTGACACTTCACAATTGGCCACTTCTTGGCGTTCCACTGCCCAAAGGGGACGCAATTTATTGCCAAACACTCAGCTCAAGTTCCGGTTGTCTCTTGTGGCGCAGAGATAACGGTGCCGTCATTATCATCAACAACAACGGTATCAGCAACTAAAAGCATCTTGTCCGAAAATATTCAGTGTGACAGCATCGCGCGGAAACACCTTGATACGCTTCAGTGAAAAGGCGAAAGCAATAAATTTCACGCCATTTCCACATCCGCTTCACGTCGACAAAGAGAAGCCCGGCGGCAAACGGATGGAATGATAGGCAAGGTGAAATTTGAGCATAATGAAAGCAATAATGTTAAGGCAGAGAAATTTTAATTATTTTATTCAATTAAGATCCTTGAAATTTTAGGAAACTGAAAGTAATAAAAATTAATGGTTTTTCAGAGCCAAGCTCGAGGTTTCTCAGATGCCAGTTCGTACTTAACCTATGTACTTACATATACGCTGGATGCACAAAATAGGCAAAAAGGGCCCATCTATTAAGAAGTTAGAGGGTTAAAAGTTCTTACAAAAATATTCCTTGTCAGATTTTACATAGAATTGCTGAATACATCCTATACCTAAAATTTAGGAGCACATGGGTTAATCTGCCTATTTACCAGAAGAATTACCAAAAAGGGGATATGTTTGATCTACAATAAAACTGAGATATAAACTTTCAACCGCCGATAAACTTATTTTTGAAAAAAATTTATTATGTTGGGCAGTGGTATGTTTGTCTTTATCAGCTACACATGTACATATGTACATATCGCTCACTTACTAGAAGACTGGCATAGCTTAAAAAACTGTATTTTACCGGAGACGCGTTTAAAGTTTTCAAATTGTGAGTAGCTGTGCATCTTTTGCTCAAAAATTACGTTTTATGAGTTATGACAGTATTTTTTTATGTTCGTACGGAACGTTATACAATGTGCATGCGAATAAACGTACCGTAAACATGTACATTGGCACATAATTATAACATACATATGTATGTACATACATATAAATGTATACATTAAGGTGACTCACCAAAAAAAAATTCTTGTATTATAATTTTTAAGACTTCTGTCAAAATATTTGATCGATGAAAAAATACCTTCCTAGCTGTAACTCTTCTATCATCTGAGGTGAGTTTTTGAAAATAAAAATACAAACGAAATTTTTTTTTTTATAAAAAATCGTTTTTTTGAGCTATGTATTTCAAATCGGTTCTGCTCATGTTAATCGTAATATTTTTCGTAAATATTTTGACGGAAGTCACCAATGAAAAAACAGTACCAATTTTTGTTTTTTGCATAGAGAGTGATGCATCCTAATGTATATGTGCATATGTACGTATGTATGTATTTGATTATCTCGTTTCTAAAAGTTTTTATTACTGAAGATTATAAAGTAAATATGCAGCAAGTGTTGTGTGTGGTTGTAATTATCTATGTCCATAAAAATAAATTTCGGTAACAGCAAAAAATTAGTTTCTTATAAATTATTTGCACTGACCCCGACGTGATTTGAACACGCAACCTTCTGATCTGGAGTCAGACGCGCTACCGTTGCGCCACGGAGTCTTGTTGAGCTAAGCGACAATAATGTCATACGCTACGAGTAAATACATACATACATACATATATTTACTAAATACTACTTAAATCAGAAAGTTTCTAAGTAAAACAAAAAACCACTATTTTATCAAGAAAGCAAAAGTAAAGTACAATGACGCATATTAGCTTTCGCGTAGCGACAATCCGGCCAAAGGCAAGTACATACATAGATATTTACGCGTGTATATACATATGTACACCTACATGGTGCGCACTTGTATTCCATGAATTATGACATGTGTAGTCACTAACTAAACATTTTGTTGTTTGTCGAACTAAATTTATATAAAAAGAGACATTTATAGTAATTCTAATAAGGTTGATAAGCTGGTAGATGGGTAGCAAACTTACCGAGAAGCATACTCTCATTAATGTTTATATGTATCTATGTATGTATATTAGACCACGTAAAAAAATAAATTTCCTGCAATTCGACCGCGATCTTACTTAGATTTTAGTATTTGTTTTAGTAATGATCATCCATGAATCTCCCCTCTATACGATAATTTTAAGGGGCAGCGCATCGAGGAATAACACATAATAAAATAAGCTATTCTCTCTTAATTACATGAGGCTAAAATCGATGTATCTAACGGATCACAACCAACTACGCTTTCATATTCAACGATTAGGTGTTATCAGAGAGTCGGAATTCCGTCTCTGTCTTGGGGACGAGGAAACTTTCCAACACAATCTTTGATTAACTTACTTCAAAAACCCATTTGGCAAACCCTTCGAAAGGAATTCGACTACCAAGGCCCTTTAAGGATGTCTTGGGCATACTGAATAAGGCACTCTCTTTAGAGATGTCATCGAGTTCTTTCAGCTTATGGAGTTGTCGATATACATATATTGATTCGCTGAAATTTGCGGATTTATCGAATCGAGTTTTTTTTTGGAATTTTTAAAATATATCGAGTTATCGAAATTTCAAGGTTATTTAAGTTTATCGAGTTATCACTTCTTATCGAATTTTATCGTTTTATAAGGGTGTAACGAGTTATCGTAATATGTCGATAGCTTTCAAAAAATATAAAGCTCTCAAAATTAGCCGAGTTATAGAAATTTATAGAGGTATCCAAAGTTTGCCGAGTTATCGATTTATGTCGAGATATATATATTTTTTCGAACAATATGAACCACTCGAAACGCACAGTTGTCAATATTAATCAAGTTATCGAATTTCCTTGAGTTAACGGATTTTAGTGTTTATGAAATTCATTTAGCAATCGATATGTGTCAAATTATTGAAATTTATCCAAAAACTGGAATGTATCGGGTCAATTCCAAGTCCTACCACAGACATTCAAAGATATAAAAAAATTTAGTCATGTATTAGTTCCAAATCAGGACATTATCTGGTCAGTTACTTTGTACCTTATAAATTAAACGGGGGGCTAAGTTATAAAACCTCTACAAGGGTCTTATAAAACTAGAAAAAATGGTCGAATCTCGACAGTCACTAGCACTCCTAGTATCCATTAATTCCATAGCAGTTTAGCTTGTTCCAAAACCAATGTCAACAAGTCTTAACCATAACTTGAAACTTTAATCTGCAGAAAATATGCGAAAAGTAACTTTCATGCAAACACTGTAATTTCCAAATGCATACTAGCCGTAAATGATAAATTGATTTAGTTTTTCATTTGATGTTTATGACACCAAAATATAATGTAGGCGAAGTATTTGGATTCGGACTCAAGCAAACTCTCTTAATGTAGCAAATTTATTATAGTTAGCTATGAATATTCCTCCTCTCTTTATTTTAATTTCTTACACTCTGCGCTTTGCATAATTTTGAGCATCTCCACTACACTCCCCACGCTTCCTGCAATGAAAATGTGAATGCGGTGAAGTTTAATGGAATGGAAGAATGTCGCATGTAGCGAAGTGAAGTGGCTCCTGCTGCGCTTAATGGCAGTTATAAATCCTCAAATCTGTCACTTTGAATGCATGGCTAGCCGATGAGAGGGGCGGGCAAGAAAACACAAAGACAAATGCACCGGTAAAGGTGGGTCAACAAAGGCGGAGTGAGAAGAATATTTTCTGTGTCGTGCAACCACAAGTGGGCGATAAACATTTGCGTTGGTGTTGCAGTGCGTGCTGAAGGGAGAAAGGGAGAAATGACATTGGAATGCGAAGGGGGCAGCTTAACAGAGTATGTGAGTACTACATGCATATGTACATACGTATTGTTACATACCAGGACCTTTGAACTAGCCAAATTGATACAGCAATCCAATGAATGCTGTCACTGGATTCTGGAAAATGGAGCGCAGCAGCGGCCATAGGGCAACAAAGGCGATTGTATCACACAACACGCATTGTAAGCTGGGTTCAATTGATTTGTCAATCATTTAAGGCACATTACAAGCAAGATGACAATTCAAAAAATGGGCAACAATAGTCTTTTCTGAGGTCATAAATTCAGCCTGAAAGAAGAAAAACAGAAATAAACATTGTACCTTTCCATGCCAAAGGTCTTTATATGTGTTATATTGCCCTAGCTGTAAGCA
>NW_023458556.1:10358843-10371118 GCF_013731165.1 Rhagoletis pomonella | reverse complement strand
TGCTTACAGCTAGGGCAATATAACACATATAAAGACCTTTGGCATGGGAAGGTACAATGTTTATTTCTTTTTTTTTTCTTTCAGGGTGAATTTATGACCTCAGAAAAGGCTATTGTTGGCCATTTTTTGAATTGTCATCTTGCTTGTAATGTGCCTTAAATGATTGACAAATCAATTGAACCCAGCTCATAGCAACACGCTGCACTAGTGACTATCTTTTACAATGCGTGTTGTGTGATACTGTCTCCTTTGTTGCTCTATGACCACTGCTGCCGTCCATTTTCCAGAATCCAGTGACAACATTCATTGGATTGCTGTATCAATTTGGCTAGTTCAAAGGTCCTGGTATGTAACAATACGTACCTATGTACATATGCATGTAGTATTATAGGTACTCACATACTCTGTTAAGCTGCCCTTCGCATTCCAATGTCATTTCTCCTTTTCTCCCTTCTGCAACACCAACGCACATGTTTATCACCCAGTTGTGGTTGCACGACACAGAAAATATTTTTCTCACTCCGCTTTTGTTGACCACCTTTACCGCCGGTGCATTTGTCTTTGTGTGTTTCTTGCCCGCCCCTCTCATCGGCTAGCCATGCATTCAAAGTGACAGATTTGAGGATTTATAACTGCCATTAAGCGCAGCAGGAGCCACTTCACTTCGCTACATGCGACATTCTTCCATTCCATTAAACTTCACCGCATTCACAGTTTCCTAGCATGAAGCGTGGGGAGTAGAGTGGAGATGTTCAAAATTATGCAAAGCGTAGAGTGTAAGAAATTAAAATAAAGAGAGGAGGAATATTCATAGCTAACTATAATAAATTTGCTACATTAAGAGAGTTTGCTTGAGTCCGAATCCAAATACTTCGCCTACATTATATTTTGGTGTCATAAACATCAAATGAAAAACTAAACTAATTAATCATTTACGGCTGGTATGCATCTGGAAATTACAGTGTTTGCATGAAAGTTACTTTTCGCATATTTTCTGCAGATTAAAGTTTCAAATTATGGCTAAGACTTGTTGACATTGGTTTTGGAACAAGCTAAACTGCTATGGAATTAATGGATACTAGGAGTGCTAGTGACTGTCGAAATTTGACCGTTTTTCTAGTTTTATAAGACCCTTGTAATTTATAAGGTACAAAGTAACTGACCGGATAATGTCCTGATTTAGAATTAATACATGACCAAATTTTTTTATATCTTTCAATGTCTGTGGTAGGACTTGGAATTGACCCGATACATTCCAGTTTGTGGATAAATTTCAATAATTTGACACATATCGATTGCTAAATGAATTTCATAAACACTAAAATCCGTTAACTCAAGGAAATTCGATAACTTCATTAATATTGACAACTGTGCGTTTCGAGTGCTTCATATTGTTCGAAAAAAATATATATCTCAACATAAATCGATAGCTCGACAAACTTTGGATTCCTCTAAAAATTTCTATAACTCGGCTAATTTTGACAGCTCCATAATTTTTGAAAGCTATCGACATATTACGATAACTCGTTACACTCTGATAAGACGATAAACTTCGATAAGAAGTGATAACTCGATAAACTTAAATAACCTTGACATAAATCGATATATTTATTCTGAAAATTCCAAAAACCTTGATTCCACAAATCCGCAAATTTCAGCAAATCAATATTTGTATATCGACAACTCCATAAGCTGAAAGAACTCGATGACATCTCTAAAGAGAGTGCCTTATTCGGTATGCCCAAGACATCCTTAAAGGGCCTTGGTAGTCGAATTCCTTTCGAAGGATTTGCCAAATGGGGTCTTGAAGTAAGTTAATCAAAGAATGTGTTGGGAAGTTTCCTCGGCCCCAAGACAGAGCCGGAATTCCGACTCTCTGATAACACCTAATCGTTGCATATGAAAGCGTAGTTGGTTGTGACCCTTTAGATACACCGACATTAGCCTCATGTAATTAAAAGAGAATAGCTTATTTTATTATGTGTTATTTCTCGATGCGCCAAGCCTTAAAATTATCGTATAGAGGGGAGATTCATGGAAATTTAATTACTAAAATAAAAACTAAATTCTGAGTCAGATTGCGGTCGAATTCGAAATATACCTAGATCTACCAGCTTATCAACCTTATTACAATTACTATAAGTGTCTATTTTTATATAAATTTAATTCGACAAACAACAAAATGTTTAGTTAGTGACTATACATGTCATAATTCATGAAATACAAGTGCGCACCATGTAGGTGTACATATGTATATACACGCGTAAATATCTATGCATGCATGTACTTGCCTTTGGCTGGATTGTCGCTACGCGAAAGCTAATATGCGTCATTGTATTTCACTTTTGCTTTCTTGATAAAATAGTTATTTTTGTTTTACTTAGAAACTTTCTTATTTAAGTAGTATTTAGTACATATATGTATGTACATATGTATTAATCGTGGCGTATGGCATTAATGCCGCTTTGCTCAACAAGACTCCGTGGCGCAACGGTAGCGCGTCTGACTCCAGATCAGAAGGTTGCGTGTTCAAATCACGTCGGGGTCAGTGCAAATAATTCATAAGAAACTAATTTTTTACTGTTACCGAAATTTATTTTTATGGACATAGATAATTATAGCTACACAAAAGACTTGCTGCATATTTACTTTTTAATCTTCAGTAATAAAAACTTTTAGAAACGAGATAATCAAATACATACATATATAAATATGCACATACACATTAGGATGCATCACTCTCTATACAAAAAACAAAACTCGGTACTGTTTTTTCATTGGTGACTTCCGTCAAAATATTTACGAAAAATATTACGATTAACATGAGCAGAACCGATTTGAAATACCTAAAAAAAAACGATTTTTTTTTTAATTTTCGTTTATATTTTTGTTTTTTTTTCAAAAAATCACCTCAGATGATAGAAGAGTTAAAGCTAAGAAGGTAGTTTTTCATCGATTAAATATTTTGACAGAAGTCTTAAAATATAATAACAATAAAGTCTATAAATCAGGTAGGAAACCCGCAATTTTTTTTTTTTGGTGAGTCACCTTAATGTATACATTTATATGTACATACATATGTATGTTATTAGTATGTGCCAATGTACATGTTTAGGGTACGTTTATTCGCATGTACATTGTATACCGTTCCGTACGTGCATAAAAAAATACTGTCATAACTCATAAAACGTAATTTTTGAGCAAAAGATGCACAGCTACTCGCAATTTGAAAACTTTAAACGCGTCTCGGGAAAAATACCGTTTTTTTAGTTGTGCCAGTCTTCTAGTAAATGAACGATATATACATGTGTTGCTAGTAAAGACAAACATACCCCTGTCCAACAAAATAAAATTTTTTCTAAAATAAGATCGGCACTTTTATTATACATCAAACATATCCCCTTTGTGGTAATTCTTCTGGTAAATCGGCAGATTAAACTATGTGCTCCTAAATTTTAGGTATATGATATATTCAGCAATTCTATGTAAAATCTGACACGGAATATTTTTGTAAGAATTTTTAACCCTCTAACTTCTTAATAACGGGCCCTTTTTGCATAGTTTTGCCTATTTTGTGCATCCATATATATATATATATTTAAGTACATAGGTTAAGTACGAACTGACATCTGAGGAACCTCGAGCTTGGCTCTGAAAAACCAATTATTTTTATTTCTTTCAGCTTCCTAAAATTTCAAGGATCTTAATTAAATAAAATAATTAAAATTTCTCTGCCTTAACATTACGGCTTTCAATATGCTCGAATTTCATCTTACCTATCATCCCATCCGTTTGCCGCTGGCCTTCTCTTTGTCGACGTGAAGCGGATGTGGAAATGGCGTGAAATTTATTGCTTTCGCCTTTTCACTGAAGCGTATCAAGGTGTTTCCGCGCGATGTTGTCACACTGCACATTTTCGGACAAGATGCTTTTAGTTGCTGATACCGTTGTTGTTGATGATAATGATGGCACCGTTATCTCTGCGCCACAAGAGACAACCGGAAATTTAGCTGAGTGGTTGGCAATAAATTGCGTCCCCTTTGGGCAGTGGAACGCCAAGAAGTGGCCAATTGTGAAGTTTCAATACAGGTTGCATCGGATTTCGCATGAATTGCTACGTTGCTACGGAACTTGACTTGAGCTCATGAAATGGCGTATGTGAAGTGTATGGCAGACGAAATGCAGTCTGTGCTCCGCGGCGCCGCACCGTCTCAGGATTTGGGCGAAATTTTCAATTTCTTACACTTTTTCAATTTTCTCACATTAGTCTTGGCACCATTCGCTTTGTCATCATTGCCTTGGTTCGGTTGTTGTGCTGTTTTTTCTTGGGTCGTTGCCATTTCCGTGCCAGCCCAGCCCAGAAGGCGATGTGTTAAGTGTAAATGCGTTGAGCGTTTTACAGCTCATAAAAATCTATTAAATTATTCAAATGCACATCAGACATTGAAGCTTAGTGAGTGAGTGAGAAGCAACGATACAAGCGAAAATTCGTAGAGGTATATATGTAGCTGGTGACATGAAAATGTTAGAAGTGAAAGAAACGTTTAAGGAGAAACAAGCTGTCATTCCATGGTGCAACATTACAGCATTCGCGAAGAGCATTGAAGGAAGTGTAGAAGTGAAAGACACGCGCTCCAATCTGTGAAATGGACTAGTACTTACAGGCGCATACACATTTAACACAGGCACACCTTCACACATAGAAAGAAGCGGCTTGTATGTATATTTTTGTGTCAGGAGATTTTTATAAGTACATACATTTGTATGTATATAAACATGTTTGTACATGTGCAGTATAAATTTGCTATGCTATGTACATTATTCAGTAAAAGCTGGAAGGCAACCGTCTGAAACTAAGTTGTCCAAGCACTTGGCCCAACGCCGTTGAGTTTCGCAGCTGCAATTTGTCCTAGAGCTACTTTAAAGCACGCACAATTGCAGTATATTGCCCATTGCGAATTTCGAGGAGGTTAATGGGTTAAGAGCTGACAAGTTGTATGCACTTTCTTTATGACTTTAAGACTTTGGTCTTCAAACGTTTTAGTTTGAATATAAGGAAAGCCGGGTAGATAAGTGTTAATATAAGCTGGTGACAGTACGCGCTAGCAGCTCTTTCATATGCTCATTTTAATTCAAGCGTTTTGATAAATTGCCTTAATTTCCCCATAAAAATTTCGAATTTATTCAATTTCTTACTTTATCCCCTAGACTCAAATTTTCTTGGCCGAATGTAAGAAATCTTTAGTTTAAACATAAGAAATATTTTTGAGGCGTTTGAGGAGGGTTGCCACCTGTTTAAAAAGTTAAATTCAAATTATATAAAACGTTAAATCAATTTATGCGGTATGGGTAGCAATTAAAATGGTTTTAAAAAGGCTAAATTTCTAAACTACAAGTAGGAGGGTTGCCACTTGTTTAAAAAATAAAATACAATTTAAAGGAATGAGTAATAAGACGAAATGGGTTGCGGAAGGTTATAGTTTGAAAATAATTTGAAGAGGGGTTGCCACCTATTTGAAAATTATGCTCAAGTTATATAAATGTTAAGAAATCTTTAGTTTGAATATATTATACTTGGAAGCAGGGAGCCGGACTTTTAAAAATTTTATAATAAAAGTCGTTTTATTTGGCATAAAATAATCGGTCAATCCGGAATTTTATTTTTTTATTCTAGTAATAACATTTAAACTTGGCCAAATATTTTTTAAGGCCGAAATAAAAGTGCTTTGCTAATAATAAACAAATCGCTTACAGGGTTGCCAACTATACTTAGCTATGAAGTGCCATATTGAGGATGAAAAAGTGCCAAAACGTGCCAAACAGAAAAAAGGTGCCGTTCTTTTTAATTCTTTCCATTTAGCACTAATATTAGAAACACATTCCTAAAACAAAAGTTCAATGCCAATCCAAGATAAATCAGTTGTATACAATATAGAAATTAGAAAATTTTAAGTGAGAAAAATGGAGTACACCCAGAGGAAAATAGGTTTGAGCCAAGTTGGCAGCCCTGACCGCTTATCCAAATCAAGCAAATTTGATATCAAATGAAAGAGAAATAAATCAGCTTTCAAACTAAAATATCGGGATTAAAAATAAAAGCACGGATTTTTCAGTTATTATTGGACTTTTTCCTAAAGAATTCGAAAAATAAAAAAAAATGGATTCTTATCTATGAGGTCATGGGATCAAAGGAACATTTGTAACCTTCTTCTACGACAATATTTTCCCCCTAACTTTTATAACATCGAAAAAAATTGTTATTTTCATTTAATTTGTCGGTACGGTTCCTAGACACTTGTTTTCGCCGCACACTTTAGTAGGAGAAATTATTGGAAAAACGACAAAACACGGAATCGGAAACGGACGAAACATCCGGCTTTTACATGACATTCTTTCCACTTTCGGATATGTTTCCGCATATTTTGTTGACTGGGTTGTTTCTCTATGAGTGAGCAAAGCAAAAATTTGTGTATACGTTCTAGCGAATTTAAACATTCTGGGAGTGAAGGAAGAAACTTAAAAATGCTCAAACTCACTATTTGAAAATATCTAATTAAAGTTTAACAAATACAAAATGGCGCATAGAGGAGTACAAGCGCTCTCAATAGAGCGTCGAAATGGCGTTGCTGTGGGTGATACTGGGACCTGACCTGGCAAAATCAACGGCGACAACTTCAATGAAGTTCATAAACAATCAAAGCATAGAACAATGACGGTGCGCGACAACAACAAAAATAAACAACAGTCGACATTGTGTACCGTTGTTAAGGGATGTGTCTGAAAACGACAACTGGAAATAAATGGGAATGGGAAATGAATTACGTCATTAAACAAGCGTAAATAACTGCGAGCATGGTGTTGAAAATTAAATGGGTATGGGAAGGTGGACAATGGTGTGGGCTTGCTTGCCGCCAGCTACGTGCCAGTAACATTAAAAACTGTACATATACATATTTGGGCTCTACATATTTACATACGTATGTATCTAAATATTCATGTAGTTTTAAATTATTTTGTGTTGCGCTTTTCGTAGTCGAATTTCTTTGCCATTTACTAGGCGAGTTATTGTTGTTACAGGTTTTTGGTGACACGTTCGTAAGCGAAACATGTTCACATTGATGAGCTGTCGGACAACCCTGATTGAGTATGTTACAAATGTAAATTCCTATAGCACCGGGAATTGACAAAAACGCAATCAAGCGCACCAACTTTTCCTGTAGCAAATTGCAAAAATGTCAATGTTGATCTGATGCGAGACTGAGCGGAGGAAAGTAGAGAAAAAAAAAAACGCTGCGTGTTACTTTTAAATTAGAATGATGATTCCTATTGAAATGAATTCAGCTGCATTGATTCCATTTACGCGTGCAGCGATGGCAATGCGGCGCTGACGCTTAGAGGATGAGATTGAAGGCGCGCTGGCGTTAGCTATGCGCTAAGCGTAGGAGTCGGCAATTGAAATATGTAGTTACTCTACGAGTAAAAGGACTACCACTAATATGGCGCGTGAAGCAGCGACGAGTGTACAGGCTAAATCATAAAACCAATATGACGCCCTTAAGCCCCCCTTTTATGGAGTGTCTTATTGGCTGGTGCATTCAATTCGCATCCCAGTCGCCATTTGCTGTCGTTAGTGTTGCTGATGGCGTTGTTGATGTCCTGCCAGTCAACAATTGCCAACGAGCTGACAGTTAGTTTGCACGACCTATTGAACACCCGTATGTGGCGTTGTATGCATGTATGTACGTGTGCATGTGGCGTAATTTGGACGCGTGACATTTGCCACATTTGCATTGATTTTCAATTTGATTTCATTTTGGTGGCATTTATTTTTTTTCCTATTTTCTTTGCTTTTAGTGAGGCGCATCCAATTGAATTTTTGCCTTTTTGGCCATTTTCAACTAAAGCTTACCAGCACCAATGTTTGTTGGCTGAATTGGTGGTCGTAGTAGTGGTGGTGACGCCACTGGCAGTCACAGTTGAATTGTTGGATTATGTGGCACTTTGATCATCGGATATGTGGCAGCTTGGAAAATGTTGACTGTCGATTTGGTGGCAGTGATTTCGAGCGCAAATCAAGCGCGGCACGTCGCTCTGACTTTTGCTGATCAGCCGCAAGTCGGAAGAAATAAAATGAAATGAAGTGGAGTACCGAAGGGATATACATACATACATACATTCATACAACTCAAACAAGAATAATAAAAAGATGTAGCGGAATTGGCGATAAAATCGAAAAACATAAAAAATCCAAAAATTACCGTAACGTTGTTCGCGTTGCCAGTGCTAGAAAATATCAAATTTGCATTTTGCAACAGTGGCCACGAACGGCGACAGATGGCGGGCTACAGCATTGCCCAACGCGCAGCCAAATGCAAACATCAAAGGGGCGAATGGTTCGAATTTTACTAGCTGGCATGGCAGCTGTGCTGTGGGCAGTGCTGCAACAGCAGGTCTCCTCATGCCGAATTGCTATTAGTATTTACATTTGCCATTTGTTGGCAGGATGTGCTCGAGTGCTGTAGACGTTCATACATCTAACGGTATTTTATTTTTTTTGTAGACTCAGTCAAATACGAATAGAATTGGAAAGAGTTGCGCTTGCAATGATGTAAGCTGCAGTTGCCCAGCAGCTCAAATGCCAAAAAGACTGTGACACTGACAAGAGTTTCACCAAATCTGCTTATGGCTCTGTGTAAGGGTTGGTGACAGTAAAAGTCGTTGTTTTGCTTTCCTTCATATATGCATCTACCTCGCATTGCAAAGTCAAACTAGTTAGTTAACATACTGGTAGAACAACTGGTAGAAACCGACTAGTTAATTAACCAGGTATGCGCTGATACGGGGATCTACTCGACAATTTTATTCAACTTTCGAGTATGCGATTAGCGACACCTGCCCTTGAATTGTAAAAGAAAAAAGGCAATTAAATGTGATTCAAGTTATAGATATTTTAAAAATATTAGTTTTAAAATGGAAATAAGATACACTAAGAAAAGAGTTTATCTAAGTCAACTAAATATGCCTCTCACAATACATGATTTGGTAATACATATTTACTTTATGTGTTTATAGTTACCAAATCTTGTGTTGAGAGAAATTTTTTAGCTGACTCTTTTCTTAGTGTAAAAGATGAACTAGTTGAGCTCCAGAGTATTCTAGTTCACAACTCGTAAGTTTCCCTGCAGGGTGTGATTGCCTGCTTGCATGTTTGTGCATAAAATATTTATATTTGTATTAGAAATCGCTTAAGTGTTTTGAAACACACACGAATTAAAGTTGCTGATGTCCGCAGGCAGACTTCTGATTGTATGCAGAGCGAATTCCATGAGTATTTACCAAACATTATCATGCTGGTGAGCCTAGTGGAACTTATTTACATTGAATTCTTTAAAAGGTCTTAACTGCAAATATATAACTCGGCTTTATATATCATTCTATGCAAGGCATTCGGCAAGTATTCTGTGGCCAAATTTCCAGAAATTTCTGATGTGGATTTCTTGTAAATAATTTAAATGCATCACACGTGGTTATAACTTTTTAGTGTCTACCAATAAATACTTCACCAGTGGACATGCGTTACTGGTGAATACAGAGTTCGCAATCACTTACAACCAGAGACCCAGAATAATAATTATTTTATGGTAGAGTTTTAAAAAGTCATCAAAATTTTCGTTAGAGTTATGAAAGTCTTTTGATAATAATTATGTGTGAGAAAAAATTTTTAAGTCATCGATAACTATTATTTTGAGACTTATATAATAGACTTGAGACTTATATTATGAAAGTCGTTTCATAGTAATTATGAGTGCGAAATAATTGTTTAAGTCTTAAAGGACGGGGCTTGTTCAGGACCGTTTCGGGATTAGTTCGGGATTACTTCGGGCCTAGTTGGGGGAAATTCAGGACTAGTTGGGGATCAGTTCGGAAACAGTTTGGAACTAGCTGGGGATTAGTTTGGGACCGGTTGGTGACTATATATACACATATATACGCTGTATTATATACATATATAGTCCCGAACTGGTCCCCAACTAGCTCCGAGCTGGTTTCGAACTAATCCTAAAAGGGTCCCGAACAAGCCCCGTCTTTTAAGACTTAAACAATTTTTTCGCACTTATAATTACTATGAAACGACTTTTATAATATAAGTCTCAAAATAAAAATCTTTGAAGACTTAAAAATATTTATCTCAATAATAATTATTATCAAAGGACTTTTATAATATAAGTCCTTGAATAACAATTACAGATGCTCAAAAAATTTGTATTTTATTTTTTTATTTGCACAGCATGGAAGTATGGCCTCTGGACATCGGACGCAACTACATAGACGTGCTAGGGCTCAGAGCGCTCTTAGCTGTTGGGCTTTCCACGTACATATATGTATATAGTATGTAGATGGAGTGTGCAGAAGTGTAAATAGCGAAATTTAGGAAAACTGGCGTTGACTTTTTTATTTTTTTCGCAAACGGTTTTGAGCATATACTTTCACAAGAAATTTCTTGTTTATATAGAAAAAAGTGCAAAACGCCGTCAATAAAAAAAAAATATCAAAAATCAATGCGATTTTTTAGCCGCTCTAAACTTGCACTTGTTTTACTAAAATGTTATAAGTCTGTTAACTGCATATTCACCTAATAAATTTAAATAATTCTGCGGAATTTTTTTAAATTCTGTATAAAGTTTGAAAGTTTTATTTATATTTTTTTTTAAAGCATGAATAATATTAAAAAAAAAAAAAATATCAAAAAAATTGTAGCTTGAAAAACATTGTAAATATTAAAAATGAAACACCATTCATCCACTTTTGACCGCCACTGTATGTACGTACATTGATATGTACAAATAAAAGTACTTATAAGCAGATTCGCATTAAAATTCGGAACTAAAATAGAAGCGTCTACATATTTGTTTGTATTATTGTTATCTAAGAGCTTGACTTGCTTTTGACAATTGACGTTTGAACTTTTTGATATCGAAGGATTACAAAGTTTCACTCGCAAATTTACTTAAACCTTTCCAGAAAGCTATACATCGACGTGTGTTTCTGCCTCATTTATTCACAGTTGAAACAACATAAGATATCAATCAAATATGTGCATTGTTGTTGTTGCTGAATGCAAAGTGCATTTACAGTGGGCGACAAGTTTTTAATATGTAGATTTATTTTGGAACTTGGAATTTCCGTCATCCCTTGTCGATCTGGGTTTGCAGACAAACCGGTTACGGCGTTGTGCCATCTTCAGTGTCATTTTTCGTTCTGTCGGAAAAATCAAAATCAACCAACACCAACATACTTTTAATAAGTCTTTGCCGGCGACATGCATTTGGGTAGCGCCTCTTACATACATACATACATACATACCCTGTGGGGAAAATCTCTAGTTCTGAACTGTTGCGCTTCTAGTACATAGTAGTAGGACCCAGTACTGGTTCGCGATAAATCTCTTTTGCATGCAAGCAACTGGCGAATTTAACATGGCGATGTCCTAGGTAGTGTCAATTGCCCCCCGCTGCATCCCTTTTTCGATAGTTCCGAACTAGTCCTAAATTCTATAGTTCCGAACCAGTTCTGAAATCGATAGACGAAAGAAAAAAGTATCATGATTTTTCAATCTTTTCGGTTCTTTCGTGTGCGATTTTACATTATTTTCAAAGAAACGTTTTTTTCAATTTGAAATTAAATTTGTTTGAATGATTGTAAGAAATGTACGTTTACATACCTTTAGCTGTAGCTGAGTTTGCAGAGGTGCTCGCTGTTATTTCTTAGATTCCAGACGGTCCCAATATGTTGAAATGTTAACACAAATTTTAGTTTTGTATTACCAAGCTATGAAAAAGCATCTGCGAAGCACAGAATAGAATCGTATTTGAACGAAAAAGCCGCCGAACACATATCTATGTAAAGTAAACAAGCCCCCGCTGCATCCCTTATTCGATAGTTCCGAAATAGTTCTAAATTCGACAAATAGGATGTACTTCGTTCTGCATCCCTTTTTCTATAGTTCCGAACCATTTCTAAATTCGTCACTTTAGATATCGATTTCTAGTGAAAAAACTGAAAAAAGTGAGTTTTTTAAAAGTACCACTTTTCGCCGATTTTGGACTGGTTGGGATTTAGTTCATATCGGACTAGTTCGGTTTTGGCGATAAAGACCTAGTACGGAACTAGAAATTTGATTCACTAGTCCGCGGTTTCCCTGCAGGGTACATACTTACATACTTACACATATATATATATATATATATATATATATATATATATATATATATATA
>NW_023458556.1:10353399-10358833 GCF_013731165.1 Rhagoletis pomonella | reverse complement strand
TATATATATATATATATATATATATATATATATATATATATATATATGTTTGTGCACACTCATCTGACCTGGTTGCCGTTAATTTCAAAGATGCAAACAAATATTTCGTCGCAAGCAAAAGTGTCACTTGCCTTACTGCACACATTCACACACAAGCGAATATGTACATTAGAGTGGTCCAATTTTTGTATGGGGGGAAAAAATTTTATCCCGGAAAGCGGGACATCCCCTTAGTTGTTTCCTTTTGATATTTGTAGCATCTATACCAACTTTCAGTTTTCTACTGCATCTAATACAGGGTGCTCTATGACCTTGAAATGCGCGATTGGATTGCTTTGAAACTGGCAAAAATATTAGTGATTTTTATAAAAAGCGACTGTTGCCATGCCAACTGAAGCTTGTGATATTTTTTTGGATAATCTAAATTTTTAAATATTCTTGGGTTATTTAACAAACTTTTTGATTAATATATGTACACAATACTTATAGAGCGAAATATGAGCATCACGAGCATCCTCTAAATTTATACTTAGAAACGTACAGTTTGGTACCAGCACCTATCTCGGAAACTTTTTTTTTGGACCAATCTAATGTACATACATACATATATGGGTAATTCCATGTAAAGAGGAAAACGATATAAATTTTTAAATGCCTTAATTATACCTATTTGGGTAGTAGTCTCTTTCAAAATTGACTACCTTTCATTGATCTGTTAAAAAATATTTAGTAAAAAAAACTGTATTTTTTGTCCTTGGTAACTTTTACTTTATACGTAATTGCTTTACACCAACAGTCACAATTTTAAATATTTATAAATACTTCTATGAAGATTCATATCAGCCTAATTTTTAATGAAAACAAAGGCGTACAATATACATATATTTTATAAAACAAAAAATTTGGCTTGAAAATAAAGTGTTTTTCAGAGCACAAAATTAAAATAGAGGAGTTTTCAGTGTCTTACCAGTCGCATTCATTCAAGTAATGGTTACAAAGAGCCTAGAAATTGTTTGATATTTTTTTAAAGAAATTTTACACATTAGTTATTTATCTACATACAAATGTTAAAAAAATCGCTTTTACTGCTACATATGTAGCTATAATTCAAAACAGATCACACTCTGGATTCAAATTTTCAACCAGCCACAATGGAATGGCCCATATTTGAGTCCGAATGTAAGCATTTAAATGGGTTTCTATACTCATTTTTACATGCATACAGTGGCGGTCAAAAATGGATGAATGGTGATTCGTTTTTAATATTTGCATTGTTTTTCAAGCGAAATTGTTTTTGAAGTTTTTTTTAATAAAAATATGGTTCATGCTTTAACAAAGAATACAATTTAAACTTTATAGAAAAATTCAACAAATTATTATCTAAGTTAAGATTTTTTTAAATGGAATTTTTATAATTTTTTTGGATATGCAGTTAACAGGCCTATAATTTTAGTAAAATAAATGCACGTTTTGAGCGGCTAAAAATCGCATTGAATTTTAATATTTTTTTTTCGCTGACGGCTTTTGCGGTTTTTCATATAAATAGCGAAATTTGGGAAAACTGGCGTTGCTTTTTATTTTAATTTTTTCGCAAACGGTCTTGTGCATATTTTTCCTCAAGGAATTTATGTTTATATGAAAAAAGTGCAAACGCTGTCAACAAAAAAAAAAAATAAATCTTAACGCGAATTTTTAGCCGCTCAAAACTTGTGCTTATTTGATAAGCCTGTCAACTGCATACCCAAAAAAATTATAAAAATTCTGGGTTAAAAGCTCGAAATTTAGATAAAAATTTGTGGAACGTTTCTAAATTCTGTACAAAGTTTGAAATTGTGATATGTATTTTTATTAAAGAAATTTCCAAAAAATTTTAGCTTAAAAGACATTGCAAATATTAAAAATGAAACACCATTCACTTATTTTTAACCGCCACTGTATATGCATTCGTTTGTGTGTCGGCCTGCACGTATGTGTGCGTGTGTGCGCTGTTTTATTGCTTGATCCGCCTGCGCATTTGACTGCCATTCAATTTGCATAGCAAATTAGTTTACTCTTCGTTGTGGATTGAAAGTTGTGTCCATGAGGCATGAAAAACTGGGCTACTGTGACATGCAAATAGCCGACACAATCTCAAATACGCTCGCTTGCACACACACACACACACACACACGTGCACAGTGGACACTGCAAACTACACACTACACACTACACACATGCCTTATAAACACAACCAAGTAGTCAACAGACATTTGAATGCAAGCAATGGTCCCTTGTATCGCTCAGCTCCGGCATGTTGTTGCTGTCCCACTGCAGTTGTTACTCTTATAGCAAGCGCAGCGTTGTCGGTTTTGTATAAACGCAATTAGGAAATAAGTGTTTTGCGACGTATGTATGTATATATGTATGTGCGAAGGAGCCAGCATGTGTCCATGATGGCCCAGCATTACAATTACAACTACATACATACTTGGTGCGTTACATGCAACATGGCACTGACCAGCACTTTGCTTCCTTCCCTCAAACAAGATAATCAGCATTAGCCGACCCTACAAGACAGCTGAGTATCATATGAGTACTCATATTATCATTACTCCTAATCACAAAAGTGCTTATCAAAGTCCTCATTTTCGTTCAGGCCATGGGAAAAATTTGAGTACTTTCCCCTCAATGTTGTCATCAGAAAGTCCTCAGTACTAATAGTCAAACTACTCATTTATGCCGTACTACAAAAACAAAAGTGTAAATGTGTGAGAATTTTTGCCTAAAGTGCTCAGCAATGTCTTGTAGGGGATGTGACAGCAAATTCACTGGCCCACACAAGAACAACAACAACAAGCAGCAACAAGCCGGCAACAATGGTTGGAGCGGCGCGAAAATGTACGTTTTAGTGGATGCTTTTGTCCTTATGTACACCGCCGCAGCTGACACACCCTGTGGTCAACAATGCCACATAAAACAACGATACATAAATTCCTATTCTAGTGACATCATTAAATATTTAAACTCAATAGTAATGCGTATTTGCCTTCGCTCAAGTCTGGGCGCCTGCAGTTATGCAACACATTTACGTATATGAGGGCGCTGAATTTCTAGTGAATGTGGTCAGCGGCGACGGAGAATGTATGTATGTAAATATGTATGTATGCGCGCGTGGGCTTGTACTGCAGCAAGTCATCCAAGCTGCTGGTATTTTTAAATTGTCGCTATGACTAGAATTTCTCTGCGTGTCTACGTTCGCTTTCGCTTAAAACTTTCTTTATACATTTTTGTTTTATAATGCTAACAATTCATTTCCCCTGGCTGCTTTGCTTGATCGCACTTGTGACCTGGATTCTGTTGTGTTTGTTTTTTGTGCTTAATAGCTCATTTAAAATGGACAAACTTTTCGAAAGGATACAAGAGAACTAAAACTCTAATAACATCTATTTGCAAAAAATTTGAGTAGAGATTTGATTTTAATGACTTCGTATGTTGTTTGCATTAGAATAGGAAAGAGTAATATAATTGTGGGGTATTGCGAGTACTTTTTTAAGGTACATATGTAATATGTACATACTTTTGTATGTTAGCTAATTACATTTGTGTTACATGACCTTCCATACGATTTTGTGAAAATTATGTCAAGATATAAAAAAAAACACTATTCACTAGCGAAAGTCGTATAATGTATGAAGAATTGTTGGCAGCCATTGTAGCCGAGTGGTTAGAGTTGGTTACTATACCTCCCTAGGACCAAGGTTCGAAACCTGGCCAAAGCAATATTAGAAGAAAACTATAGAAAGAGGCTTTTTTTAAATAGTGATGGCCACTCGCCTGGCAATGCCAAACCTTTGAATGTACTTCTGCATTGAAAAATATTCTCATAGAAACTATCCAAGTGGGATATTTAAAAAAAAAAAAAAACGGACTTGGCGTTCCTATCTCAGTTCACTTCGAAATGCACACAAAATATTTATAGTACACCTATTAAGAAAATGAGTTCGACTATTTGCTCGGAGATGTCACAGCAGAAAGCCATCACATTTAGTAGCACACACTCGCAAAACTGTGCAACTTAATTTCCATTTAACGGAAGTGGTATCGCTCTAAGTATTTTCTACAATAAAATTGGACAGTGGCACATTTCCCCATCCCATTTACGGCAAGAAAATAAGCAGCCATTTTGTCCCTTAGCCAACGATAATAAAATTAACAATTCAATGAATCGAATACGGATCGCAATGTAAGAAGGGACAGAAAGTGGATATAAATACAAAAAAAAAAAAAGATGAAAGCGTTATGTTGGGCTTCCGTCGGTATCCTCAAAATATTACTGAATCCATCTAAGCACTGAAAATGATGCCATAAAAGCGCGCTTAATTGGACGAAAATTGGCACCGGCAAGTAAACATAGAAATAAACAGGGCCTAAGCACTGAAGTTTGAAAACTTCGCAGACTTGAGGACGCCATGAGGACGGTGATGAAGTTGGCAATGACGATGACAACGTTATACAAAAATAACGTCCTATTTCCTGCAGATAAATGCGTTATCAATGCATAGATGCACATTGTTAATGCGTTGAGCATTAATTTTTATGAGCACGCCAGACAGAACTTGCGTCTTTAGCCAAGCCCATTGTGCGCCATGCCATTTGCCAAGGGGTGGTTGACAACACCGCACCAACTTACTTTGCTGAGGGGGAGGAAAAGATCGCATTGCCGGCTGTTTGCCAAGCATAAAATTACCGAAATGTGCTGCCGGAACTTCTGCACAAAGTGAAAAAGTGCGAATTTAAAGTGAAAAATTGCCAAATGGTCAGCGGCTTAAGGCCTACTGGGCTGAAGAAAAAAATGTAAAAGCTGCTGTGTGCAAAAAGGTGGAAAAATGGCAAATGATAGAGAAAAGTGAATAGTAGGTTTTGCCTAGGCAAACGGTTACGTTAATAAGGGACGCAGACCCGAAAAAGGCGCCGCAAAAGGATTCATTTACGTATCCCTGTGCAGATGTGTGTGTGTGAAAGTGAGTGTGTCATTTTATATTTTTGTTATGGATGCCAATGTTTTTACTATTGGTACGTTTACGTAATCTATAAACCTAACAGCGGGCTGTATTTCTTCAAGTTCTCGCATAATATTACAATAAAATTTAAATTTTCCCGCATTCTATTCACTTTGCGCTCGAATAAATGGCAGTTTGAATTATTTCCACAGTAGATGATAGAGAAGGAAGAGCAGATAAAAGAAAATGAAGTAGATAAAAATATTTGTTCAAAGTGAACAAAAAAAGGCACACTGCTAGATAAATAAGGGAAAAGGCACGTGGGGACAGAAAACGCTTAGAAATAGGAAGCTCAGTGCGGCCATAACTAAACGGAGACATAAAACAAAAACACAAAAAAAAAAAAACGTAACTGGCATTTTTGGAATATTTCCCAAGTGAAAATCCTTGCTTTG
>NW_023458556.1:10348502-10353299 GCF_013731165.1 Rhagoletis pomonella | reverse complement strand
AAATGCTTTATGATTAATCAACATTTCGAGTAAAATGAGTAATCAACATTTCAACTCTTTACATACACTGAGAAAAAGGATTAGTTTCGACAACTAAAGATATTTAGTTCCCGAATTTTGACAATATTTGGGAACTGTGACCAAGGATTGGGAACTATTACCATGGGTTGGTAATTATAACTAAATATATTAAAGCTTCTAATATTCATCTAGGTTGTACCAAATCGTTAATTTAGTTGAAGGGTTTGGTAAATACTAATAAATATTTTTTTGAAGCATATTTCTACAAATTCCATTCACCTTAAAGTATGGTTCATAAAAGGATGCCATTAAGCTCTGCTAATACAGATAAGCTTTCTTTCAACACATGGATTAGTCATAGTTACCAAATCTTAGTTGATCGATTTGGTTTGAGAGCGGAATATATTCATGCTTATGAGCACCCCCTAAATAATGACCAGCGCTCTCTGAGCTCATGTGTGTTTCACATACGAAGAGCGCCAGCTAAGCAATGCACACAGTCCCACTTATTGAATCGTTTGAATGCGCTAGTATGCCGACCATTGCATAAAAACGATTCAATGAATGAGACTGTGTGCGTGGAAATCATTGCTCCGCTACCGCTGTTCGTATACGGGTGAAACACGCGTGTGGTTACAGAGCGCTTAGTAAGCTATGGCATGTCGATCACTGCGCTGGGTAGAGAAAGAAAAGTGTGTGCTATGACATGCCCAGGCTTGTTTGTCTCAGTTTCAGTTTTGCCATCGCCGCGAGTTGTTTCGGTGCGGGTATGGTTATTTAAAAATATAAAGTTTGATGCCAACCGGCGTTTCTCAGTGGATATATAATTCATGTGAATTATAATTAGAAAGTATCTATTTAGCCAAGGAAAAAGCTAAGCAGTATACTTAAACCAGCACTTCCAGCAGATATTGACCTGGGTTTTCGCACGACTATTCCTGTTTAATCGTTTCTTTTTAGGAAATTCTTACCACCATATACATATGTATTATTTACACTAGTAACTATTTATGTAAATATGTTTGTATTTTTTATGCTTAATATATGCAAATAAAAGAAGTAAACACAACAACCATCGAGTAAATTTTTATTTGTGTCACACTGAAAATTTTTCCAATAATAAACGGTTAGCTGATTCACGTCTACAGCAAGTTCATAAAATTAATTGAAAACTTGTATCAACCAAAGCATTGTTTATATTTGCTCAACAATGATTTTATTCAACTAACAATGTTGTCCACTCAAGGTAGTCGTTTTGTAATTATTAACAAATATACATTTGTCCCAACTACAAGGCTCAAGTAAATTGCAGACTTTCGTGAACTAGATATTTATTTCGCCATATCCAACTATGCCACTTGGTCACTATAACCAAATCTTGGTTATTATAACTAAACCTTTTTCTGAGTGTATGTATAAAGTAGTTAAAGTTCCTTGATTCTTTGAAAAGAACGTTTCTGTTTTCAAAAATTAAAACAAAAAATTTTTTTCATACACAAAATGTAAAAAAGAAAATAAGCATTTTCCAAAGCAAACTCTATTACGAGCAAAATTATTTTTTTTGAGTAACCATATTTCAAGTAACTCGATTAATTATCGTTTTGAGTAATCAAAATCTTGATTACTCGAGTAA
This sequence comes from Rhagoletis pomonella, assembly GCF_013731165.1. NCBI lineage: Eukaryota > Metazoa > Arthropoda > Insecta > Diptera > Tephritidae > Rhagoletis > Rhagoletis pomonella. The sequence continues at coordinate 10,351,645 of NW_023458556.1, read as the reverse complement.
TTGATTAACCGAAGAATTGATTAACCAACTTGCTCGAGTAATCGAATAATCGCACAGCCCTAATTTTTAATATTTATTTATTTTGATGACAGTGCTAGACAGTTTCTTCCATATAAACCAAACTGTCGAGCATATTTTTTATGTAAGAAAATGCACAACACTGTCAGCAAAAAAAATTTTTAAAAATCAGCGCAATTTTCTAGTGTTTCGAAATTTGCACTTTAAGCTATTGAAATTGAGTGGGCATACCTAAAATTTGTTTAAAAATTCTAAATAAAAATTAAAAATTTTTGGGTGCAATTTTTGAAGTTTGTTGATTTTTTATAAATTTTGTACGAAGTGTGATATAGGAATTTATGTGGTGCTGGTTATGTAATGTGCTCGACTTTTATATAAAAATTAAAAACATTAAATAGACAAAAATAGCTAAAGCTGCTCAAAATGTAACTTAATTTAATCAGTTGACCGCAAGTGCACACAAATACCTATTTTACAAAGAATTATTTAATACTCTTTTTAATATATTCTACCAACATTCTACGTCCAGAATTTTTATAATAATGCGATTACTTACACGTGTTTCACTCAATATGCTTGCAATAAAATTAGGAAGTTTAAAGTGTGGTTTAAAAGCTTTTCATCTCAACTCATTCGAATGAGTTATTTCAAGCAATTTTTCTATGTATGAACGCCTTAGAAGGGATTGAATTGCAGCTTTGCATACCTGTGTGTGTGTGTGTATTGTTTTTCTTTCTTTTTCTAAAACTAAAATAATTAAACCAAATAGAATTGCATTCGCCCGAACCTCCTACGTACTGGCAACAATGGGCCAGGAAATCAACCTACCGTACTCAGCGGTTCAAAAGCTCAGCAGCCACTGAAGCTGTTACAGTAATAAAAACGAACATACAAATGTACATACAATAACAAAAGTGCCCGTATTAGAATTTGTGGAAAGTTATTTTTGTGGCTGCTGCTACTGTTTTCATTTTCATTTTGTTGTTGGCGAAAGGGAAACAGTTGCAAGTTACCAGTAACTGCTTCAACCTTCCAATGTTTATTGTGTTTTTTTTTTTTTGCTTCATGTTTTGTTCACTTCTTTCGCTTCGTTTGTTGTGCAATTTATGCATATCCTTGTTGCAGTTTTTATCGTTGTTCCATTCACAATTCAAGTAGTTTTTTGTTTTCATGCCTTTGCTAACCAGAATTTCGCTCGCTTACTTACATACATACATACATACTTAGTTTTCTCTATTTACGAGTCGTTGCACAATTACTGCGGATTTGCTTATATTTCATTTTATTAAAATGGATTTGTAATAAATTTACATTTACGTACCTAGAAGTATGTATACATATATACATTAGGGTGGTCCTTAAAAAATCAAATTAACGACTTTTTTCAGTTTCACCCCCTCAATCGGTAACACCATGATCACAGATATCACATATAAATTTTGGTCCCGAATGGAGACCGTTAAGGCGTGTCGCACAGGGGGCAAAGTTCAGATTCCTCTGTAGACTCAAAAAATTAAAATTAAACCGATTGGGGTCGGTTAAGACCTTTTCATAGGGTAATCTGAAGTTTGCCCCCTCTGCGACACGCCTTAACAGACGCCAATCGGGACCAAAATTTACATGTGATATCTTCGACTATAGTAGCATCGAGATAGGGGTTGAGGCTTAGCAAATCTGGTGTAGAAATTTGCTTCATATATTTAGTGACCATCGTAATATACATACATACATACATACATATATCGTCAACATCAAAGGAAAAATCATTATTTCACAAACTTCAAATTTTACTGGAGGGGAAAAAGCGTTTTGAGTTTACGACAGATCCACACCAAGATACTTACCCGGTTATTTCCACAACTCCTGTGGCCCACACCACACCACATATGGCACCCAGGTGCCGAGACACGTATGTTTAATTTTGGGTCGCAGTTTCAGAATCTGTACACAATTTTTCTAGATCAGCTCATTTTCCCGAGATATTTTCATTTTAAGTTTGCATTTTTGAAAAAAATATTCTAATTTTAACATGGAAATGGGCCACTTACGAAAAACTTATTGCAGATCTTCATTTATTTTTTATTATTGTCTATTTATCCATCGATCTTTTATATGCGTAAAATCTAAACGGTAGAATCTTTTTCTAATACAAGGGGGTCGTTTTAGCCACCCCCGAGTTAACTCTCATTCGGTTTATTAGCAAAATGTGAATCAAAGAAGGCAAGTAGCCAAATAGAAGTCTATTACAACAGATCACTCTTGGTCGCGGTATCCAGGAGATCTACTCCCTCCTCTAAATCAAATGTAATCTAGTCTCAGGCACCATGTTTTTAGCTGCCCAGCATTCATGAATAACATACTAGGAGCAAGTGAGTACGTATCGTTGCAGGAACTGCCTGATATTATCCTCCATTAGATCCAACGCTATAGTACCAAAACTGGCCTGTCTTATTAGATTCGACCAGAATCAGATAGCACTTACCTGCTACTTGTGTGCTAAGTGCATAATGCGAATTTAATCATTTTTTCTCTGAGTGTATCTGATAACAGAATCATAAACTCAATTTGCTACAAAATTTCAATTTCTACTTTGCAATAATTCAACAAATGGTTTGCGGCTTTTCATGTACTAAACACACACGCACACAAATAAGCACACAATGGATTACATAAACATTGTAGAATATTCGAAACCCCGTGTATGTACCATCGAAATGAGTTGTTCACGCATTGCCCGTGGCTAGCAGCAAACAACATCCCTGTGGCCTACAACACCTTCATTTTCACGCCGATTATTATAATTTACGAAATTAACTCGCTCCTCTTTCGTAATAATCTTTCATTAGTCCTTAGTGCATCGAACCGCCTACCAACCGCTTGCGACCGTAGAGCCGGCTTTCATCTGCACCACCTGTTTCTCGCTATTTCCCTTGTGGTTTTAATTAAAAATTGGTCAGTCCTTTCATTTTTAAGCTGGCTTTCCCTTTTGGTCAAATTTAAGACCAGCGCTAACGTTGACGTTGACGCCTTTCTTCGTTTCGGCTTTACACTCTTTCGACGGTCCGCAAATATTCACATCAAAGCAAGGATTTTCACTTGGGAAATATTCCAAAAATGCCAGTTAC
>NW_023458556.1:10347278-10348402 GCF_013731165.1 Rhagoletis pomonella | reverse complement strand
GGGAGAAAGGAAAATGCGACATTGGGAGTCAATGTTTCCCACTGCTACGTAACATAAAAAAAAATACATACAAGAAATTAAGCTATGGCAACGGGTCTATACATACCCTGCAGGGAAAGCTACTAGTTGTGAAGTAAAATTCTACCAGTTTGCGTTTCAGCTCAACTAGTTCACGTTCTAGTAGGAATACTAGTAGCATCATACCAGTTGATGAGATAGTCGGCCAATTCATCCCCCATGAAAAGCATTAGTATGCCTTTTTGCTCGCGGCGCTCCAACAGTCGCAATGGCCGACAAAGCAAAGCACTCTCGTGGTATGCCTGAGGCACCAGGTTCAAGCCCTGGTGCAGGGAAAATTTTTTTATTTTTGTTTTTTTTATTTTTTTGTTTATAATATTTCTTTTATTTAGGGTTTTTTTTTGTTATTCTTAAATTTAACTAAAAAAAAAAATATTTTTTTTATATTTGTTTCTCTTTTTTTGTAATGCAACTAGATTTTTAAGTTTGTTATTTATATTTAAATTGAAATAATTATTTCTACTCTAACTTTAAAAATCTTAACCACCTCCAAGCGGCCTCGAACCTGCGATCCCAGAACCAGAACCAGTAGTCTGCACGTGACGCCGCAGCCGACATGTGTAAGAAAAGCAATTAATTGCGTTTTATTTTAGGCTTTGGCAATTCAAAGGCAGATGTCGCTGAACGCTTAAGTTCTTCGAAAATGTCGAACTGGTAGGCACATACTAGTTTATAAACTAGTATTTTTTCTAACTGGTTTGGGTTTTCACTGCAGGGTACATACATATACCCAAAGGGGAATGCATAACCAGCAAAGACCGTATCTGCTGTAAATAAAAACAAAAGCACAGAGAAATATGTATAAGAAAGCACTGGGAAGCACTGGGAAGCACAAAACGAATGAAAGCGATGCTGAAATTTTTTCGAAAATACCTGAACTGAATGCGTGGGGCACATTTCAAAGATTGCTTGCTATTTCTATGCATGTATAGGAATGCTTAGTGGTTGCAGCGTGTTGGATAAAGTTTTAAGGAAATCTGTTTACGTGCGTCCATAAAATGCTTACAGCTAGGGCAATATAACACATATAAAGACCTTTGGCATGG
>NW_023458556.1:10321572-10344278 GCF_013731165.1 Rhagoletis pomonella | reverse complement strand
TATTAAAAATCAATGTGATATCCTAGCGTCTAGAAATTTGTGCTTTTACCTACGGAAATTTAATGGGCTATAAAACTGCATATCTAAAGTTGTTGTAAAAATTCCAAATAAAAAGTTTAAAATTTTTGGTCACAACAATTAAAGTTTGTTGAATTTTAATTATTTTTTTTTTGTGTAATTGTTACAGTTTGTTGGATTTTTCTAATTTTTGTACGAAGTCTGAAATGTGGATTTATGTGATGCTGGTTATATGTATAATGTGCTAGGCTTTCATAAAAAAATACATACAAACATTATATAAACAAAAGAAAAATATCCAAAACCGGTCAAAATGTCACTTAACTTAATCAGCTGACCACAAGGGTATGTATGTATGTACATACACTACCTTACAAGCAAACCAAAAATGCCCCCCTAAAATATTGTGCAAGGCAATTTCGAAAAAAAGATCAACTTTAATGGGTCTATATTTCTCCAAAATTTTTTTTATTTTTCCAAATAGCTCAACAGGAATATATGACGAGAAATATAAAAAGCCCGCCGCCTACTCCATCAAAACGGCTTAGGCGGTTACAGCACCAATAAAGAAAGAAGAAGAAGAAGAAGAAGAAAAAGTATCCAAATTCAATACAATCTGTTTTTCTTTTTAATGGATCATTAAAATCGGATAGCCTTTACCATTTCCGCCCCCCAATGTAGTGGGCAGTTTTTCGATCTATAAAATTGTTCAAATTTGTTCATTGAAAGCATACCAGATATAATAAATTGTAGTAAAACCGGTGTACAATTGGTACTTTCTGTCTTATTTTATAAATGGTCTACGACTGTGCCCCGTTTTATCTGCTGTAACTTAATCTTAGTTCTGTTTGAATATGACATCCGAGCTTTAAGTAGAATAAAAAAATCCCAAAACGAGTTTCATTAAAGTATATTGTCGTGATCTTAATCGTTTCAAAGGGCTATTAAAATCGCATTATTTTATACAAAATTTGTTTTTTGGAATCATTCATTTTGTATAAAGGTACAAACGAATTTTAATAGCTCACAGCACTTTTTCATTGAAACACATTTGGAAAAATCAATATACGTGCTTGGGTTTTCATTTTCCGATCTTAAATTTGAAAAAATATGGAGTTCCCCAAAATGTGGTATTATACATACATATACTTTATTAATTGAGAGGTAAAATAATTTTCGTTTCCGATTTCGGTGTTCTGCCATCTTTAGCTTAATTTTTCGCGCCAAAATACACTATAAACCCATCCTGACGGAAATAACAACAACCAAAAAGGAAACTTTTTTATCTACCCTAGAATGAGAATATAAAAACTATCCTTTCAAAATTTTACTCTCTTATGGGGCACGTGGTGAAAATTCGCGCTTGCCATTTACGATCCGTAAAATACAAAAGAAACTAATTCTCAAATAATTTTTTTTATACATACATATGTAATTCTCTTAAAACAAGTTTAAGATTTCATTTTATGCAACCACATTACGGAAAACAGAAGTACTTTTAATTACATGTTCAGTTTTCCCACTTAAATAGAGTGTTTTCTAATGAAAACACGTTTTCTTTTAATAATTTTAATGCACCCCGGTGCACTGGTAAGCATATTTTGATTAGAAATGTAAAAGACTAGTATATAAAATTTTATGATACCCTTAAGGAAACGTCAACTCTTTTTGCTAAACTCATTTCCAGCCAACAATGACGTTTGCAATAAATTGGCATTTGAATTTTGAAAATATAGTGCTAACCAGTGTTGCCGTCTTTGGGTTTTCCTAAAAAAAATTGGTAGTTCGAAAGTAATTTTGGTAGCTTTTAGTCACAACTGTATATGTATGTATGTTATTCAAATGGTTATAAGCTGTAAGTATGGGGGACCTCTTTCTGAATTATCTGCACCCACATTTTTCAAACAAAGTGCTAGCCGCATGACGCATTGTGGCTGTGGCAATATTTAGTTATGATTTTGCGTATTTCTTAGATTTAGGATTCGCATTAACATTTTACCCAGTTTATTCTTTCCCGTGGCTTGTCTCGTACCTTCCACCCTCAGATTGATTAGATCTACGAAATTGGTTAGGTTCATCCTTTCTATGGGGTCATACACTTAAAAGAATGTATGTAAAAACATGCTGAAAACCATGCGCCGAACTTTATGCAGATTACCTTTTCAGGGTAAAAAGATTATGGTGTAAATAAATAGTAGTAGTAGCCTAAAATACAAAGTTTCACTTTTGGCTAGATTCGAGCCAAAAAACAAAATCTGAGTGGCACCACTGGTGCTAAAATTCATACATGCATATATATGTACATATGTATATACATATTTAAAAGTGTGAACGAATAACAACACAATTCATTTTCATTTTGTGAATTCCAGGAATTTTGCAATTTCTGTGAATTTTGCAACAAAATATTTCCATTAAATATTTGACTGTATTGAGCTAATCTTTCAGTTCTTGGTACTTCAGTTCACATAGCATTTGCAAAATATGTACTCCATTTATACACACATCCAAATAAATGTAAGGCATTTATTATGAATTTGCCGCAAATGTTGTCAACAGTTGCCAAAAATTGTGATATTTGAAAGGAGGCAAAAAAAAAGAATATTTCGCTTGTATACTTTTGGTGAAATTGCATATTTTTCAACGAAGTATTTAAATTTCATTTATTCTGAATGCATTTAACGGATACAATTTTTTTTTATAACTCGATTCGCCTTAATTACCTTAAAAACTGCTTCTTCCTTAATCAAAGTGCAAATATAATTATCACTATCTACTGAATTTTCTCTCTTTTCTTTTCAAATTCCTTTCTTTAACACTTATGTAACTCGATTAAATGATTTCTTCTTTGAATAACCCTTCCCCCTAGTTCGTTATTGCTCTCTTTACAACGCAGACTTGTGATGCTTATTGGTTAATTTGCTTTCCTAATTAAGACTCATAAAATCCTTTAAATTTCACAAATTCAGTATTCAACGCTTTCATTTCCTTTTCATTCCAACTGAATTTTATGAACACTTATTTCATCACCACAGCATTTCTCCGCACAATTAAAATTCCCCAAAAAATTTACTATCAGCTCAGCTCGTAAAGTCAGGAGGGACTTGAAATTCCAGTGACATATTTTGGTGACATTCAATTTGCAACAACTTGTGGCAAAGACGGTAAAGTGAGTAAATCTAGTAAAGCTTAACGGATTCTCACATCCAACGAACGTTTGCGGTGGCAGCAGTCGATTGAGTTTGAAGTGTTGTGCGAAAGGTGAGATTTGTGTAACGCGAGCAGCGGAGCAGAGAAGGGTGGACGTAAAGCGGTCCATTTGCATCTGACAGTTTTAGTGCGCAATTAATGTGTTTAAATTAAGTGTGCTAATATAAATTAAAGTGCGAAAAATTTACATCGTTGTGCAAGCGTAAATGAAGCAAAAAGGCAGCTGCAGTAATGGAGATGGCGATTCGGTTGCGGTTAGCGAAAAATACGCAGGAGACCGTAAGGGTATGTATGTGAAGGAGTATGGCTGTGGCACAAAGTGTTGCAACAGACGTTAAATTTTGTGGAATTTAATTAAAATACAGTTACCCAACGTTGAGATTGGTGAAGGATTTTTTGCAGTTAGTTGTATGTTCGGTGTGATTTCACCGTTGGACAGTTGGAACTATTAATGGTGTAATGCATTGGTGAGGAGCATTACTTGTAGTTTATACAATGAAGTGATATTCTAGGAGATCTCATTTCTGATCTTTTGAAGCGATAGATATTCTGTGCTCGAGTTTCAGGGCTTTATGATTCAGTTTCTCTTAGAAGTTGAATTTCTACCACACGAATTAGCGATGAAAGACGCACAAGTTAAACTTGAAAGTGGGTGTCAGGGTAATTCGAAGATTCTCCAATACTCACTGGGAAAAGAGTCAGCTAAATATCTTTCTCCCAAGACTAGAATTAGTAAATAATATTACCAAATATTTAGTGCTACTATTACCAAGTCAATGTTGTATGATACCTCAATAGATCTGAGCCTTTATCATATTTGATAAGCACTGATGTTGCCGGACTAATTCGAATGATCGTCTAAATCATAATCATAGGTTAGTTAGTGTGATTGATGCCGTAGCGATATTTCATATACCAATTAGGGATGCAGGCTCTTTTTCAAACAGGCACATTATCGTGGTAATATTCAATACGATGAAAAACAAGAAACCAAATAAATATAAGAGGGCGATTCTGGTTACAAGGGCTACAAGTCTTTTGTAGGACAATTGAAAGACAGTAGGCAGGATAGTTTGAAAGATTTGGTTTATTCTGGCACGAAAGTCTTACAATAGGGCTCCCTTGCCAACTTTCATGGTGAAGAGCTCTTTGAAAATGCGCTTCAGCTTGTGCCAAATGGTAGGAGGAGGTTATCATTTTGCTTGCGCTGCTGCAATAGTCGTATTGGCCGAGTGAGCAAAGTACTGGTGTGCTCGAATCTTCGGGAAGCGGAATTTTTTTTAAACTTATTTTTTTTCTAATTGTTAGGTTTAATTGTTTTAAGAAGAAAAAAAATATTTTTTTTAATGTCATTTAATTTGTAGAAACTTATTTTCTTCTTTTTCTAATTTTTGGTGATTTCTAATATAATTTTCTTTTAATTTTTAGAATTTAATTTTAATTTTTAGAAACTATGTATTATTATTATTATGTATTGTTTTTTAATTTAACTTTTTTAATTTGTAGATTTTATGGTTAAAAAAAAATATTTTTTTAATTTCATCTGATTTTGAAAAACTCTATTTTTTCCTTTCAAAAGTAATTTTGTTCTTTTATTGATTTCATGTTCTTTGAATAATTAGTTTGTTTTTAAAGAAAAATATTTTTTAACTTCATTTAATTTTTAGTAACTTATTAATTTTCTTTCTTTTTTTAATATTTTTTTTCTTTTTAATATAATTTTATTTTCATTTTCAGATATTGTTGGACTTTATTTGGAATTTTATGTGATTTTTGTCAACATATTTGAATTGTTTAGTGGTTTTCGATATCTTATTAGACTTAAGAGGACTTTTTGCGACTTATCTGGTATATTTGAAAAGTTTCAGCTATTTCATACTATAAAAGTTATACCTTTTATTTTTTGCCTTAAAAAGCAAATAATACATATCAGGGACGGAAAATAATCATTATTTTTTAATTTTAACCAAAAAAAAAATCAACAAGTTATAATCGTCGTAAAATAATTTTAACTATACTCACGTATTTGTGTTCGTACGTCCTACTGTAATTCCTTCCTTTTCAGAAGTAGCGATACCCTAATAAAAGGAATAAGTCCTAAACTTTTCAGGCCAAAATTTCAGTAGGTTGCATGGTAGGCTGAATGGCCTTTTAAATTTTATAAATAATCATTATTTTTGAGTGGATAAATAAAACTCAAAAAGGAGGATTATCTCTGAGCGAAAGAATAAAAATCATAAAATAATTATTAAATGCTGATTTAAATTATTTTACTCATAATGATTACCGTCCCTGATACATATACTATATATGAGCCACCCTTTGTCAACTGTCCAAGTTGGTTAAGTAAAAAAAAATATCGGTTACATTCTTGAAAATTTGGTAAGAATGCTTACTTTTAAAAGATGAGTGGCATATTTTGAAATCCCGTAAGGTTTCAATATGACGGACAAATTTTCAAAAATTTATTGAATTCGCGCGAAACCTGCCTGGGGCCGATAATTACAAATTTGACTATAAGTTATTAAAATTCAAAATTGCTGATAAATGTAGGATTGATTCAGGTAATAAAATCAGTTATATTCTTGAAAATTTGGTAGAGATGTTTACTTTTAAATGACGACTTTCAATTTTTTTTTTAAATCTAATGTGGCGGAAATTTTAAAAAAATTTATTGAATTCGCTCATTATTTAAATATAAATATTTTTGCTGAATTTTCAAGAATGTAACCGATTTAGGTTACCTGAATCAAATTTGGAGAGATGGGGCTTCAGTTCACGAAGAATGCCTCATATGTATGTACATATAACATATATCAGCGATCGAATTTGAAATGTCCAAAAGCACCTCTGCCAATCACATGCCAATCACTTGTCTATTAACGATGTCTAATTAAATCGTTTTTAAATATTTCTGCGGTAACTCTACTTGTTGTGCTTGTATTTATTTAACTGCTATTTTTCATAAAAAATTGGATCAAATGTGTGGTGATATAGCGCGAGATGTGTTGTTTATTGTCGTTTATTTCAAAATTTTTTTCTAATAATTTTTATAAATTAATCACCCAGTTAAATTAAAATTAGCGTAAATTTCAAATCAATTAACTGGTCAAATATCGATTATTATTATTGGTGAAACTGTGGTCAATAATTACGTTTTTATATTCCAGCCATTTACACTGAGAAAAGAGTTTAGTTACGTCAACTAAATATGTTTTTATCAACACATGATTTGGTTATAGTTACATTATTTGTTTATAGTTACCAAATCATGTGTTGAGAGGAATATATTTGGCTGACTTTTTTCTGAGTGTAGTTAGGTGTGCTTCTCTTATTGGCAATGATTGTTGTTAGTATTTATTGTGCAAATACGAGTATGTACATACATGAAAGCGCTAATAGGGTAATTGGTTGGTACAAACTATGAACAGTTATGGTTAGGATATGAGGCAATTATGTGCATGCACGTGCATGCATACATACTTACACAATTGGCTCATATCCTAACCTGGTTTTGCAGTTTTCACCAACCAAGCGAGTTATTCGAATTTTCGGCTGTGGTTATGGCCTTTTTATCATTTTCATATTCACCTATGGTTAAGGAACCTGAGGCTAATACGACTGGGGGGGTGAGTAGCGTTGTTGGCATGCCGGCTGGCAGACACTAAACGTAAAATTTGCTAATGGTATTTGCGGCGGAATTATACTCGTAGTTAGCTAACGTTTGCTATACCAATTAAGCTGTTACGATTATCGTATTTTATTGCTCTAGCTGCTTTGTTGACCATGCTGGTGATGTAGTAAATACGATTTATTACCATATTTGTTGCTGTGATTTTGTGGTCAACAATACGCCCACCTGCAGCGTTTGAGTATTTAGAAAATATTTAGCGAATAACTAAACGTGAAACGCGATAAAATACTTAATGGAAAATGAATAAAAGATACTAATTTCAAATCATCGCAGGTTGATATTTTTCGTTGGTTTATCTATAAGGGCGTTCATAAAGCCCGGATTGGTTATTATTGTAGGTACATCTGTTGTTAAAGCATACAATTCACAAATTTATGAAAACTAAAATAAGAAGAGAAGAATTCCAGCTCGAAATTAGCCCTAAATTATCGAAGAATCCTAAAAACCACAAAGTATTTTATTAAAAATCCTGTTTAGTCTTTAGGTTAGGCTGGTTTAGGCTGGATGCTCAGTAAAGGTCTTACATACTAGAAGAAAAGAGAAATTTACGACCAATGAATAACGATCTAATGAAGCTTGTTCCGAGACGTTGTTAGTCGCTTCGACTAAGTCTAGGAATATTCATGTAACACTTAGACACCGGACTATGAGTAGAGAGGAGTCATTGAGCTTAGTTAGATAGAAGAAGCCTTAACCCATAAAGATTTTGCTATAGGAGCCTTTCTTGCCATCGAAGGGGCTTTTGATAATGTCCTGCCTGGGGCAATACTTAAGTCGTTGGATAGACTTGCTGATTTGATTGGTGCGCAGTGCGAACAGCTATTCGACTCAGGGAAACTAATTGGTTGGCCGACTTAAGGGCTGGATACTCTGGAGTTATAGGGGGCTTGATCGTACGGATTACTGAGCCTCAGAAATGGCTTCTAGGAGTTTCTTCTCTGCCAAATTTCCCTCAAGAGGCGAATTGGTTGGGCGAAACTTTTCGAGCGGGGGAGGCAGTGCACTTCTTCACGAATGCATCGGAATTGGATGTAAGGGTTTTCTGTCGAGAGCTTTATATCAGTACTAAGTTCAGGCTTCTGAACTGCTGCAGTGTACATCATGCGGAAGTAGTTGCTATTAAGGAAGCGGTGGAGTCTCTGCTCAGAAGTGTCATGACAGTCAGATAGTTGAGCATTAATTCTGATAGTGAAGCGGCTATCAGGGCTTTAAGAGCGTTAGGGGTGCACTCCAATTTGGCAAAGGATTATCTGCACTCTCTCTCTCTAAGTTGTATCGGAATACTTCTGTATTAGGCTCATTGGCTTACGGGTTACAGCGACATTGCGGGGAACTGTTTGGCTGACGAACTGGATAGGAAAGGTTCTCTTGAAACGTTATAAACAGCGGCTGGGTGTGCAATTGATCACATGTGGTACAGTCTTGAATATATCGGTCTCATGTCTGCTAAGCGAGCGCTGTTCGAAGACAAGGACGTGCGCGATTTCAAGGTCCTTCTGGCCGAAGGTGAAAGGGGACGGTCGAGGGCACTCCTCCCACTTACAAAGCCTTTGGTCACCTTTGGGCGGGGAGGGGGGTGTTGTTTAACGGGTCCTTATCGAATCGGTATTCATGCAGTAAGGCTGAAAATATTTCCTGATACCCTATGTCGCAGTTGCCTGGAAGATGACGTGGTGAAATAACCTCAATACTACCTTCTTAGCAGCCCAGCGTTTGCGAGGCTCTGTTGCCCAGAATCAGCCGAGTTCGTAAATACATAATCGGCTCGAGATGTTCAAAATGTGGTATCACAAAGAACAATCTGCTAATTGTCTAAGCGAGTCGCTGTCATATGTGGCTGCCACTTAAACTAACCTGTGAGCTATATTAGACCTGAATTCCAGGCTACAAAATTAATTTTTTATATTGACTCTGGCTGCCAAACTTAACGAGAATCTGAATAATGAGAACAGAAATATATTGGGACAAAACCTAAAGACCTGCAAAGCTCAATCTTACACTGACTGTTTTCTTGTTTTTGAAATTACAACTGATACCAGGTTGCGGACTCTCGGGAACCAAAGCGGAAGCCATTCAGCAATTTTTACATTCTGAATAGACTTTTAACTGATGTGCAAGTGTAAGCCACCGATTATAAAGTATTTTCCTAAAGCCTCGTGTTAAAGTTCATATTACTTAAGGTTCAGAGGGTCCTAGTGCGGAGAGGCCATAGTTATGTTCAAAAATTTTACTTGAGCGCAGTAGGAGGTAAGTGTGGTAGAAAATTATTTTCTAATAATGGTTGCTCCACGATAGGTACTCCCAAACCTCCGAGTATAATTTTGTCATAGGGGAGCTGCAATAAATTTTACATTTAAATCTGTGCGTGCAACGTCTATAGGCGAAACAAAAACTAAAGTCTACCAAAAACTTTTGGGTAGGTAAAACGCAAAAATTTACTGGTTGATAATAATCGTAGAAAATCATAAGCCAAACAAATATAATCTTAACTTCACACACTTTCCTCAATTAGTGCCATAGGATTATTTTTATCGATGGCAATTTAATAGTTATGAAAAAGTTCTCTTTGAAATACAAAAAGTAGCTTCTATTCTTACTAAAGCACCATTTTTATAGTCTCAAAAACAAATTTCACTAATGATACAGCTGTTGGAGTTGCTAAATTTTCGATTCTCTTTGTAATTGAATTTTCCACTTGCCTACTTTGAAACTTTTCAAATTTATCGCCAGCAAATATTGAATTGGGCGCGGCCTCGGTGCTCGCTGAGTGCAATTTACGCTATGTTTGAGCACCACATTGTGTACCTGCTTGCATTAGACGCGGTGTGGGCGGCGGTAGCAATGTGGCGATGTGGCTTTTGTGCATATTCCCAATAGCAAATTAGCTGCTCTAAAACTGCTGCAGCGGCACACTTGGCCGCCCATTCGAACACATTTTGTACTTTTTGCTGTTGCATTTAACCAGCTGCGCACGCCGCTGATGTGGTTGTTGTGGCAAAGTCATCTCTAATGCTAGACTTGTGTAAACAGGCTACTTCCTTGCTTGTATTGGTGGTGTGCATGTAAGCTATATGTATGCAAAACATTGTACAGGAAATTCTAAATAAAAAGCTCTTTTTGGCAAATTTCTATTGTATGCCGCTTGCAAAAAAGTAAATATGCCAGCAATGGAGTAGAGATGGGCACCGTTTCCAAAAAATCGGTTTTCGATTAATAGCGGTTCTTATTATGTTTTAAACCATTAAAAACTGGGTTAAAACCCGATCTTTTCGGTTTACCGGGAAAAAAAAAAAAAAAAAAAAAAACACAAAACTAAAAAATATCAATATAGCACTAAATTTAATCCCCCTTTCACTTTGTATACTTATTATATTTAAGAGGAGAGAAAATTATTTTTTTCTGTTTCTGATTTTTTTTTATAAGTATTTAGCAGGTTAGCTGATGTGCATCGCAAATCAATTAAAATAATTATTTGTACTTTATTTTATTTAACAACTTCGTGTCCAAAAATAAGACATATTAAAAACGATTTGACATATTTATACAAAAGCAAACTTTATTTCAGAAATAAAAACTTTTTTAATTTGTGCGTAGGCGCCATAATTTTAATAGTTGTGAATCGCTGTTGGCTCTTCTTAACAGTCGAAGATCAGTAAAAAAAAAAATTAAGTAGTCACTTTGATGTTTTTGGTACGCCATAAAATTTAAACCTTTTCTTGAAGATATACAAAATAATTTTAATGCACTGCTGGGGAATGTAAAAACCGAAATTCCGTTTTTCATTTTAACACAGAGAAAAAGGTTGTCATCTTAATTAAAAAAAGATTGAAAAAGATGATTAACCAAATTTAAAAAAAAACCGGTTTTAATAAACACCGATTTTTTTTGAACATCCCTACAAAGGAGGGCTCAGCGCGGTTTTTGGGGATGTCAAGCTGCATACATGCATACATATATGAATGTACATAAATATGCATGTATGCACATTAGGGTCGTCCAAACAAAAAGTTTGAATGTGAACGACTCACTCGTGGGATTTTTCTAGATGGAAAAATACCTGTATTGTTTTTTGTAAAAAAAATGATATTTAGTAATGCTTCAAAGCACATGAAGTTTTCCATGTATTTTACGTGGAGAAAAAACTCGTTTTTGTAGAATAGCTATAGAATGCTTTAAAATCAATACTTTTCGACCGGAAAATTCTGTTTCTCTTCAGAAGATTTTTAATACAAACGATATTTTATGGGTTCCCCATTGCATTTCTACCAAAAAGTGTTTTCCCACATATAAAATACATGGAAAACTTCAAGGGGTTTGACGCAGTCCAAAATATATATATTAAAAAAAAAAATTGGGCACTCTTCTTTCCATTTAGAAAAATAATAGGGGGGAGAGCTTAGGTAGCATTTTAACCTCCCCGCCACCGCCTTTTTTTGGATCACCCTAATGCGCATTCACATATTTGTTGCAACGCCTTAAATTGTTAGGCTTTTATGCCAAAATTCGAGTTCCACTCTGGAAAATGCAGACAATTTACTCGCGCAGCGCATTTGTGGCAAGGCCTCCACAACAGCAGCAAAATAACAACAAAAATCGTGGTGGTAACAACAACACGGTGGTTTAGAGCGTGAGCGTGCGTCTATGTGTGCATGCGAGTGGGTCTGTTACATTAGCATAATTAGCTGATGCTGAAAGCCAGGCGTCGTTGTTGTCGTCGTCGGCAGGTGAATTCAGGGCAAGCGCGAGTCCGGGTTCAAGCGCCTGTGCATATGCAACGATGTGGTTAATTTAACAGTTTTGCATCTTCTTTCGTAAAGTTCTCAATGTGTTTCGGCGTAAATTATGTGTGAATATTTATGTGCGCGTGTGCGCTGCTACTTAAATTAAAATTTTAGATTGTTGGGCAGAGTTTACAAACACAATTGTTGGAAAATTTGGGCAGAATACCACAATTTAAGGAATTTTTGTGCATCACATTTCATTTTGATTAAAATTCAACTCAACGGCGCTTTTATACCTGGCATCGTTTGTGTTTTACTTTGCCAAAAATGTTTATGCTGATATTTGCATTGAATATGCGAAACACTTCGAATGCGCTTGCCTTCGAGTACATACTTTTTTATAAGCTGTTGGTTGCTCTTCTACTTACGTTCGCTGCTTCGCATCTTGCTTAGTAAAATTTTCAAGGTTTCTTGATTGCC
The DNA here is from genome assembly GCF_013731165.1 of Rhagoletis pomonella. NCBI lineage: Eukaryota > Metazoa > Arthropoda > Insecta > Diptera > Tephritidae > Rhagoletis > Rhagoletis pomonella. Next base: position 10,332,155 of record NW_023458556.1, on the reverse strand, counting down.
ATCGTCGTCGTTTTTCCGCTCCGCCACTCCTTATTCACTATTTGTCTCTACGTTTGTACTCAAATTATGTATAGCCCACAATTTTGAGCGCCACACACCCTATATGCGTTCTGCAACACTGCTGTGGCAAAAACATTTACTCATTTTGCTTAAAATTTCATATTTTCGCTTTACAAATTTGAACATTACTGGGCGTGTATGCAAATACTTACTTACGCTTGTGCGGCATTGCCGCAACGATGCTCTACATACATATACATATGTACCTACATATAAGCCACATTGCTGCAGCAGCACGCTTATATTGAGCGCTAAGCAGAAAAACACAACAATAACATGCTAACAAGAATGCTTAAAAGAATGAAGTGGTAATATATGTAAATAAAAAAAAAAAAATAAAAAAAAAGTTAAGGATGAGTTAGAGTAGCAGGAAAGATGGTAGAGGCGGAAATGCCAGCGTATGAATAACAGAGTGTTAGACTACTCTGGAGAAGAAGAGACGCGAGCGTTGCGGCGCTTGGCGAGTGGTTTTTATCCGTCGCATTCGAAATTATTCAAATTTCTTACTTCATCATGGCTCCATAAATATTACGCTCGTTCATTTTCCCATTTTTGCTCTGCATTGTTTTGGTTTTTGTTGATGTTGTTGTTGATATTTATTTAAAAGAGCCACAAATATTATGCTGCTTTTATTACTCTCGTTATTTTCACTACTAAACAAAGAGTTTTGCACACCAAAAAGTACATTATGCAAATCATAAAGCGCTCGTTGCGGCTCGACCGACCGTTGATTGTTGCTCATACGCCGTGGTGAACGTCAAGGATAACTGCTAAATAGAGACACGGACTCATATGCATGTATGTATGTAAATACATAAATATATGTATACACAAGTGTAACCTCTATGCTTGCATCTGTTGAGTGGTTGCATGCCACGTACATATGACGTAAGCATAACGATTTAACCACAACTGTATCGTTAACAAACATTTTCAAACAGATTTTCACACTTGCCGCTAACACGTTTGAAATAGTTTTTGCGTTTTTGGCGCTTTGCGGTTGTTGTGGTATTTAATTGCTAGCGGTCGTGCATAAATGCTTATAGTACACGTAAATATATATATGCACGGTGGCGGCAAAACAAATAGGGACACACTTTGGCTATTTTTTTCCAGCTTTTATTATGTTTCACCTGTGTGTAATAAACTCTTACAATAAATTTATAACCAACTTTCCAAAGAACTGGAGACTTGAAGCTTCAAAATTAGCTCAAAACCCAATAATAATGCAATATGAAAGTTGAACTATTCGACTTGGTGGCACAGCGGTTGAAGATATTTGAAAACCTCGTATTTATGGTCCGATTTGGTTCACATTTGAAGTGCATATTACTTACATGAAAAGCAATAAATCCACAAATATTTTGCCCAATAGGTGGCGCAGGAGTCGATACTGCTTTTATCAACTTATAATGTTGTATGTCCAGACACCTTTTATGGCAAAGGTATTTTAACAAAGTTTCTATACAACCTATAGTCTAGACATCAACCTCGTCGGCAGGTACCATATCAAAGACATATAAATAGAGTCTAGAGGTAGATGTCGACTCGCCAGAAGAAGTTAAATATTGTGCCTAAAAATATGCACTACATACGCTACAGCGGGAATGGAGGACACGCATTTTTTTTCAATGAAATTAATTGGTACTCGTATGTATGTGTGCATGTAGATTAGGGTGGTCCAAAAACAGCAAAGTCGAAATTGTATCTCACCCCCAAGGATTGTTCTAAAAAAATTTTTAGAGGTCGCTCAAAGCGCTCAAAGTCTTCCATGTATTTTTATATGGGAAAAATAAAATTTTTCGTAGAACTGGCGTGGGATACCGAGACACATTGCTCAAGAGAAAAGTGGCGCTCATTCCCCTTTTCTACGATGACTCAGTGTCAGTTTAGGAGCCATTAGTAAAGATTCGACAGTCTGTGAGCCCCCAAGCTCAGTGTTGGAATTAAGCCAGCTTTCGACTTCATACTAATCTAGGGCATTGGAAATACACTTGTGCCTACATCACTGCCACCAGCAATCTGCGCCCTGCTTCACTCAGTGTCATTACCCCCAACATTCATTTCTTTTAAGCTGGACCACGTATGGAGGTGCAAAGTTATGGGTAAGTGAGGCAGGGCTATTGTCCTTTGAAGTTCGCCGTTTACTCTCGTGTCCTGCACTTGCGCTCATGCAAACAAAAAATTTCATAACCGTCGCGGCTCCAAAGTTTGAAGGGCACCTGATATCTTTTGTTTGGCATCTGAACAATTGTAACCATTTTCTGTTTAATTTTGAGCTGGAAAAATTCTAGCAGAAAGTTTGTGGTCGCGTCTACAAAGTTTTTCCATTTTGTTCAATGTTTAGTGCGAGGGTAATGAGTATGTTTGTAGAAGAAGTAAATGCACAAAAGATGTATATTACGCTCTAATTGGACTACTTAGACTTTGTTTGATAAAAATGCTGTAAGCACATGCATAAATATATCTACAGATTTCACTTCCGATAATACCAAATTACAAGGTTATGGAAAGAAACGTACTAAATTAGAGAGTAAAGTGAAATTTTTACCTAAATATTTCTTACTTCCTTTTTGGCCCAATTTGCTTTTTTTATGGTTATACACCAAGTGGTCATTAATTACATTTTTTCTCTGATATTATAATTTACCAAGGATTTTGGGTAAGTAGTGAAAAATTAGCAAAGATAATTAGAAGTAGAAGAGTATCTAGGAATAATTCACAATATTTAAAATAGGAGCTCCCCTTGTTTGCTTGCTTGTGGGAACTTTTAAATAACTGTTATCTAAGTTGCGCAGACTTACTATAATTGCATAATGGGATAAATTAAGCCTTTATTCCGGTGAGTAAACTACTACTTAATTTTCAAGTGTATAATACATAGTTAAACATGCCTAGACAGCGCTAAGAACTTTTGTCCTATAACTAAGTGTGCTCGTAAACATAAAAGCATTGTATAGTAGTAGACGCGAGGTGCTGAAGCAATTTGCATATATTCGTTTTAATTTCTCTGGATTGAATGAATTTATTTAACTAGTTATTAAGAACAAATTTTCTTTGTTAATTGTAATTGCCTGTGAGGAAATTGCTATATACATATTTACTACACTATAACTACTATTAAATAAATAAATAAATCAATGCCTCTCTTTGTCAGTATTAAGTCATATTTGGAAAGTATGCGAAATTCGAAAAAGACTGTAGGTGCATTCAGTTTAAAGTTAAAGTAACTACACGTGCTCATATATCCGTAGTTGCGTATGTAACGTATACGCCCCAATGCACCATATGCAGTCATCTAACACGTTTACTCGCACGCCTTAACTTAAAAGTCATATTATTTAAAAGTAATTAAATATTGGCGTAGCAGATTTACACAGTATTCCTTATGCACATATAAATGAATTACTTTCTTCATATATATAATAATTTTAGAATAAATTTCGAGTGTACCAATAAAACTTGTAAAAATGGAATTCTAGTTTCTCAAATTATAGGCAGTTTTTACTCAATGGAATTTTTTTTCATATGGTGACACACCATGGTACAACAATTACAGGTTTTGTCTTCCCTGAGAGTTTTTCTTCACATCGAAACTCGTTTTCATTTTGACGCAGTTCAATGTTGATTCTTTTAATTTTATTTGGCTTTGCTTTCTGTTTTCGCTCAATTTAATTTTTATGATTTTTCAAAACAAAAGAAAAAAACATTTGAAATAAAGTGAGCCATACAAATTTTAAATTTACATGCAAATGTCTTTTCTGGCCTTTGCAAATTAAATAAGTTTTCTGCAAGATGGTTTGTTTAAAAAATACGTGTACATATATGGTATATGTAGCAGTAAACGTTTTAGTGTGGGCAACAATGATATTTTTTAAATAAGGCAGATCGGAAAATGCGATCCAATTGGGTCTTCACTGCATAAACCTAAAAATCCATTCTTTTTACAAAGCTTACAAAGAAAACTACAAGCTCCACCAGAAAGGGAGATAAATCCGTTATTTTATTAAAAAACAATTGAAATATGTAATTCACTTTATATATGTAACTAAATTCAATTCTTTCGTGCAAAGTATTTTAAGTAATAAATGCTTGTGTACTTAGTATTTATTATATTTTAATAATTTTATGTGGCAATCAAATTTGTATGCAGCAAGTGCATTAAATCAAGTCACTTCAAGTGATTCACTGGTTATTCCAATTTTCGTTCTATTTGATAATATTTTTTTTCTTCATATGCTATGCCCAATTTCAAGCGGCAAGAGTTACGGTGCAAAATTAAACCAAGCTAGTGGCATTAAAAATTTAATAAAAATATTATATTCACCTACAACTATTTATGTCTAAAATGCTCGTTTTTCAAACTAGATACAAGTCATATGCTTACAAATTTTTGAGTATGCTCCTGGAAAGAAATATGTATATCTTTTGTCACAAAAAGCGACTAACTATAAGTAAAAGAGGTCGGGCCAGTATCCCACAAGACAAAATGGTCTGCGCTTTTCTTTGAATCCACCATAATTCAGCAGTAAATTATGCAGCTCTGACAAAAATTACACAACATCCCATCCGCTTTATTAATTCGCATGACTTATGTTGATTGTGAATTATGACTTGGTTGCGCCATATATCTCCCAGCAGGCTACGTACATACCTGCATACATATGTACATATATATTGTATTGTATATTGTATTTTCCTTCTAAACGCATAACAAAGGCGTGTGTATGCCTATGGCGGATCTTAACAATTCACCTGAGCTCCGCCGAGTGCGACGGAGTTTTATTGCTTGCCATCTGTCATCGCTCCTTTGCCTGGCCATTATCATTACTACAATTCTACGAATTCCACAGTTCCATTCTATTCCATTCAGCTCATTTGCTTTTCTCTGCATCTACATAGTCGGCCTGTGTGCTGAGTGCAAACATACAGACAAACGCAGCCAAACCAATTTGTAGGCGTTAGATGCGTCAGCTGCGTCTCATTGCTTCAGAGCCAGGACTTATCCAAGGTCCTTTCTTTTCACTGGCGTTTACTTAGCTAGATGCTAATTCAGTTCAGTTCAGCGCAAAAAAAAAAATCTAGTGCAGAGGTGAATCTAATTAGCCTGTGTTGCAACAACAAAAACATACGGTGTAACAACAACTAAGCTGATTGACAACGCAATGCTTTTCCATTTCTTTTAGCGCTTTCCTTGCCTCTTGCTCTTCTCTTACATTCAAGTGCTTTCAGCTGACATGGTAATTTTCACTTTGCTTTTGGTTCATTACGCCATTATTTGTTGTTGCGAGATTTACGTTATGTTGTTGTTGCTGTTGTTGTTTGCAAGAATTTTGTCAATGTTAGGCAGAGCTTTTATTTCGTTTGTAAACGAGTGTAATTTGCAATTTTAACATGGCCATTTGTGGCGCTATCACGAATTCTAAGGTTACAATGAAATGCCTAGCAACAACAACCACAACAACAGCTAAGGCAAAAAAAAATGATTTTACAACTTGGAAGAACTTAGTGTGACTTAGGGAAGTTGTGAGTCAAGGACGATACACACTGAGTGTTTGAGTTATATTTGTCCTTGTGTTTGGAGGGGAGGTTGGTAGAACTGGAGTGGGAGAATGGCTCGTGATAAAGTTAAGTTAAGGTTGTGTCTGTATCTCATTTTAAAGTTCTGACAAGAATTAAAATTCAAAACAACTGTAGTACAACGTCATTGGAGCCAAGCGTTAAGCAGGTGGGTGTAGTCGTGGGCTGCAAAACGAATTGATTATTTTAATTGGGTTTGTTTTTCCGAAAATTTTTTAAATTTGTTTTGCTGCTTTAATATGTTTTCTGATGCTGTTGTTGTTATTGTTTTCAGGCTATTTTGTTATTTTCACGAATTTGGATTTATTGCAAATTTCTAAATCAAATACTAAAATTATGAGTTTGTTAAAATTCCTGTGAAAATGTAATGGCAGTCCAACTATTAAATATAGCACTCAGTATACAAAATTAATTGCATACACAGCTGCTGCTGATGAAAACATAAATTGGCTGATGCTGATGTGCTTGCTCATACTAATTGCAGGCATTAAATGAAACAAGTGCTGTGCTGTGGATTTATTAGGGTGTTCTACTGAAACTTTTGGTTATAGAACAGTAGAGTGAATGAATAAAAAATTGATGATTATACCTAGTTCACACAAACGTTTTCAATGCTGCGTTTCGCAAGTCTTCTACTTGCCTTAAAGTTTTACTGCTTATTGACATCAAGTTTAGCTCAAAAATAAAGAAGATGGATGCTTTGTACTGATAAATTTATCAAAAATGGGTATCCTAATGAAACCAAAAATCCTCAACAGCATTCATTTGAATTTTTCATTGGTTTATTTCAACATTGATACAAAAAAAAAACGTTTCCAAAACATTGCGCGATATGTAATCTTCTCTGTTCACAATTTCTGCAAACCTCGCTTTAATCAGGAATCCGCATGTGCATTGAAACGCAAACTTAATTGACAACTTGACATTCAAGTTCGTATGTTGGCTACACAAAATCTTTAGCACCTGCTAGTTGTGAGAATTCCACGTAATTTGTGTTGCCTGTCACATGGGTAGCGTACTTTCCAGCAGCAAGTGGGTGAAATTAACCACCACCTTCATCGCATACACATGCACTATATGTGTGTACACCTTGACACAATTAAATTGGCTCGCCGCCGCGGACGCTTGCTTTGACAGTAACATCGTTAATGCAATGTAACCCAGGAGGAAATCGAAGTAGAACTGTATCTCAGAAATCCACCCAAAGATGTTGCGGCTTCTCAAACTAGTGTAGAGAGCTTCGATCACCCTTTTATAGTACGGCGAAATTTTACTTAATTTATCACAAAGTAAGGTGACTTACAGAAGGTTTTAAAACCCGGGCGAACTGCTCTAAGCACCACCACGGCGACGTAGTAACCGATGTGCAGGAGGTACATAGATTATCGAGGGTACACTTTCCCACATTACTAAATGGTAGCGGCACTGAGAACAGTGAAGGAGATGGGCTCGAGCCCCCAGTCGATTATGATGGAATCGATGTCCCATTGCCAGATTACGACGAGGTCCGAATGGCGATCTCACGCTGATAAACAATCAAGCTGCTTGAGCTGGCGGCCTGGCAGCTGAGCTATATGTACTACATTCAGCGATAATATCAAAATATGTAGTATACAAATAGTTCTTTAGTAGGCCGCACACAATATTTATTACATTTTGGCGAAGCACAGTGGTACAGCCGCATACATTTTTTGAACAAAACTGTGCTTAATTGATTTATTTTAAAGCATACCTCCTATACAATCCTAACCTCAAAAATGCCATAAAAAGCGCGTCGCTGGATGTTTGACTTTGAAATTTAGTTCAAATGCTTGTTATAATATTTTAAGTGCGTACCAAAAAAATTGGCGAACTCGGTTTAAACGAATATCAAAACATGCAAACCTAACATCAAAAAAGCCTTAAAATACATAAACCCGATAAAAACGCAGTTTATCACAGCTGGAAGATATATAACATCAATGCTAAGACATAATGTTGTCAATTAACGTATATTTTAAAATTTCTAATTAGGTTTATTTTTTATTGAAAATTACATCAATAAACTGAAAATGTAAATCTAGATTTAATGGTCCCAGATGGCTCGCGTGGCGACCGATCGCAGCGTGGCCCTCTAGGCTGCATTTCTTTTCTATGCAGCTTTTTGGAACTCCTCAACGTACCAGTTGTTCATTCAGTCTTGCTAAAATCCTACGACTTCTTCGGCAGCGGTACTTAATGCACTGCTCGCGTATGTCGGTTAGTTGAAGAGTGCTCTCACAGAGTAGGTGTGAGAGTCGATTGGCGAATAAATAGTCCCTCTGTTGTGACTGCAGCAAGATAGTGGTCCGAGTCGATGTTTGGCCCTCGAAGTGTACCTACGTCTAAAACACTGGTAGCGTGCTTTCCGTCTATGACAACACGATCGATTTGGTTTCTCGTTTTTCGATCCGGAGACAGCCACGTAGCTTGATAGATCTTTTTATGCTTGAACAGTACTATACTACCATGTTTCGGGCCCCAGAGAAGTCGATCAGCCACAGGTCGTTATCGGAAGTTTCATCGTGGAGGCTGAATTTCCTGATGGTGGCGCCAAATACCCCTTCCTTGATCCCCTTGGTATTGGAATCGCCAAGCACGATTTTGATATCGCGTCGGGGGTCCCGCTGTTATGTGCGCCTCAAGTGCGGATTGTGGCTAGACGTTCGTCCATCGGGGGTGAACGACAGTACTCTGCGACGGAGTCGCCCTTCCACCACTAATCCAACTCCCAATTTGCGCTCCTTTACGTGGCAACCGTAGTAGATTTCGCAAGGCTTCACGCTTACCTCGCCTTGCCCCATCCATCACATTTCTTGTATGGCGGTGATGTCAGCTTTTATCCTTACGAGCATATCAACCAATCGGGCAGGGGCACCGTCCTCATTAAGGGCCCGAATATTCAAGGTACATAGCCTCAAATCCTAAGCACATGTGGTCTTCATCAAAAGAAGGGATTTTACGGATGTTTGGTCGGAGACGTAGATAAAAATTTCAGGATATTTCGCAGTCACTTACGCGGACTTCTGCGCACGGAACCATCCAACATGTAATAACACTGGAGGGAAAACCGCAAGTTTTGGAAAGGAATTTAACTTGAACTTCTTAACTTTCAGTCGTATATTTCGAATCTGTATTCTGTTTTTTTCCAGATTGGGTCAGTTTCCCAAGATATTTTCATTTGTAATTTTATCAAGGAAAATATTAAAATCTCTAAAGATTTTTCATAGATCATTTTTATTTGTATTAAAGCCTGATCTGTTACAAAAAGTAAGCTGCTGACGAAGAAAATCGGCGAGTAACTAATAAAAATAAAAATAAATGAAAATGCGTAATGATTTTTTCGAATGAAACGAAAGCAGGAAAGGATGTTAATCGTACGCATACTCGTACATGGCATGTGAGTAACATTTTCCATGAAAAGTTTAAATTTTTTTCACACTTAACTAAACTTAAAACTTAAAATGAAAATATCGTGGGAAAATGACCTGATCTAGAAAAACATGTCTCGGCAATTTTTATTTGTCATTTTAGCGTTCCTACAGAGTAACTAAAAAATAAAAGAATTGACTTATGTTCTCCCCCATGTAAACCACTATGCGCCGTACCTGCACCGTGTGCTGGCAAACCTCTACACATGCGGTGTACTGTTGTCGTTAATACACCATCATTCAAGTTGTTGTAAATGTAGCATTAAATACAGCGCTGACGATGAAACCAGTGGTAAGCGCGCCAACTGGTTGGCATTGCGATTACTGGGTGGCATGCAGCCTGAAGCCCAAAGCTATGGCACAAGCATAGCTACTGTGTAACATTAATTATGGAGAATGACAGCAATGAGGCCTATGTATGTACACATATATATATGACGCTGAGGAATCTTTGGGCACTGCGGCGACAGGAGCACACATAAAGCGGTTTTATCGTTGGCTCTATGATGTTGTCGGTGGTGCGGCTTTGCTTGTTACTGTAACTGAAAATACGCGTAGCCGGTTGAAGTGGCGATAGCGAGGAGGAGCGGGCGATCACGATTGGCATATTGAATGCAAGCATTCGTCGTTGCGTTCAATGCAATTTGTAACCACATTTCAATGCTTGTTAAAACGAGCATGTGTTTGTGTGTGTGTGTGTGTGTGTGATCAATTAAATGTCTGGCTGAGCGGCAGCTATTTCATATGCTTGACAATCGTACTGCTGCTATACGCATAATCTTGAATTTCAATGCATTTCAGCTGGGGTAGAAAGCGTGCTACATTTACAACGTATATGTATGTATGTATGTATGTATGCAGGTATACTTACATTCTTGCGCTTGCGTTTTGCACTTGCATCGCAGAGATGCGAATTCGAGTATTGCAAAATTTTTGCAAATTTGAATTTGAATCTCAATTTGCGAATTAATTTGGAATGTAGCCTGATGAGCATTGCGATATGAGTTTTTCATGCACTCGGATGTATTCTAGACACACATATTAATACATATGTATGTATGTCCGAACACAGCACATTTGCCAGTCAAGTGACAGTGCCGTTGACATACATACATACATATATCGCTCATCGTAATCCTGATTGGGATTTGCATTGCCTTGCCGCTTGCCAGGGATGTCTGTGAATTGATGATTTGAATACAAATTCGTCACTCTTTGACATATTCACAAGTGGCAGAGTTATGCATACATATGAATGTATGCGTGTTTCACTTACAGGCATACAGGGGCCTACAATATTCGTTCGTAATGAAAAGGAGGCCAAGAGCTACCCGGCTATTTGGGGGTGTCAATACTATCAATAAATATGCAAGATTTATGTGTGAAATGTGGGCCACACATGAAAGCGGCATGCACATGCGTTTCCAGAGAATAGGATAGCGTTTCAAAGGCATTAGTGTAAGAGCTTCGAATTTGCATATTCAGTGAGTAAAG
>NW_023458556.1:10301070-10316572 GCF_013731165.1 Rhagoletis pomonella | reverse complement strand
TCAAACAGAAAAATAAGATTTGCTCGAGGGGGGTATACAGAAAGGAAAGGCACCAACACAATTGTAAGTGTGGTTTGCGTCCGGTCGCCGACTTTCAGCAATGCAGCGAAATTGAAAATCGTAAACGATGTGTGGCTACAAAAATTCCATATACACACTGACACACTAGTGCTTCAAATTATGTGAAAAGAAAACGTGTGTGCTTATAGTACATATAAATACTTACTACTTAATAAAAGAAAGTCATGAAATTAAAGTAAAAGTTTGCTCTGCTATTGAATGTAGTTTGATTTTCATTGTTATGTGCTGGAATGCCTTGAAAATCGTTATTGCATTGAGAGTTTGATAGCCATTTTGAATATACAAAGAAGGTGGCTAGCTGAGTGCGACAAGCGCTCAAGTAGAAGAGGCGGTCAGAGGTAAAAAGCCTTCTTTGTACAGGCCACTAAAAAGGCGATTTTCATTTCAAATGTGTGGAACGTTATTGGGTTTTAGGTAGTCATTTAGTTATTTAAAGTATACTAAATGATGTCTTTTTAACACTTTCGAATTTCGGATTAACAGTGGACAGCCATACGCGACAACAAGCGGCTGTGTTAACGTACGACTTCCACAATGATGCTTGAATGACCTTTTGACCCTTGAATTTCCATTATTCCTACTTTATTCTTAATTAAATAGTTATTATTTATTTCTTTAATATCCAATTGCGTTGAATATGCGCTTGCTTTACTGGCTTTTAGCGAATGCTTAGAAATTTAGGGTATCGGCCGACAGGTCGTATGAGTAATAATTGAAAATATTTCGTATATATAGCACTTACATGCGTTCTATGCACATTTGTATCAGGCCGTTGCCTATTAAACGTAACTAAAAATAGTAGAGCGAGAGACCTTTTTTTATTAGAGAAATAGAGAAAGATTTAATACAGCTATGCAGAATGGCGTTTTATTGCATTGATTGGATTTACATGAGGCGATTTTCTAGGCGCTCCAACAATGCTCAAGAAAAATCGCCCGTTTCAATGGTGATTGAAAAATTGCTTATCTCAAAAAATCGCCACATGTAAAGGCAGCTTAAGGACGAATATCAGATCAACATTAAAAATGTGAGAAGCAATAGGTGTAGCTTTCTATTCACAGCTCAGTCCGACAAACGGCTGCAGCGCCAAATAAGAATAAATCTAAATCAAGTGAAAATCTGAATCAAATGAAAAGAATCTGATATCAAATAAAACGCTCTTTTTGGTTCAGATTTTCGAGCTGAGTGGCGCAGTAAATTTCCAATTTTCTCGAAGTTCTACTAAATCTACTACGATCGTAGTAAAGTTCTAACCCTGAAGCTAGTGTAAGAAAAAAGTAATTTGTTTCAATTCGTTTGTGAGAAGGAGCAAAAGAAACGAACTTGAATACACATTGTGTATGTGTGCATTATATGTATGTCGTGAAAGGGTTAAAAAAGTCTGCGATCTTGAATGGGGTAATTTGCGAGAGTTTATCTCCATAACATTATTCTTAAGGTTTTTGTTTTAAATAGTATGATTTTGAAACTCTGTTTAATTTCCGCATAGAAAATAGTCATAATTTGGCCCAGTGTGCGGTGGTGAGAAAGTTTTTTTTCCTCCGTCGGAACTAAATAGATACATAAAACAATGCGTGCAGAACACAGCTATCAGGCTACATGCTACACAGTGTACTTTTTCATGTTCCGTTTAACCTTTTTTAAAACATATTTTTTTTTTAATATTCCGCCGTCTCATTCTCTTCCAGGCAGGAAGGGCAAATGTGATTCTCATGATAACAACACAATATTAGTAGTTCAAAACGCTTTGATGGAAGGCGCATTGGTGCCAAATAAAAATTAAAGGAACCAAACAACAAAAATGCGATAATTACTACTAGTTACAACAGCATAACCTACTTTGCATTAGAAATGAGCTGTAGTTTGGCAAATGGCATTATAAGGGCCGTTTTCTCAAGTAACTTTAAAGCTCACTTTATATATAAAGGTTGCACTAAAATTTATAATTTTGTCTAAAGTAAAGCATTTTATTATCGGTTTTAAATTGGTTTACAACCAAAAAACACACATATATACGTGAAAAACCAATATGAAACAAATGCTTAACTTTAGACCTAGCTTAATTTTTAATCCAACCTTTAAATATAAAGTGAACTTTTAAATTAAAGATTACCTCAGAAAATGGCCTAAGAATCTATATGCATACATACATATATGAAATAAGACGAAACGAAAAAAACTTTTAAAGTAATGCAGCATCCCCTCTACAGAGTTGATTTTCCTTAGCAACAAGGAAAATTGCGACAAAAGTGGAATATTGTAAGTGGAAATTTTAGAATTTGCAACATTAAGTTGCTCTTAAGTTAAAAGCAAGAGGAAATTAATTAGAGCATAAAGAAAGTTGACAGTTGTCCTTAGATGTTGTCTCATCTCGGCATCTTCTTCTCGTTGGGCTTGTTGTGCTCGTTGCGGAAAAACTTCAAAGGCATTGCGCCTTCAGCTGCAAGCTCATTTTGGCTCCTTCGCTTTTTATCAAAAAAAAAAAAAAAAAGTGGCTAAAAAATTACCAGCAAAGCATCAATTACGCAACGACTCATAACTCAAAACAATACAACGCCTGATAGCATGCACCGCGTTCGACAGCTTTAGCTTCCATAGCGGCAACAGCAACAAAAATATTACTTGCGGCAAAGTTTTCACATAAATTACGGCTGCTACGCTTTGTACATAGCCGGCCGCAGCAGCAGAGCTCATACTTTGTTTTACATTTCGCAGCAGTTGAAAGTTGCTTGAATTGGTTGAGCCGGTTGGAGTTGCGAGGCTTTTCGACTAATAACACTTGAACCATAAATAAATCGTAGGTAAATGAGCGAGTTTACAAAGTTGCACGATTGGTTGCTCAACGGCTAGCTAGCTAGCTGGTGCTTTATTATGTTGTACGACTTGCTACAATTTGAAGATGCTTGTTTATCGAGCTGTTGCTGTTGCTGTGCTGCTGATGTGCGCTTCACTGAGTGATATACCGACAAATTTCACCGACGGAAATGACATAGAAACACTGGATTTTCGGCAGCTGAATAACGTGCTGGCGGCACAAAGCCTAAGGGTTGGAGAATGATGCACGCAGCAGCTGCTGGTGGCAGTGCTTACCACTTTTCGTTTGTTGGTTCGTTGATAATTTGGAAATAATTCGTTTAAAGCCAATGTGCGTGATTTGTTTGCCAAATTGGCAAATTGGCAAAACGGCAAATCGGCTGAGCGAGATGCGAGCGGCAGCGGGCTCTTGACTCTCTATGCTACATACATATGTATGTATGTAGTTGCGCTTACGGTGCCTCGGCGTATACGCAACAACTTAGCAACAGCTCAATTTTGCCTGATGTTTACAGCGTTTGCACAAGCACTTTACATATTGCACTGAGCCTGCTGCCACTTCCACTGCTCGTTGTTGTTGTTGTTGCAACGCTGTTGTTATGGTTATGCATGCTGAGCCAATTTTAGCCAGTTTATTTTCGGTATCATTGTTGTTCTTATTGGATTTTGGCATTTGTGAATTCCACTCAGCTGCTTGGTTGCCTAGCTTTTGGCTTTCGAATTCAGTTCGTGCTGTGCGCGCGCATTTTCGAGCGAGTGAGTTTATTTCGTTGCGATTTGGTGGTGACCCCGTTTTGTGGGTAAAAGGATTTTGCTATAAAAGTGAAACTACGCGCACTAGAAACATAACTGCAAAACTGTTGCCTAATCATCGGCGCCGACAAGCGGCATCACAATGAAAGCGAATGCAGCTGCGGTGCGGTGCAGCAGTGGCGGTGGTGGTGGGGAATGCCAGAAATTTGAGGCGCTTGGGCTTTGAAAGTTTTAGTGCATACAACTTTTACTGCAGTTTCACACAACTTTTGTTGTTGTTGTTGTTGTCGTTGTTGTTGGCATTAGTTTACTGCTCTCATGGCTGTTGCTTTCACGTGCTACAGTTCCGAGCTGACTTATTGTTATTATTGTTTGGCCAAAGTGTTGCGTCAGCTGCTGATGCCACCACTGATTTTGTTGTTGCTGTTATTGTCGGTAACTAGAATGCTTGCTTGTTTTAGCAGCGTGCCCATTAATCATGCCACGCATAGAGCGGATAAGATGATTGCATCTCTGTGCATTGTGCCACTTTCGCTAATACTGATTTGCCTTGTAGTATATCTCTGTTTGTATGAATGCAACTCATTGATAGCAACTGGCATGCACCGTTAAGTTGTTGAATGGCATAAGCTGGTTCTATTGTGTTTGCATTGCTGAGAAAAATTAGTTTCAATGCTAGTTTCATAAAAGCTTTCATTGCAATTTTGTAATTGTGCCCGCGTTGCACGGCTCTGTGAGTTGCACTACGTCACGTGGATGCATCCATTTTAATTACTACTTGAAAATGCCCTCTTTTGTGAAAATTTTCATTGCAGCTTTTTCAAGGTATTTTTATGATTTTTTAAATTTATGATGGCATGTAATTGTGAAGCTAAAACATATTATGTACATACGAATGTACGTAAAAAGCTGCTATGAATTCAATAAAATTTAAAAAAAAAAATTGTGCGAGTATTTATTTTACTACGTTTTTTTGAATTAGTAAATTTTTATTAGAAAAATGTTAGCAACGAGTCAGTACCTATCAAAATTACATATCACGAATTGTGTTACTCATCTGAAACGCCATCAAAGCCTCGATGACAGCCGAACTTTTGCTCAAATTGCAGTTTTCATTCATGTTTGACATGCCTCTGTTGCATTGTATAAAATATGCATTACATTTTAATTAAAATTTTATACAAATGGAATGCTACAACTTCGCCTATATCAATATTATTTGTATTTGCTTATGTACATATTACATTAGGGTGTACCAAGTTAATTAAGATTTTAGGGGCGGCGAGTATAAAAAAAAATAAAACAAGTAAAGAAGTATAAATTCGGCCGACACCGAACTTTATATACCCGGCGCACGTAACTGCATGATTAGCTGGATTATTTTTATTATATTGAAATAAGTATAATTTTCGGCTCTTTGCATATATCGATTTTGTGTAAATTAGCTTCAGTAGTTGCTGACTTATCGCAGTTTTCTTATTTCTCTAAATAACCGTTATGTGGGAGGTGGGCGTGCTTCTTGTCCGATTTAAAACATTTTCAACAGGTTTCTTAATCAGGCCCTAGGCAATGTTCGCACCGAGTGTGATGGGGATTGGTGTAGGGACTAAAGAGATGCGGCATTTCATACGCGCAGTGCCACGCCCATTTTCTAAAAATTTCATAACTTTCTTATTTTATGTCAGAATTCTCTTTCTGATACCAATTTTCACCACCATAGTGTTTCTAGTTTTACTTGTAAAATAAATGTATTTTTTAATTATTTTTCGGCTTTTGCCTTTTTCGCGATTTCTAGTCCTTTTCTAGCCTATTTCGTTATTTTATTTTGCCTTTTTTTATAAGTGTTTAGATCCTAAAAATCCATTCCCATATATTAGTATGGGACCACCTCTAAGGTTCACCCTTTCTTTAAAAATCGGTTAACGTGGCCCGAAGTTATGCGGTAACATACAAAAAAATAAAAAATTCCGACGAATTGATTACCTGCGCCTCTTTTTGAAGCGAAAAATGTTTGACGAGAGTAAAAAGAAATATTTTGAAAAAGGGTGTCCACCGTTCCAGAAAATTTTACTAACGATTAATTAAAATTTAAACTGATTAAATACCAGATGTTTGAAAAGATATGTATCGGTAGCATGTTTTTAAGAAGGGCTGCTACTTGAATAAGAAAATTAGTGGTCATCCAAGTTGAGTAAAATATTATATAATGGAATTAAAAAACATTGGCTACAGATGACTTTAACCCGTAGAAATTATTGGACAGGGTTGCCACCAAATTTAATTACAAGGTTATTCGGAAAGCCTACATTTCAACTAAAAACATAATATACAACTTTTCATTGTATCTATTTTTTCCGCAGTGTTTTTCAATACGTAAATGGTATTTGAACTTTGGCCCGACCCATAAGAAACTAATCAAGGTGATGAATAAGGTTCATTTGTCCATGTCCGCATACCTAATGACAAAATAATCAAGACCAATTTCAGAGGGTGGTGACGAAGAATCCACGTGAGAAACAGCTATGCGGGACTGCTACGAGGCGAATGAATATGAAAATCAAAGATGAATGCAATAGAAATTGCAGCGACAGACAAATTAGAGGAGAAGCTCCACCAAATATTTAACAAAAGTGTAAAAGGTGTCAAAGTATGTAACATAAAAAAAATTAAGGAAAAATGTTTTTTCTCAACAGCGTATCGAACCTTGATACCGTATCACTCGGCTACAGTGGCCGCCAGGCATGTACAATTTCGCAGTGCTGTTTAATTAATTACTTACATATATAAGTAGTTATGTGGTCCAAAGATATAAGTTCGCCCATGCGCACGTATATTTTCATAAATTATCACGTGCCTACATGCCGTACATATTATCAGGCAATACCATACCATACAAATAGTATTGATACTTCTATACTTACATATGCACAATTATCGCAGTAATGCCTACACATGTAGGGCGTATACGAGCTTTTGAAATTACAGATAAAATTTAAATTCATTCACCAATAACACAAAAATACTTTCACATACATACATACTACATTCGTAGCTGTCAATGTTTTCAAATAGCTGTGTAATTAATCTGCGCATTGTTAATGCCAACGGTGAATGAAATTCGTTAATAAATGAAAATAATGACCACAGCATTGTCTAGATCTGGCACAGCTTCTGGCGCGCGGAATTATGCATATAATTGCAGCATACGCATACATATGTATATATACAGTGACTCAAAAAAGTGTTTTCATGCTCATCTTTTTTTGAAGTTCTAACAATTTTATTTTTTACCAAAACCACATAAATCTGAGTTTTAAACTATACACACAATTAAGAAAAAAAATCTAAGAATCTCCATAAAAATTTGAACTTTTTAAATTGAATTTTAATAAGATTTTTGGGCACGAAAATTTTCAGCCCATACAAATTTAATACAATAAAGTGCAGGTTTGAAGCAGCTAAAAAATCGCTTTGTTTTTTTATTTTTTTTCTGATGGATTTTTGCTCTTTTTTCATGAATTTCTTTAGAAATAAAAGGTGCAAGACCATTTCAAACGCCAGTTACTGTAAACTGCATTAATTAAAAAAATAAAACCAAAAGCTGTCAGCAAAAAAAAAAAAGAAAAAAAATACGTACATTAAAAATCAGCGCATAAAACTTGCATTTTATTAAACTAAAATTTTATGGGCTATAAAACTGCATATCCAAAAGTGTTCTCAAAATTCAGATTAAATTTTTTAAACTTTTTATAAAGCTAGAAACTTTGGTTTATATAGTTCCTGTTAAACCATAAATAATATTAAAATGATAATAACAAAAATTTTAACTTGAAAAACATTGCGAATATAAATAAAATCATCATTTGAACATTTTGTTGAGAAAATAAACATTCAACTCATTTTTATTTTTAGTTGTGTGGCAACCCTATTCAAAAAAGCTATGGTTCAAAGCCTTTATCAAAACCCTTTCTTGATGCACATTCGTATTGTAATATTTTGCATAACTTGCCTAACTCTACCCAAAATCATAACCGCACTAAAATTTAAACAAATGCTTTTCGTTTGATAACAATATTGTGATATTTTACTTAAATAACATCATTTCGACATATGTATGTATAATGTGAGAGATATGTTTGGTAGCCTCGCAAAAGCGGTACGACCACTTTTTAATTTTTGGTTTGATTTTAAAATCTTAAAATAACTATTTTTTTTGCATAAGTACAAATTTCTAATTTATTCAGTTTTGTTTTGTTCATTGAAATATGAAATAAACTGGGGAAGTAATATGGTTTCAACTCAAAGCGAATATTAATTATGGAGCTGGAAATTTTCTTAGAAAATCTTCATGTGTATTTATATTTAGCATTTCCAGGACAACGGGAGCTCTTTTAAAAGTACATGCAATCCTCACACGTGTCCTACCGCGAAATGTACGCGTGTATTCAATTAAAGAAATATGTAGGTAAATATGAGTTTTCCGTAAATTTGTCAGCTGTCACCGTTGATAAAAAAAAAATGATGGCATTAGAAACGCTACATCGACTTACATTCCAAACATTAGTGTGCGTGCAGAAACAGAAAAACAGTAGCACTCCAAGTCATATGCAAATAGTATAAAATAATACGACAAATGTATGTAGTATATGTAGGTATGTGTAAGAGCCTTGAAAAGCAGCAGAGTAAATGTTCTGTTTGCTGAATGTCTATTTGGCCACAGAATCGCACAACACACAAAAATTTAATGTTTCGCTTTGGTCCCCAAATTCCGTCTGCGTTCCATTCCGTTTGCGTTCATTTTTGCAAGAGCGGTTATATGTACATTGGGGTGGTCCAAATATGCATGTGAAAAAGTAAAGTCGGAATTTTTATGCTCTCACCCCCTAGAATTGTTCTATAGCGAAAAAACATAGCCCTATTTTTTATTTTCAAATCAATAACCATTTTTTCATAGTAACTATAATTTATAGGCCAGCCAAAAACCCCGAAAAATGCTTGGGGGACCAATAAAAAATCGTTACTATTAAAAGATGGTTAAATAAACAATTGGGTATTATTATTGAAAGTCTCCAGAAGAAAACCAGAGTTTTCCGACCGAAAAATATTGAATTCTCTATCATTTATAGGAAAAGTTTTTCACCATATAAAAAACATTGAAAAACTTTGAGCGCTTTGAGTGACCTCTAAATATTTTTTGATTAAAAAAGTGGGGGTATACTTTTATCGATATAGAACAATCCTAGGGGGTGAAAACATTGAAATTCGGACTTTACATTTTTGGACCACCCTAATATACATACACTTACCTAGAAACTTATATTTTAGATGGAATAAATGTACGCACGAATTCACAAAGCCAAGTCTCTGAGTGAAGAGCGTACTAACAGCCTATTTGCAGGCATTGTTGAGTGTTTTGGAAAGATGATTGATAGACGACAGTGACAACGATAGACACAACATGTCACGCCCGGCACGCGTATTTATATATGCATGTATAAATATACGGTCAGCGTCAAAATTATGCGTACCTGAGTTTTGACGATTTTATTTATTTATACCTTTTATACCAAGGTTTTCTTTTATTTTTATAAAATAATAATTATTTTTATTTTATACAGAGCTCCTCAAAATGCAAAAACTTTTCATCGCGATTTTCAATTTTCTAATTCTGTTTAGAAATAATAAAATTTTAGTACAATAAAAAGCAAGTTTCAAGTCGCTAAAAATTACCGTTGAGTTTTGAGAATTTTTTCGCTGAGGGTATTGCGAACTTTACTTCATATAAAAAAAGATTGTGTCCAAGCGTTATATAAAATAGAAGCATTGCGTAACTCCCTCAAAAAAAAAAAATCTAAAAAAAAAAACGAGAAATTTTAGCGACTTGAAACTTGCTAAAATTTAATGCGCAACAAACTGCATACTCCAAATTGTTTCTTGCATTTTTCCTAGTTCTGTATGATATAAAAAAAAAACAAATGATTCTTGTGGTTTTTGCTGTCGAATAACCCTTTTTTTATAAAAATAAAAAAAAAAATGTTATGGCAAAATTTCATCCATACATAAATAAAACCGCAGGCTAGCGGTTTTATGACGTTGACTGTATGTGTATGTTCAAATAACCAGCTAGACAAGACCAAGTAGAAATGTTTTTCTTTGTTTTAACGAGGAAAATATTATATCAGCTTTTTAGCATTGAGTAATAACGTGAAAGGAATAAAAAAAAAAACTAAACTCGTTAAAAAATAATGGCGTATAAATTCGAAGGAAATTGTTTTAGAAACATTCACGTGTACACACACGAGTGTATCGTCATTACTTCCGTCATCAACTCACTTGTCTCTTATTTACTCGATGTGATACATCTCCTAACAAAATGTGACACTTAATTGACAGCTTCTCAGCTTCAGAAATACTTAATACTGCGCATTGTGTTGTAATTAGATGGCAAGAAAAGAAGGAGTGGAACTCAATTCACAAAAACAAAATGGATTTCCAATAACACTGTGCGACAATTTTATGGCAATTCAAACCAGCCTGGATTTTGCTAATATTTTCTGCTAGTATACATACATATCCAGTAACAAAGTACCCGAAGGATTTGCAAATTTTGTATATTGATTTTATTGCCTACTAAAGTTTTTATGCCCAGGCCTAAGTAGTTTTCAAAAAAAAGTTAAAAAACTGCTAAAATGAATGTCTGTGCGAAATTAAGGGTCAAGAGAATTGATGTGTTCTAGAAATATATTCTTCGAAAAATTTTAGTAGGGATCTTTTCATACAAAACTTCATGCCATCAACGTAAAATTCTCTAAAAAATTAAATAGAAAAACTATGCCGAGAAGGAATAACAGCCAAACTTAATTTTTATCAGTGGCTGTGTGGGCCTCTTCAACAGCTTGGCGGAGATAGCAGGGCTGAAACTTTTGCATCTCCTCAATTTTATTTTGAATAGCAATTGGTTCCGTAGGTTAATGCCATAAAAAATACCCTCAGAGGGCACTCACAGTAGACAACTATATCTCCTAACCTAACCCTATCTAACCATTTTTCGGATCGAACTAATTTTCTTATATAAAAACTAGTTATAAGTGAACATTAAAGGGAACTTTTATATATATTCATATATACGTATGTATGTATATATTTTTTATTTCTGTATTGGCAACAACGTAAAATAGGCCAGAGTACCGAAAAGTAGACGAGGTACTTGCTAGTATTATACAAAGAATTCCTAAATCATCTGTGAATCGAAAACTTGCAAAATCGAAGTAGTTTTCAACAAAAAAAAAAAAAATGGTCGCGTTTAATCACCAACACCACTCCTTGGCGTCATCAAATTGAGAGCACCGCAGTTGCGAAATTCCTTGTTGTTTCTTTAATTAGTTTGCGAAGTTGACGCGTGCAGTGCCTGTGTGTGTGTAATTTTTCGAACAGTAATACATGTGTCTTTTTACGCATTTAGCCGCAGCTTAAAATCCACCTTAAAAGCGCAGTACGCACAAGAAAAGCGAACGACAGCACTGACAGTTGACGGCTCCCTGCCAACGCCTGAAGCTTTGTTTGGCCCCGCCGCTATCTGCCACTTTGCTGTTACAACCAGTGTTGCCAGGTCATTGAAGTGAGAAATCGTCAGTTTGTTTCGCAAAAATCGTCATTTGCATGTAAAAATCGTCAACATATACAAAATTAAAATAAACAGAACTAGAAAGCTCTTTTGGTTCCTTTCTGATTAATATACGTAAAAATTAAAAAGTTAAACGTTTTTACGAATTTTTAAAACTCACATTACTTTTAACAAAAATATTTATAATTTTAGATCATTAATGCCTGGCTGCAGGAATCAATTTTAAATTTATCAGCCTGTTAAAATTTAAAATGACACTCTTTTGTTCGGAAAATTAACCAATTTCAGTCTTAATAGTCCAATAAATTTAAAATTGATTAGTGAATCTTTGGATTAGGCATATAACATTTGTTTTTGCGACAAAGTTTTTCTCTAGTTCATATTATGTTTTACAGTTTTCTAGAAAAATCACAAGAATTTGTTTCATTATTTTTCTTGCTTGAAAAAGAACTTTGCCATTGGTGTACATTTTCTTAAAGAACTAAATACACGAGCGTTTTTTTCTTGAGATCTTCATACTGATTTAAGAAATTTTTATAGAAGAAAATTTCTTCTTCATTTCTTGAGTGCGATTTTATATGAATTTTTCGATTTTCTTGAGGACTGTATACTAAGCTTTAATCAGGTACACTTTTTAATGCTACATTTAATTTTTGAAACGCAAAAACTATTAATTTGCTCCCAACAACTGCACAAATAGTGATGAAATAAAGAGAAAAAGTACTTATCGACAACTAATGTTAGTGCTGCCATATGATTTAATTTGGATACGACAATTATATATTGGCAGAAATGGTAAACAAGTCTTTACACTGCAATTTTTAATTCCAAGTTGAGAACCAACCATATTTCCACATAAAGAAAATTCGTCATTGGGGCAAAATAATAGTCAAATCGTTATGGCCGTAAAAAACCTTCAAAATGACGACCAAATCTTCAACCTGGCAACACTGGTTGCAACTTCTCAATTGCGTGCGCTCCATCGTTCAACGCCAACCAACAAATACACAAAAAAAAAACGTAAACCTTAAAGCGAAAAAGTAATTTGTAATTTTCCCTTCTTACGCCAACATCAATGCCAATGCCAAACGTCTCAAAGTTGCTGAGAATGTTGTTTCCGTTATTGTTGTTGTTGTTGCTGTTGCTGTCACCGTCAATGTATCGCTTCGTTGCTGCAAAGTTGCGCTGTTGCTTACGCGGTTGTGCATCGATAAACATACATATGTATATACATTTATGTATGTGCGTAGTGCTGGCAGTGTGTTTACGCAATAAGTTGCCAACTTTGTTTTGATTGCAATTTAACAACAACATATTGACTGCGGAATATTAAAGTTAATGAAGAAAAGTTCACCGTGCGATGTCGGCGTTGCCTTTGAATCAGCCGCCGACGTGTAGAGCATTCGTTGTTGTATATCGATCAATGAGCTGTTTATTTTCATTTGCGATAAGTAACATTTATGACATACAAACAAACATATGTAAATATGCACACGAAAATTATATTTTAATGTTGCAAGCAATGCTTGGGGCGAATAAAAAATTTAAGATTATTTTGACAATAAATGGCATAACAGACAAGCTGCTGTAAAAAATAGGCTCTAAATTTTGTATATCGCTTAAACCAACATTATCACCACCCAATATATGTATGCGATGAGCGAGGCAAGATAAGGAAGGCTAATGAGCTAGCGACGTCTAATGCCTGACTTGTAAAAGAGTGCAAATTCTCTGTTGGATTTGTAGTGGTATAGAGACTTGTCGCCAAGTCGTTCCCCTCGCTGGACGAAGATCACGCCATAGTCCGCATCAAAGCAAGATTTTCGCAACGGAAGATAAGGGCGAGGCTCCCAATACCTGTAGGCCAACAAGGTTATGGCCACAGTTTTTTGTGGAATGTACGCGATGTCATTTATATCGATTACCTTAAAAACGATAAAATGATTAACGGCGAATACTAACCTGAGCTTGTGGACAGATTCGATATTGAGTTGAAGCAGAAACCAGCGCATTTGGCGAAGGAAAATATACTGTTCCATTAAGACAATGTACGGGTGCACATATGTGGAACAAAAATCCATAAATTGGGCTACGAACTGTTACCCCATTCTCCTGATTAGCGCTCTCCGGCTATTTCCAGTTTCTAAACCGGAAAAAATGACTGGGAGGTAAGAGATTTGAGTCGAATGAAGAGGTCATCACCGCAAGAAACGCTTATTTTAAGTACCTTGAGGAAACCTATTATTTAGTGGAATTATTATTTTATAGAATTAGTACCTCATTTGCCCTTAGAAACTAAAAAAAACTTGCTAAATTAAGTTCTTATAACACGAGTATTTATGTTTGCCGTTTACAAAGATTACATTTTTTTTTCATATACATATGATTTTTTGTTAGTAATTCACTATTTTTGTGCAAGTGCATAGCCCTAATTTAAAACTATTTTCCAGCAAGCGAGCCATGTCAATGTTTGTATATTTCACGGGCGAGTAATTTTACTGAATATTTAATTTTAATATGTACATATATATTGTAACGACATCATGCCAAACGATCCTCTCTACAAAAATATGTAGTATGTATGCTCAGATAAATAAATTTGCATAAATTAGTCCAAAGTGTGTCAAAAATGAAAATAAGCTGTCATATTTGCGGGTTTATTCCGATTTAAGTAATAAAATTTGCGCGGAAAGCGCGCATAAAATTATTCGTATAGAAAGGACCCCTGCATATAGCTGGCATTTTTGAGCTCAGGTAAAATTTTCTATAAAACATGGCTGCGGTATAATGTAATACAAAAAATACCAAAAGCGCCAGCAAAAATAAATAAATGATTTTTCCGCTGAAATAATTGTCACACAAACGGCAATAATCAGAAATCAGGTACGCAATGAGATTTCAATATGCGGCTGAGGCATCACGTGCACTCTTAGCACTTATTTGCAGTTGTGTTGCATGCATACAAATACAATAATAATGCAATGCCAAATTTGGCATGCGGCACTGCGTTGTGCGAAACGGAGTTCATTTGAGTGACATTGGCCGCAATGGCGTGCAAAATGGTTGGATTGCAGTTCAACACCAACAAAAACTTTGTGCGGCTGGCAATGAATGAAAGTTGAGCCACTGTAAATGCGTGAGAATTACCATAAACGTATCGATTGTAACGGTAGTGCGCCATCGAGTGCACTTTGCTAAGTATAAACTTACACAAAGCACACGATTTATGAAAACTTAGTTTAATTAAACAAAAAAAAAATGCGTATAGCTGCACAAAACCACTCGAATTTCTAAAGCAACATTTAGGCTTCAACGCGCATGCAACGCGCTCTTAGCCCAACATTGAATCTTTTACAAACTGAATATTCAAATATTTTTCAATGACTTTTTAAGGTGCGTTCTAACTATGCATAACGAATTTAAAAATCAAATCGCCGCAAAACGTTCGGAAAAATGCAAACATAAAAAATCAAAGCAATTTCGCAAATCTAATCTCACAGCCGCACATAAATATGCAACATGCACCCAACAATCCAAACAAATCACGCCCAGGCGCGCTCTATCGCTCGCTAACCTTTTTGTTTGTTGCATGCAACACAAAATAATTTAATATTCTGCCATTCGCCTATGAGCTGCGCCGTACTCAGGCTGGCACAAACTGGCCAAAAAAAAAAAAAATAGCCATTCAACGCGTCTCGCGGTTGGCGGCTGAGCGGCTGAGCGGCGAGTAGCGGCAAAATAAAGGGCCTGACTAGGTAATAAATATTTACATAGCCTGATAGGAAAAGCAATTGCTGGCCCCAACAGCTATGTTGGCAGCAAAAATTGGCATACACCGTAAATATTTTTTCTGCACTCTCGCATCTAACCTTTTCATATTTTTATTTCCTTTCTAGAAAATCAGTGTATAAGCGACAGTTGACTGTGTTGTTGATGGTGTTGTCGTTTTTGTTTTTGGGGTTTTTTTTTGTTTGCTGCTGGTCTTGACGTTATTGCTGCGGCGCTTATCAGTTGGCACATAGCTGCATGCGGCAAGCAATTTATGACCGTTGCATAGCTACATAGCGCACACTCACTTTGCTGTTCTGTATGCGCGTACGGAAAGCATGAACATTGCAGTTGGACGACGACAATAACGATAACAGTTACCATATAACAAAATGCAATGTAAAAAAAAAGAAAGCAACACCATGAAATGGACATAAAATTGTTGAAAGTCAAAAAGCGTAC
>NW_023458556.1:10299914-10300970 GCF_013731165.1 Rhagoletis pomonella | reverse complement strand
TTTTTTTCAGTCAGGGTCTTCCGTACAAAGTATGTTCGACAATTATTTTTTGTATGGAGAAAATGAGCAACACCTTCTACTAAAAAAATGTCCAAAAATCAACGCAATTTTTTAGATACTTCAAACTTGCACTTTGTTATACTAAAATTAGTTGGGCTATAAAACTACATACTTAGAATTTCTCTAAAAAATCTGAATAAAATGTTGCAAATTGGTATGCAAATTTATTGAATCTTCCTGAGTTTTGCACTAAGTTTAGAGATTTTGTTTTTATGTTTTTTGGTGAAGTACGAACTATATTTTTATTAAAAAATATTGAAAATAAATTAGAATAAAAAACTTTGTATATATTGCGAAAAATTCTCTGTGCCCATACTTTTGTCCACTGCACTGTATGTATGCATTAGTGACATCCTTCATGCGGAAAAGTCTGGAGCACGCGGTGGAAAAGCATGTTGGATCAAGGTGTTTGGTGAACAGCCCACTTAGCGTAAAGTCCTCTGAATCAGCTCTATAAGACCTTTTAAGACAGAGCGAAGTGGGGCTGGACGCAGGTGAGTATCACGACAGATTAAAATGCTTGAAAATTTATTTTTATATTTTTATAATTTTATAAAAATTTTATTTTCTAAGTTTTGGAGTTTTGTATAAATATTGAAATTTTGATAGAAATGGTCGTGATTATAGTATGAACAATATTTTTATAAAAAATACTGTGACTATTCACAACTAATCTCCATTCGAAAAGTTCTGCAAGCACTGCCTTATCAAAATCCTCATTTTCATCAATTGTTTAACTTTAAAGCATTCTTCCCATATCCTGGGTATCTAAAAACACCACTTAGTACACTTTGAGTTCCATAACTTGCAGTTGTAAATCAATAATTCACTCAAAATCTCAATAGAACTTCATCAAACCGCAAAGGATTTGCACTTAGAGCGCATACCTGTTAAGGTAAGGCATTTACCTAACTTAAATTGTTGTGACTTTGACATAACGGGACAGTACCTTTACTCACTGAATATGCAAATTCGAAGCTCTTACACTAATGCCTT
>NW_023458556.1:10298315-10299814 GCF_013731165.1 Rhagoletis pomonella | reverse complement strand
AAGGCATTAGTGTAAGAGCTTCGAATTTGCATATTCAGTGAGTAAAGTTACTGTCCCGTTATCGCAAAGTCACAGCAATATAAGTTAGGTAAATGCCTTACCTTAACAGGTATGCGCTCTAAGTGCAAATCCTTTGCGATTTGAGGAAGTTCTATTAAGATTTTGAGTGAATTATTGATTTACAACTGCAAGTTATGGAACTCAAAGTGTACTAAGTGGTGTTTTTAGATACCCAGGATATGGGAAGAATGCTTTAAAGTTAAACAATTGATGAACATGAGGATTTGATAACGCAGTGCTTGCAGAACTTTTCGAAGGGAGATTAGTTGTGAATAGTCACAGTATTTTTCACGTACATAATTTTTTTTTAATTTTTTTATAAAAATATATTTCTATCAAAATTTCAATATTTATACAAAATTTCAAAACTTAAAAAAAAAATTTTTTTAGAATTTTTTCAAGCATTTTAATCTGTTGTCATACTCACCTGCCTCCAGCTCCACTTCGATCTGTCTGAAAAGGTCATGTAGAGCTGATTCAGAGGACTTTCCGCTAAGTGGACTTGATCCAACATGCTTTTCCACCGCGTGCTCCAGACTTTTCCGCATGAAGGATGTCACTAATACATACATACATACTTCCATAGTAAATACATATATGCAAAAGCTGAGCTATGAACTTGCAGATTCATTCATACTTTTTCAGCAGTTGTAGTACTACGCACTATTTTCATTGTTCGCCAATGAATAAACTTTTGATTTGCGGTCATCGAGTATTTTACGTTACACCAACAAAGTGATTGATTGGCTATTGTATGTTTGTTAGTATTTGATTGTGGAAAATACGAGTGCTTTGAATAGCTATTTCAATTAGAAATACCGACCACAATTTTAAAACTTAATCTCGCATAATTTGCTGTTCAATTAACTTGCACTTTAGAGCGTGATTGAGCCATATCTTTACTAATGCTTGATTGCTTCCCTTTCGTTTGAGGAGTGGAAATCTGGCAGCATTTAGATATGCAAGTTATTTATTTTCATAGCAAATTGACAGCCGAAAGCTTTTTGTACGGTTCGCATCGTCACGGTATTTTGCATAGTTTTTTACGCTCATTTGGGCAACGGTAATTTATCATTTTTAGTTCGCAGCCATTAGGCAATGACGCACACAGCAGAATGATGATGGGTAGGTGTGCTTTTATAGTGGTTAGCAAAAATGCTTTTAACAAAAATTTAGTTAGCAGCTTAGAAAAAAGATGACGGCAAGAGCACTAAAAGATTAATTACAAAAGTGGCCACCGAAGCAGCAAATATTTTTGTAGGAAACTTTTACTTCAATTATATAGAAGCTCAGTTAAAGCGAAATCGGTAATGAACTGAAGTTGCTGAGCGCTAAAAAGCCTAAGTGCTTCGTTAAAACGCAAAGGAAAGATATGTATTGCCCGTTGGTGGCAAGCAGGCGTTCAGATTGATATACACACATAAGTATGTATGTATCTA
>NW_023458556.1:10296991-10298215 GCF_013731165.1 Rhagoletis pomonella | reverse complement strand
AATAATTGTCGAACATACTTTGTACGGAAGACCCTGACTGAAAAAAATTCTTAAAAATCAATGCGATTTTTTAGCACCTTCAAGCTTGCACTTTGTTATACTAAAATTAGGTGAGCTATAAAACTGCATACCTAGAATTTTTCTAAAAAATCTGAATAGAAAGTTGGAAATAAGTATGCAAATTTAAAGAAGAAGAAGAAAGTTTTGCACAAAAATTTAGAGATTTAGTTTTTATGTTTTTTGGTGTAGGACGAACTATATATTTATAAAAAATTATCGAAAATAAATTAGAATAAACAACTTTTCAGATATTGCGAAAAATTCTCTGTGCCAATACTTTTGTCCGGCACTGTATGTACATACGTCCATAGTAAACGCATATATGCAAACGCTGAGCTATGAACTTGCAGATTCATTCATACTTTTTCAGCAGTTGTAGTACTACTCACTATTTTCATTGATCGCCAATGAATAAACTTTTGATTTGCGGTCATCGAGTATTTTGCGTTACACCAACAAAGTGATTGATTGGCTATTGTATATTTGTTAGCATCTCACTGTGGAAAATACGAGTGCTTTGAATAGCTATTTCAATTAAGAATACCGACCACAATTTTAAAACTTAATCTCGCATAATTTGCTGTTCAATTAACTTGCACTTTAGAGCGTGATTGAGCCATATCTTTATTAATGCTTGATTGCTTCCCTTTCGTTTGAGGAGTGGAAATCTGGCAGCATTTAGATATGCAAGTTATTTATTTTCATAGCAAACTTACAGCCGAAAGCTTTTTGTACGGTTCGCATCGTCACGGTATTTTGCATAGTTTTTTACGCTCATTTGGGCAACGGTAATTTATCAATTTTAGTTCGCAGCCATTAGGCAATGACGCGTACAGCAGAATGATGATGGGTAGGTGTGCTTTTAGAGTGGTTAGCAAAAATGCTTTTAACAAAAATTTAGTTAGCAGCTTAGAAAAAAGATGACAGCAAGAGCACTAAAAGATTAATTACAAAAGTGGCCACCGAAGCAGCAAATATTTTTGTAGGAAACTTTTACTTCAATTATATAGAAGCTCAGTTAAAGCGAAATCGGTAATAAACTGAAGTTGCTGAGCGCTAAAAAGCCTAAGTGATTCGTTAAAACGCAAAGGAAAGATATGTATTGCCCGTTGGTGGTAAGCAGGCGTTCAGATTGATATACACACATAAGTATGTATGTATCTA
>NW_023458556.1:10289083-10296891 GCF_013731165.1 Rhagoletis pomonella | reverse complement strand
TCATCTTCATCTTCATCTTCATCTTCATCTTCATCTTCATCTTCATCCCCGTCATGTTCGTGGTCATGCTCTTGCTCTTATCTTCCTCTTCATTTTCAACTTCAACTTCAACTTTATCATCATCTGCATAATTTTCCCATTGAAATTTCATTGGAAAACGCTACATAAGAAGTACCTGTTGCTATGGAGTATCGAAGAAAGGTGGAAGATGAACTGAGCTGTGCTGAAAAAGAAAAGATAGTGTTTTCTTCATAACTAGCACCTTTTCCTTCTGGGATCTACCGAGAAAATCTTATCAGATACCCAGCCAACAAAAAATTCGAATCGATCCGAAAAGGGAAAAAAGCGAATGAAATGCTGATTTTTGTTCGCCTACCGATTCCATTTTCGGATACTTTGACGATCCGTTTTCCCACTAAAGTGTGCGGCAGAAGCGTTTGTACAGACAAATACCGAAAATTGTTTGTGATATAGATACTGTTTTAGCTGTTTTTGAGAAAATTGTCTGATTGAATTTTTCGTTCAAAACGCTTTCGTTCTGCACTTCACAGATACTTTTTCATGGTTCAAAAAGAAAAAAATAAAGTAAAATGAAACAAATAGCGGCACGCTCCTCTACTAGCTCAGCTAGTGCCGACTACGCATGGATACGTTTTGAATGTTTTCCGGATACGAAAATGAATGATAACTGTAGTCGTTTTCTACTCGTTTCCGCATCCGGAAAATTATACTAGACTGCACTGTCGGCAAAATTTACATTTCTGTGCTGGCTGGGTTGTGTGCGCTTATCCTGCAAATATCATTGTATGCGTTTACATTTACGTACATTTGTATGTGCTAAAAGCACACATGTAAGCCTGTCGGTTTGCTGTAAAATTTACAGTTGTTCAAAGTGAAATTGCATTAGTATGTAGCAATTTTGTATGCGATAACAATTTGGCAACAAAGCTGCAGTGCGTGAGCGCGCTTAGCAAATGGATATGTCTGTGTGTGTGTGTGTGTGTGCGCGCGCTGGAGTATGGAACATAAATAAATCCATTTGGCAGTTAACTCAACCGAATGTGCATTTAAATTTTAAATGTGACCCAATTCACAAAGTCATCTGCACTCAGCAAAAGAGAAATGTTATTGTAGCAACAGCAGCAGCAGCAAAAAGAAAAAAACAAAATACACAAACACACTTACACAAAGCGTGGCATGCGGACAACCGAAAATGCAGAAAAACAGTTACCAACTCATAGCGGGGAAATTTTATCTGCACGATTTCTTACAAATGCGTAGCGCTGTGCTGTTATTTTCGCACTGGAAGTTATAGTTCCATTTCCATTGCCGCATTTACTTTTATTAAACCATTCACGTTGGATTTTGCTTTTTCTTTGTTGTTGAGGAAATGACAAATGGCTTGGTTTCGAAGAGTCCAGCGTGGTGGCAGACCACTTTCATTCGCGTTTCCTCTCGTCCTTCGTCCTATGACACATTGACAGCCGCAATTCGCTCTCAACTTGTCTTGAATTGTTGCAAGCCAGTTAAGTGTGGCACTAGCACTTAAAGAAACGAGCAATGCAGTTGTCTTCGACATTCCATTTCTGTTTACATTTTGTGTGCGTACCCGCCATGGCAGGTAGCACTGCCATTCAAGTGCCAACATTTTAAGGAACCCGCGCTCAGAGCACTCAGCTGGACATTTGGTCGTAATGCGAATAGTAATTATATGAATTCTCCTCTGGAGTCTTAAGCAGCTATTTACAGCGTGGAGGCGGCTTCGACTTGCAGGCAGCGCACGTTTGTCTATAAACAATTTTTTATTGCCACTCTGTATGTCTGTTTATGTTTCAGCTTTTGTTTCTCTTTTGAACTTGACTGTTATTTCAGGTTGTGAGTGCCTTATCTTTACAGGCTACTTTCTTGGTAATCAAAGTCCGTGCTGAAGATGCTGCCGTTAGTCATAAACATTTGCAAGAATGAAAACGTAAATTGCCCGCCTCAATCGTGGATGTTGCGTCGAAAATGAGACTTCCTTCACAAAAGCGGCAATAAACGCGTGTAGCACGCTTTATGACTTTCTGCTGGTGCAATTAAAAATTATTTAAAAGCATTTGCATATTTGCAAGTGAGATGGGCAGCGTGGTAAGTTGCTTAGTAGCGTGCGCCGTAAGTCATTAATTTTTTAAGTAGGTCAATTATGATTAATTGAAAGCAAAGTTAACTAATCACAGTTGTTTATACACAGTGGCGGTGCCTGGTTTTGAGGACTGAACAAAACGTTGCTTTCAATCACTGATATTGTAATTCCAAGGAGATAGAAGAATACAAATTGCAAAGGACATATTTTGCATTTTCGGTCACTTGGTGGAGTAGAGTTTCAATTTAAATTTTTAGACCTTGAGCCTTCGGAAGCCATAGATAGGTGGCTATGCCTCTTAGATTAAACTCTGGTATTTCTTTTTAGTGGGATACCGCTGGCTTTAAAAGATTTTAGACTAGCTGGTGGGCATTTTTTGTTTGTTTATTTAGTCTACGTAGACATAGGCAACTCACCTAGCTTTGCAATCTCCTCCGATCTTTTGCAATCAAAGCAGAGTATCGGGTCCGAACTGCGCATGCTGTAGCCCTTTTCGGTGTCATTATTTGGTCTTTCTTAGTCGTTCGCAGGCGCTTAGCCATCAGCCTTTTTTATATGATTCTTGTACCTTCGAGAAGTCCTCTTTGTTCTTTCTGATTGGTGAGATTACCAGACACTGATCTTTACATGGGATTCGTTGGGTTGCTTTTGAAGGGTGTGCTATGGGGAAGTCGTTAGCGCTAAGGAAATTATGAAGCTGGTCCTATGCCAATTCATAGAAATTTGAAGAGACGCTATTTGCTGGATGGAGAAACTACTATCTACTCAAATGGTCCTGGTAATCCACGCATATAAAGATCCTTTGCAACCGGTCAAGGCTGTGTAGCTTCGGAGGTCACCAGCATTCGGGACAGTACTGGAATTTATCAAGGGCCATAGACCATGGGATTGTTGCTAGGGGTGGTCGCATGATACCGACTCTCAACGGTCAGTGCAAGAAACTTCAGTGGTGTAATATTTGTTGCAAACAAATATCGTTCAAACTATCGCTGCTCTCAATTTTAATGATAACGAAGTGATTTGAGAAAATGCGCAATTGGAGGATCGGAAAATATAAGGGTATAAGCCCATAATTTCGATGGCAATGCCTTGTGCAATGTACAAAGGTAGGCGCCAGGATTACTATGATTATGATTATGCCCATCTCATTATAAAGCTCGCGCTGTTCATTCTCGCTTCTTCGGTACATATCGTCAACGCGATCTGAGCCATAGATCTTGCGTAGAATAATTCTAGCGAAAGCACCCAAGGATTTTTAATTTATTTTTGACTTTGTCTACGTTCCTTCATCATATCGAGCCCCAACCGCCACAATAACGTAAGCAAATTTTTTTTTCAAAATTTTCTTTTTGATGCAGAAATATTCCTGAGCATCTAGATGCATTTCGGTAGCTAAAAGAAAATTTTGAAAAAAATCTCGTTTACGTTATTTTTGTAGTTGGGCTCGATATAAAAGCACAACCATCAGCGCCATTTTGGTTTGCTTCTCAGTTGTCTACCGAGCGCAAAGTAGTCTCTATCGCCAAGAGAAAGGACGAACAAATGTAATAGACGCACTCCGAATTTTGTATAAGAATAAAAATGATTATTTTTTCACTGAAAACTTTTTAAACATCTATGTAATTTTTATTAAACTACTTCATAGAAAGGAGAATGTTTTCAATTAGTCGGAATATTTTTTTTTTTTATGTATGCGGCATAACTTTGGACCACGTCAACCGATTTCTGTAATTCTAACAGGTGGTCCCATACTAATTTGGTTTAAAGCCGATCATTGAATCATGAAGAAATTAACGATAATCTTAAATTTTTAAATAAGAATGGAAGTCTGTTTTTTTTTTTGCTTAAAAATTACTTGTATAATTGTTGTCGTCGGCAGCTACATATTATGCAGGTACAAATTGAATTTCATATTTTTCTTGAAACTCAAATATGTCAAACAGCACGTAAGAAGTAAATTTTCACAGCTTCTCTGCAAGTTTTAAAACTTGATAAGAGCTTATAATCTACTTGCGCTCATCTGTTCAGGACTTAAGGGTTAAGCAAACTTTTGACATTTTGACATTTTTGCGAAAACGACCGATTTCACCCCTTGGCATTTCATGGAAATTGTTAATATGTATGCATAACTATGTATGTATAGAAATATATTTAACAAAAAGTCTTTAAACATTCATTTATTTCAGCAGCAGGTACTCATATTAAGTTTTGCTCCTTACCACAAGCGACAAATTACCCAATTTGTCTTGGAAGCTATTCTTCTTCTTTCTGTACATTTTTGCTTCTTAAGAAACAAATTTGGCCATTCATTGAAGTGCTTTTATAAAACGCGACAAAGCTTACTCTAGCGCATAAAATACCGTACACCTAGCAGTTTGAGAAACGAAAGAAATCCGTCACGTAGTCGCATTTATTTTATTTTGTCGCATAGTTACTATTGCCGCACTCATTTGTCGCCGCTTTGTGCCGTTTCTCTTTGTTCCGGGCCAATTCAATGAGAATATTCATCACTACCGTAGCAATATTTATTCTTCAATGCTCACAAGCACATCACATCCTGCTTTGCTTAGTTTGCTTACATGAAGCTTTTCATGGCTTTCACTGGTAGTAGTGAAATGCGCGTTGACTCGTAAGTGGAGACTGCGAAATGTATGTACACGGCATTAAGTTCGCATAAAGCGATGTGATTTGGGAGCCAGCTGTGCGTCCCTCTTTCTTCTTGTTTCGTTTTTATTTATGTCTCTGGCAATCGCGTTTCCACTTTTGCTTCGTATCCTTCGAAGGACCATTTGACTTTTGTTCGTTTACATTCAATTCCATTTATTGGCATCCCTAATCCGTTGCCAAATGCCAATAAATTACCGCTGGAAAGAAAATAGCAGCGTTCGCGCTCAAGAAATCGATTGAGGTCATTTTTTGGCCAGCAAATATGTCTGAAGCAAAGGAATGAAATAAATTACTAAATTAATTAAAATGTAGGGTTAAATGCGCAAAGGAATAACGATGTCAAGATAGGGAAGATTATCGCTATATTTCAGAAGCCAATAGAAAACAATGAGGAAAATTTATCGGCTACCTTTTGCTGACCGATGCGATGTAGGGTAGATTTTTTTTTAAATTTAAAACAACTAGAAATATTATTGCAAAGGATTTTGTCAGTACTAAGTTATGTTTATGTGAGGTAGATCAATATTTACAATGTCAAAATCGATCGGGTAGCAGTGTGATAGTTATTTTTAAAATTTTGTAAGGACAAGGCCTGTTTCACCCTCTTTTGGGTAAGAGGAATCCAACTTCATCATTCGTTTTTTAAGTTTTCTGCTCGCCTTCATACTACATTTTCTTTTTGTTAATTTTGCTGTCGAGGGAAAATTTGTATGTATTCTATGTTTTATATGGTTGGTTTTTTGTTCGGCAAAATTTCTTTGTTCAGAATATATCAGGTCCTAACTTTTGTGAACATACCAAACGTCAGAAAATAGGTCTTTGACACTTTTAGGAGGGAAAATTCCAAAGCGGTATTATACAGGGACCGGACATAACAGTTATTGATGAAAACTGCTATGGAAAAAATCACTATGATGGAAATGTTCTATAACTAAGTGATACATACCAATCAATTTCATTTTTCAATTATTTGCAACGTTTATACAATCAATAAAAATCAGTCAGTGACTTTTACTTTTAAAAGTCATCAACAAAAATCAATCAGTGACTTTTACTTTTAAAAGTCATCAATAAAAATCAGTCAAAGACTTTTATTTTTTAAATCATTCGTATAAAAGTCATTAACATTTTCCGCAGTTAAAAAGGTGTTGGAAAACAAAAGTTTACTACGACTAATACTTTGACTTCTGAAAAATAATGTTTAATGACTGACTTTTATTTATGACTTTTATAAGTAAAAATTTTCGATAACTGTTATCTAAGACATATAATTAAAAAATCAAAAATAGTTGTTATTAGCAGATTATATAGATACAAATCTAAAATAATTGTTATTTTGGATTTATGAAATAATATGAAATAAAAGTCAGAAATAACGGTTATTTAAGGAGTAATTTAATAAAAGTAAAAAAATAATTGTTAAAGAGTGATTTTTTTATTAAAAGTTGTAACTGTTATCGTCCCTGGTATTATAAAAAATGTGTTGTGAAGCAGAGCATAGATCCCACTATTTCTAAGCCTTTGGGGTCGCTCAAAACTATGACCATAAAAAATAATTTAAATTCACAATTTTCCCGGTAACCTCAAACCTCCCCCCTATTACTGAGCTGAATGTGTATTTCTATTATTATTTTTTGGGCCGCTGAAAACGAAAAGGATGCGAGCGAACCTACAAAGAACGTTCTGGACTCGCTCTCCTTTATCAGCAAAGCCGCAGGGTAGGCTGGTAGCTCGAAATCATTCAAATATCGAGAGCAGTTTAATTACGTTACGAGCAGTCGTTAGTTACGTTACGTCGTTAATTACAACTAGCACAAGCCCACTATTGGGGTTTCAAACGGCTGTTGTAACGAACCGAAGCGGGTTAGCAGCCAGGCGGCAGTGCAGGCTGGTACTACGAAGAAGGTTGCCTCGCCACCGATGGTCAACAATGGTCTACGAATGTTAACACTGTGCAACAGAGAGCCTAAAAATTTTAATCTAGAATATTTCGTAAACTAAAGCCAACCAGAATTTAAAGTAGCCGATTTAGGTTCTTCCGCTGGGTGCCCTGCTTGACCAAGAAAAAATTCCTACTATTTGAGCAAAGTGAAATTGGGCAGTTATAAATAAATATCAATCAGTACATACATGAATGGGTATTTGATGCCAACCGCCGGCATTGTTAGGAAGATGTTGAACAGCGACACCGACGACAAAAGTTATGGGTTTCGATATTTCTTCTTTGTCGCTATTTTATTAGTTTGCTGGCGGCTATATGTCAGAGTGACTTAAACCAATTTACAGCCATTGCCTAGTCAAGAAAACTAGAAAACTATTTTTCCGGTGGGAATACAATTATGCATTACAATTGTGGGCATTTATATTTATGTATGTGTATGATGTATGTATATATGTTTTATACAACAGTAAATTTTAGGAAATGTCCCTGCAGAAAATACCGCGACTAATCTATAAAATGAGTATTCCTGAAATAGCCACAAAGTGGTTCAATTCGGTATTTATTATAAGCAACTAAGCTCATACGGGTATTATTGGAAAACAATTATTCTCGGCTCATCCCTTATAGACATAATTGGGGATCAGTTAGTCCCCAATTTCGCGGTTCGCCTCTCAGCTGACGCAAATTTTAATTTTGAATTTGTAAAAGCCACCACTCTCCTTTTATACCCTCTCGGGTACAAAGAGGTACAATTATCGGGATTGATTCTGCAGTCATGCCGGATTAGTCACATTTTTTGCTGGGGTGGAATTCGATTGAATTTGTTGGCTTTTATTTTTTTTGTATACAATTCACAGACATAAGTAAATATACATACGTGTATTTATGTAGTTATATTCTTTTCGCTTGTGTGCTCGACACTTTGTTGTTGTTGGATACTGAAAGCTTGTTCAGTTGACCATGGCAGCTGTAAAGTTTCTTTTTATGGCTAAAGTTAAGTACAGAATTGCGTAGAAATAAAAAAAAAAACTCAAACAGAAAAATAAGATTTGCTCGAGGGGGGTATACAGAAAGGAA
>NW_023458556.1:10282475-10288983 GCF_013731165.1 Rhagoletis pomonella | reverse complement strand
TTCCTTTCTGTATACCCCCCTCGAGCAAATCTTATTTTTCTGTTTGATTTTTTTTTTATATTTCTACGCAATTCTGTACTTAACTTTAGCCATAAAAAGAAACTTTACAGCTGCCACGGTCAACTGAACAAGCTTTCAGTATCTAACAACAAAAAGCGTCGAGCACACAAGCGAAAAGAATATAACTACATAAATACACGTATGTATATTTACTTATGTCTGTGAGTTGTATAAAAAAAAAAATAAAAGCCAACAAATTCAATCGAATTCCACCCCAGCAAAAAATGTCAGTAATCCGGCATGACTGCAGAATCAATCCCGATAATTGTACCTCTTTGTACCCGAGAGGGTATAAAAAGAGAGTGGTGGCTTTTACAAACTAAAAAATAAAAATTTGCGTCAGCTGAGAGGCGAACCGAGGAAATGGGGGTCTAATTAACTCCAATTATATCCACAAGAGATGAGCCGAGAATAATTATTTTCCAATAATACCCGTATGAGGTTAGTTGCGTCTAATAAATACCGGATTGTACCACTTTGACAATAATTCAGGAATACGCTTTTTATAGAGATTAGTCGCGGTATTTTCTGTAGGGACATTTCCTCAAATTTACTGTTGTATAAAACATATATACATACATCATACATATACATAAATATAAATACCCCCAATTGTAATGCATAATTGTATTCCCACCGGAAAAATAGTTTTCTAGTTTTCTTGACTAGGCAATGGCTGTGAATTGGTTTAAGTCACTCTGATAGATAGCCGCCAGCAAACTAACAAAATAGCGACAAAGAAGAAATATCGAAACCCATGATTTTTGTCGTCGGTGTCGCTGTTCAACATTTTGCCAACAATGCCGGCGGTTGGCATCAAATACCCATTCATGTACGTACTGATTGATATTTATTTATAACTGCCCAATTTCACTCTGCTAAAATAGTAGGAATTTTTTCTTGGTCAAGCAGAAGAACCTAAATCGGCTACTTTAAATTCTGGTTGGCTTTAGTTTACGAAATATTCTAGATTTAAATTTTTATGCTCTCTGTTGCACAGTGTTAACATTTGTAGACCCTTGTTGACCTTCGGTGGCGAGGCAACCTTCTTCGTAGTACCAGCACGCACTGCAGCCTGGCTGCTAACCCGCTTCGGTTGGTTACAACGGCCGTTTGAAACCCCAATAGTAGGCTTGAGCTAGTTGTAATTAATGGGATTGCTCTCGATATTTGAATGATTTCGAGCTACCAGCCTACGCTGCGGCTTTGCTGATAAAGGAGAGCGAGTTCAGAATGGTCTTTGTCGGTTCGCTCGCATCCTTTTCGTTTGCAGCGACCCAATAAATAATAATAGAAATGCACATTCATCTCAACTTTATATGAGAAATAAAATTTTGATCCCCAGCGGTGATTATAAGAGAGGGGAGGGTTTGAGGTTACCGGGAAAATGGTGAATTGAGCTACCCCAAAAGCTTAGATGTAGTGGGGTATATGCTCTGCTTCACAACATTTTTTTTTTTTTTGTAAAATACTGCTTTCGGATTTTCCCTCCTAGGACAGGGAAATTTTTCGGAACAAAAAACCAACTATATAAAAAATTTAAGAAAACATAAAATATGGTATAACACCTGAAAAATTTTCCTCGGCGGCAAAATTTAAAAAAAGAAAATGTAGTACCCGTATGAAGGCGTGCAGTAAACTTAAGAAACGAATAATGAAGTTCGATTCCTCTTTTAAAAATAACTATCACACTGCTACTCGATCGATCTTGAGATTGTAAATATTGATCTGCCTCACATACACATAACTTAGTACTGACAAAATCCTTGGCCGTAATATTTCTACTTATTCAAAATTTAAAAAAAATGTACCCTACATCCCACGGGTCAATGGAAGGTAGTCGATAAATTTTCCTCATTGTTTTCTAATGGCTTCTGAAATATAGCGATAATCTTCCCTATCTTGACATCGTTATTCCTTTGCGCTTTTAACCCTACATTTTAATTAATTTAGTAATTTATTTCATTCCTTTGCTTCAGACATATTTGTGGGCCAAAAAATGACCTCAATCGATTTCTTGAGCGCGAACGCTGCTATTTTCTTTCCAGCGGTAATTTATTGGCATTTGGCAACGGATTAGGGATGCCAATAAATGGAATTGAATGTAAACGAACAAAAGTCAAACGGTCCTACGAAGTATACGAAGCAAAATTGGAAACGCGATTGCCAGAGACGTAAATAAAAACGAAACAAGAAGAAAAAGGGACGCACAGCTGGCTCCCAAATCACATCGCTTTATGCGAACTTAATGCCGTGTACATACATTTCGCAGTCTCCACTTACGATTCAACGCGCATTTCACTACCAGTGAAAGCCATGAAAAGCTTCATGTAAGCAAACTAAGCAAAGCAGGATGTGATGTGCTTGTGAGCATTGAAGAATAAATATTGCTACGGTAGTGATGAATATTCTCGTTGAATTGGCCCGGAGCAAAAAGAAAAGGCACAAAGCGGCGACAAATGAGTGCGGCAATAGTAACTATGCGACAAAATGAAATAAATGCGACTACGTGACAGATTTCTTTCATTTCTTTAACGGCTAGGTGTACGGTATTTTATGCGCATAAGTAAGCTTTGTCGCGTTTTATAAAAGCACTTCAATGAATGGCCAAATTTGTTTCTTAAGAAGCAAAAATGTACAGAAAGAAGAAGAATAGCTTCCAAGACAAATTGGGTAATTTGTCGCTTGTGGTAAGGAGCAAAACTAAATATGAGTACCTGCTGCTGAAATAAATGAATGTTTAAAGACTTTCTGTTAAATATATTTTTCTACATACATAGTTATGCATACATATTAACAATTTCCATGAATTGCCAAGGGGTGAAATCGGTCGTTTGCACAAAAATGTCAAAATGTCAAAAGTTTGCTTAACCCTTAAGTCCTGAACAGATGAATGCAAGTAGATTATAAACTCTTATCAAGTTTTAAAACTTGCAGAGAAGCTGTGAAAATTTACTTCTTACGTGCTGTTTGACATATTTGTAAAACTTTAAGATTATCGTTAATTTCTTCATGATCCAATAATCGCCTTTAAACCAAATTAGTATGGGACCACCTGTTAGAATTATATAAACCGGTTGACGTGGTCTAAAGGTATGCCGTAACATACATAAAAAAAGGAAAAAAAAATATTCCGACTAATTTAAAACATTCTACTTTTTGTGAAGTCGGTTAAAAATTTAAAAGTTGTTTTAAAAGTTTCAGTGAAAAAATAATAATTTTTATTTTTATACAAAATTCGGAGTGCGTCTATTAAATTTGTTCGTCCTTTCTCTTGGCGATAGAGACTACTTTGCGCTCGGTAGACAACTGAATAGCAAACCAAAATGGCGCTGATGTCTGTACTTTTATATCGAACCCTAACTGCCAAAATAACGTAAACGAGATTTTTTTCAAAATTTTCTTTTAGCTACAGAAATGCATCTAGATCCTGTAGGAATATTTCTGCATCAAAAAGAAAATATTAAAACAAAAATTTCGCTTACGTTATTTTGGCGGTTGGGGCTCGGTATGATGAAGGAACGTA
Source organism: Rhagoletis pomonella (assembly GCF_013731165.1). Classification (NCBI taxonomy): domain Eukaryota; kingdom Metazoa; phylum Arthropoda; class Insecta; order Diptera; family Tephritidae; genus Rhagoletis; species Rhagoletis pomonella. The sequence continues at coordinate 10,285,397 of NW_023458556.1, read as the reverse complement.
GACAAAGTCAAAAATAAATTAAAAATCCTTGGGTGCTTTCGCTAGAATTATTCTACACAAGATCTATGGCCCAGATTGCGTGGACGATATGTACCGAAGAAGTGAGAATGAACAGCGCGAGCTTTATAATGAGATGTGCATAATCATAATCATAGTAATCCTGGCGCCTACCTTTGTACATTGCACAAGGCATTGCCATCGAAATTATGGGCTTATACCCTTATATTTTCCGATCCTCCAATTGCGCATTTTCTCAAATCACTTCGTTATCATTAAAATTGAGAGCAGCGATAGTTTGAACGATATTTTTTTGCAACAAATATTACACCACTGAAGTTTCTTGCACTGACCGTTGAGAGTCGGTATCATGCGACCACCCCTAGCAACAATCCCATGGTCTATGGCCCTTGATAAATTCCAGTACTGTCCCGAATGCTGGTGACCTCCGAAGCTCCACAGCCTTGCCCGGTTGCAAAGGATCTTTATATGCGTGGATTACCAGGACCATTTGAGTAGATAGTAGTTTCTCCATCCAGCAAATAGCGTCTCTTGAAATTTCTATGAATTGGCATAGGACCAGCTTCATAATTTCCTTAACGCACCTTTTTAAAGCAGCCCAACGATTCCCATGTACAGATTAGTGTCTGGTAATCTCACTTCTCGAAGGTACCAGAATCATATAAAAAAGGCTGATGGCTAAGCGTCTGCGAACGACTAAGAAAGGCCAAATAATGACACCGAAAAGGGCTACAGCATGCGCAGTTCGGACCCGATACTCTGCTTTGATTGCAAAAGATCAGAGGAGATTGCAAAGCTAGGTGAGTTGCCTATGTCTACGTAGACTAAATAAACAAACAAAAAATGCCCACCAGCTAGTCTAAAATCTTTTAGAGCCCGCGGTATCCGACAAAAAAGAAGTACCAGAGTTTAATCTAAGAGGCATAGCCACGTAGCTATGGCTTCGGAAGTTTTAACATCTAAAAATTTAAATTGAAAATCGACTCACCTTAGCGGCATTATTGGATACAGTGAATATCCACCAAGTGACCGAAAATGCAAAATATGTCCTTTGAAATTTGTATTCTTCTGTCTCCTTGGAATTACAATATCAGTGATTGAAAGCAACGTTTTGTTCAGTCCTCAAAACCAGACCCCGCCACTGTGTATAAACAACTGTGATTAGTCAACTTTGCTTTCAATTAATCATAATTGACCTACTTAAAAAATTAATGACTTACGGCGCACGCTACTAAGCAACTTACCACGCCGCCCATCTCACACTTGCAAACATGCAAATGCTTTTAAATAATTTTTAATTGCACCAGCAGAAAGTCATAAAGCGTGCTACACGCGTTTATTGCCGCTTTTGTGAAGGAAGTCTCATTTTCGACGCAACATCCACGAATGAGGCGGGCAATTTACGTTTCCATTCTTGCAAATGTTTATTACTTTACGGCAGCATCTTCAGCACGGACTTTGATTACCAAGAAAATAGCCTGCAAAGATAAGGAGCTCACAACCTGAAATAACAGTCAAGTTCAAAAGAGAAACAAAAGCTGAAACATAAACAGACATACAGAGTGGCAATAAAAAATTGTTTATGGACAAACGTGCGCTGCCTGCAAGTCGAAGCCGCCTTAAGACTCCAGAGGAGAATTCATATAATTACTATTCGCATTACGACCAAATGTCCAGCTGAGTGCCGTGAGCGCGGGTTCCTTAAAATGTTGGCACTTGAATGGCAGTGCTACCTGCCATGGCGGGTACGCACACAAATTGTAAACAGAAATGGAATGTCGAAGACAACTGCATTGCTCGTTTCTTTAAGTGCTAGTGCCACACTTAACTGGCTTGCAACAATTCAAGACAAGTTGAGAGCGAGCTGCGGCTGTCAATGTGTCATAGGACGAAGGACGAGAGGACACGCGCGAATGAAGTGGTCTGCCACCACGCTGGACTCTTCGAAACCAAGCCATTTGTCATTTCCTCAACAACACAGAGAAAGCAAAATCCAACGTGAATGGTTTAATAAAAGTAAATGCGGCAATGGAAATGAAACTATAACTCCAGTGCGAAAACAACAGCACAGCGGTACGCATTTGTAAGAAATCGTGCAGATAAAATTTCCCCGCTATGAGTTGGTAACTGTTTTTCTGCATTTTCGGTTGTCCGCATGCCACGCTTTGTGTAAGTGTGTTTGTGTATTTTGTTTTTTCCTTTTTGCTGCTGCTGCTGTTGCTACAATAACATTTCTCTTTTGCTGAGTGCAGATGACTTTGTGAATTGGGTCACATTTAAAATTTAAATGCACATTCGGTTGAGTTAACTGCCAAATGGATTTATTTATGTTCCATACTCCTGCGCACACACACACACACACACACAGACATATCCATTTCCTAAGCGCGCTCACGCACTGCAGCTTTGTTGCCAAATTGTAATCGCATACAAAATTGCTACATACTAATGCAATTTCACTTTGAACAACTGTAAATTTTACAGCAAACCGACAGGCTTACAAATGTGCTTTCAGCACATACAAATGTATATAAATGTAAACGCATACAATGATATTTGCTGGATAAGCGCACACAACCCAGCCAGCACAGAAATGTAAATTTTGCCGACAGTGCAGTCTAGTATAATTTTCCGGATTCGGAAACGGATAGAAAACGACTACAGTTATCATTCATTTTCGTATCCGGAAAACGTTCGAAACGTTCGAAAAAGATGATGTTATTTGAAAGCAATAATTTTATTTTATTTGTTCAAACTAAACGTTTGAAAGCATCCATTCGTAGTCGGCAGTGGCTGAGCGTGCAGATGAGCGTGCCGCTATTTGTTAGCTTCCAGAAGGTGCCGGGTTCGAATTCGAAGATGAAGATGAAGATGAAGATGAAGATGAAGATGAAGATGAAGATG
>NW_023458556.1:10277366-10282375 GCF_013731165.1 Rhagoletis pomonella | reverse complement strand
TCTTTGGTATTTATGTTGTCTTTTGATTAAATTAACGTCCTGCATATATATTAGGAATGAAATAATTTGAAGAACAAGTGAAAAAAAAATCAAAACATGAAGACAAGTAACTTGTTATTTCTTCTAAAATTGTACAAGGTCCCTAGGGACCTTGTCACTAATCCCCGTACTATATATGTTGAAATCTCAATAACACTCGAACGTGATCCCGTATCCCTTCGAAACTTATTTTAAACGATTCAGCTTAATTTATTCTTGGAATACATGTATAAATTCTTTTCAAAAATGCATTGAACAAAAAGATATAGGCACATGAAATACGAAAAGGTCCCTAGGGACCTTCTCACAAATCGAAGGGTTAAGAAAAAATTTAGTGTATACTTCGAGAAAAGCCATACAAATCCAAATATAAAATATAAAATTTTGTGTAATATTTTGAAAAACATTCAACAAATCAGCCGTTTATTTTGAAAGTGCCATAAGTCACTTCATACTTCTTCTGATTAAATTACCGGCTACTTGTAACTGAATGGATATGTAAATCGCTCTATGGTCATAAACTAACAACAAAGCCTGGTTGATCAAGTTGAGCGAATAACCGACAGATTCTGATACAAGTAACCCTTCATTTAAGCAGGAGAGGTGTGAAGTGAGTTATACCACTTTCATAAGAAACGGTACAAGTATTTTTAAAAATTTTAAGCCTTTCATTAGATACCTTGAAAATTCAATTCTAATATAATATCTTTTAAAAATTTCTGATTGTAATATTTTAAGGATTTTATAGAAACTCTAAGACAAATCATATTTTCCGCATATAAAATATATGGAAAACTTCAAAACTCCAGCGGCACGGCCAAAAATTAACCAAAAAATACGACGCTCATTACTTTCAATATTCTTCAATTCTGGGTGGTGCTGAGAAAAAAATGTTGGACCACCCCAATATGTACACATGACAAATTCTTGTCAAAGTTTTTTTTTTGTCAGTAAAAAATTTTTGTCACCGATACAGATACTATTGAACATGCTTCTCGAAATAGATCGCTAAACATTTCGATACACAAGCATTTTTTTTTTTTGCGAGCTAAATTTCCTAAAGGGTAAATGCAGTCATCGCTGGCTTGAAGTATAAATCACAGAAATTTGTGGGAGGCCAAATGCATGACTTTAGTTTTCATAATTTTTTTTCTCGTTTTTGTTGTTGTCACAAAACTGAAATGCAATTAGGAAAATTTGCATAGTAATTGCATATTGACTTAGATTGTGTACCAATTTAAATGATATTATACGAGTAACACGAATTCAATATTCAACATGAATATCAGATGCAATATTGCCTAAGTTTAATAGAACTGTGGCATACATATATATGTTCATACGTATGTAGTAAAAAAAAAAAACAATTTTAAAGTCTTTTGGCAGTTATTCAATACGACTACGGCTACGAGTTAATTGTTTTCCTTTAAGCATACATATAATTATCGTTTGCTGATAGATATAATTATGAATGGCTACGAATCCTTTATACACAACATTAATTAATTAAATTTCAGCTTAAAAAAAGTGTTTTAGTTTCAATGAGAGATGTTAAACCAATTTCAGTAATAGCTGCTCCATCAGTGCAATGATCACTCCTCTGAATTGCCGACTTGAGTACTCGCTGGCACTCTCGCTTGAACTTATCTTTTCAAAGCGCAAATAACCCATCCAATGCCTAACTAAACGGAAAATTAGGCCTAAGCCGCAATCGAGATAAATATACAAGCAAATGCAGCGCACACTCCTACATCATACTTTCCTTTACGCTTGACCTGTATGGTACTTCATTCAATATTTTACACTATTTAATATATTTTATGTACAATTTAAAATTTAAAAAAAAAATTTTTTTAATAAATTTCACCATGTGCCATGTTAAACCACAAAGTTCCAACGTGCAAATAGTTAGTGAGTAAAGGAAAGTAAAATGTTTTAATTGAAATTAATTAAGCTTAAAACAAGTTAGCATTTAGCCTTTAGCTCAATTTAGAAATTGTAAAAACATTAGCTTTCTGGGTCGAAAAACATTTCAGCTACTAATGTGATTATTACTTATAGAATGAACTGAATTCCCCGTTCATTTGCGCTGCTTCTGTGGAAACATTTTGCAGCTGACTGCTATTATTTAAATATATACATACATACATACGTACATACACATGCACGAAACTTTCGCTTCCTGGAAGAACATCGTATTTTAAAAAGTTAACTGCGAAATGTAAAAAATATATGAAGAACAGTTAACAGTTAAATTTAATTCAGAGGTAAAAGATCATATCAGAATTTAAATCTCTTCCTTTCGCCAAAGAGGGAAAGTTTTCTAGTCATAGTTATATATAATTCCTCATTTTACGAGATAGAATTTATAGATAACAGAGAAAGAGTTTTCGGTATAATTTCTGGATTTTCAGAACTTTTTGAGACTATATATTTCGGAAATCTTGGACTTTTTGGGACCATTTCGGCACTTTTCGGTATCACTGATCTACTTCGTATAATGTTAATGTAAATAAAAGCTGTTGCGGGTTTGCCTTCAGCTTTTAATATTTTTCGCATCTAGGAACCGCATTTACCCCATTTTGGTACCCGGACACATAAGCACTGAAGTGGCAGATACTGTCGCCAGAGAATGGACTGCACAGCGATTTATAAGCCCAGAACCCTTTTGTTTGTGCCATGGAGCTCCGTTAGCTGAAACTATTATACTGGATAAAAACTTAAACGCAACATCCTTCATCTCGGAAAGATCAACAAGCACTCCTTCGCCCAAGAAGGCATAATATTCTAATCTATTACTTAAAATAATCTTATCTAGACTAACCTAGTCTAACCTAATCTAGTTGAAGCTAATGTAGTCTAAACTAATATAATCTAATCTAAGCTTATCTAGTTTTATCTGTTCTAATTTATTGTAGCCTCATCCAATTTAATCTAATCTAGTATAATTTAATCTAATCCCATCCAATCGAATTTAATCTTTTATAATCTAACTTATTTAATTTAATCTAGTCTAAGTTAATTTAGTCTAATATAATCTAATATAATCCTCTCTAATCTAATTTAATTTAATCCAATCTAATCTAATCTAATCTAATCAACTCTAATTTAATCCTCTCTAATCTAATCGACTCCAATCTAATCTAGTCTAAGGGTAATCTAGACTGATCTAATATAGTATAAAATAACCTAAACTAATCTAATCTAAACTAATCGAATCCAATCTTATCTAATCTAATCAAATTTAATCCAATCTAAATATTATTAATATTATTTATTTGAATTGGATATACTAACCTAAATGAACATAAAGACAAAATATGCAATTAAATGAATTTATTGTATTTTCAGTATTTATTAAAAGAAATAAACAATTTTTGAGTTAATGCAATTTTGAAGAGTGCGTGTGATGCGTGTCTGTGCGTGCACAGCTTTATTCAAAATGATTTAACAAGAACAATTGCTTGCTGAAGTGTAAGCAAATATTAGCTCCCAAGCCGCTCTAACCAAACACGAGTGGCCTCCATATGTTCAAGGGCGCACACTTCAAGAACAATTATAGCAATATTCATATATTGGCTACTCAGTTATGCATGAATTATTATAAATGATCTATAAGGGGCCGTATTTGTACTGGAATCTACGTTAGTAAGGCTGCATTATTAGAAATACAATTAATCAAGCACCTACTGTGGCGGTAATTAATCAGACCAAAATAAAATACGCAAGTCGGAAGGAAACTTGAATAAAAATAAATAAAAACTGTTAGCACACCATTTATCAAGTTGGAATTCATTAAAACAACTCTTCAACGTTCTCCTTTGTAAATATAATTTTCGCATATTTTTGGTTCGTATTCATAGTATTTGCTAAAAAGTTACGTATACGCCCCGGGATTGCCTAAAATTATTAATCAATTGATCTTTGCCAAATTTTTTCAGATATCCGAAATGAACTTTTCCCCAATCGCAATAGTCACATGAACATCCGTTCGTATTCATATGAATGGCACTTCATCAAAAAGGCATACGTTATCTATAGAACTGGCCAGTTGGGAATGGAAAAAATCGCTGACGGATGCTTGCATTTTTTTAAAGCAGTCAAATGACAACAGCCCGCACATAAGAGCATACTTATAAGTGTGTGCAAAAGCAAGAGCAGCAACAAAAACAAAAAAATACAGAGAAGACACGCAGCAGCCACATAAATTGGTCAAAAGAGCAGTTCGTGGAAATCAGCATTGCGGCCGTTGGCACCACCACCACCGCTGCCAATTCAGGCAGTTGTTCATCTAACTGCTAGCGCGCGAGTGATGGTATGTGGACGAATGTGTCGCGCAGGCACGATAAATCTACATACATGAATATATATGTACATTAGGGTGGTTCAAAAATGCATGTGAAACAGTAAATTCGGAATTTTAATGCCGCCAACCGCTAGAAATGTTCTATACCCCTATTTTTTTAATCAAAAAATATTTACGGGGTGCCCAAATCGCTCAAAGTTTTCCGTGCATTTTATATGGGGAAAACCAACTTTTCGTAGAACGGGTATAGAATTCTTGAAAATCAATACTTTTCAAATTTTTTGATTTCAAAATAAAAAGTAGTGCTGTATCTTTTTCGGTATAGAAAAATCCTAGCGGGTGGCAGTATTAAAATTCCGACTTTACTGTTTTTGGACCACTCTAATATACATACATACATGTATAAGTGGTGGCAGCAATGCGATATTGCTGTGAAAATGATTGCTGCGTGCAAGTATGTATATACTTTTGCGACATGCCACACACCACACGAAGCAAACGCCCGCAGCATTGCGGCAATGTGTTTTGCGTGTTGTGTCTGTTTGTGGATACGTGCAAGTATATTGAGTTTGTGCACCACCAACCCGACTACATTGCACTGTCGTGTGTGTGTGCTGGTACGCTTTTTGACTTTCAACAATTTTATGTCCATTTCATGGTGTTG
>NW_023458556.1:10271235-10277266 GCF_013731165.1 Rhagoletis pomonella | reverse complement strand
CAACACCATGAAATGGACATAAAATTGTTGAAAGTCAAAAAGCGTACGAGCACACACACGACAGTGCAATGTAGTGGGGTTGGTGGTGCACAAACTCAATATACTTGCACGTATCCACAAACAGACAACACGCAAAACACATTGCCGCAATGCTGCGGGCGTTTGCTTCGTGTGGTGTGTGGCATGTCGCAAAAGTATATACATACTTGCACGCAGCAATCATTTTCACAGCAATATTACATTGCTGCCACCACTTGTACATATATGTATGTATATTAGAGTGGTCCGAAAACAGTAAAGTCGGAATTTTAATACCGCCACCCGCTAGGATTGCTCTATACCGAAAAAAGATAAAATTTTGAAATAAAAAAATTTTAAAAATATTGATTTTCAAGAATTCTATACCAGTTCTACGAAAAGTTTTTTTTTCCTCATATAAAAATACATGGAAAACTTTGAGCGCGTTGGGCACTCCGTAAATTTTTTTTGATTTCAAAATAAAAAATAGAGGTACATTCTTTTCGGTATAGGACATTCCTAGGCGTTGGCGGCATTAAAACTCCGAATTTACTTTTGCACATTAATTTTTGAACCACCCTAATGTACATATATATTCATGTATGTAAATTTATCGTGCATGCGCGACACATTCGTCCACATACCATCACTCGCGCGCTAGCAGTTAGATGAACAACTGCCGGAATTGGCAGCGGTGGTGGTGCCAACGGCCGCAATGCTGATTTGCACGAACTGCTCTTTTGACCAATTTATGTGGCTGCTGCGTGTCTTCTCTGTATATTTTTGTTGTTGTTGCTGCTTTTGCTTTCGCAAACACTTATAAGTATGCTCTTATGTGCGGGCTGTTGTCATCTGACTGCTTTAAAAAATGCAAGCATCCGCCAGCGATTTTTTCCATTCCCAACTGGCCAGTTCTACAGATAACGTATGCCTTTTTGATGAAGTGCCATTCATATGAATACGAACGGATGTTCATGTGACTATTGCGATTGTGGAAAAGTTCATGTCGGATATGTGAAAAAATTTGGCAAAGATCAATTGATTAATAATTTTACGCAAGCCCAGGGCGTATACGTAACTTTTTAGCAAATACTATGAATACGACCCAAAAATATGCGAAAATTATGTTTACAAAGGGGAACGTTGAAGAGATGTTCTAAAGAATTCTAACTTGATAAATGGTGTGCTAACAGTTTTTGTTTATTTTTCCTTCCGACTTACGCATTTTATTTTGGCCTGATTAATTACCGCCACAGTAGGTGCTTGATTAATTGTATTTCTAACAATGCACCCTTACTTACGTAGATTCCAGTACAAATACGGCCCCTTATAGATCATTTATAATAATTCATACATAACTAAGTAGCCAATATATGAATATTGCTATAATTGTTTTTGAAGTGTGCGCCCTTGAACATGTTGAGGCCACTCGTGTTTGGTTAGAGCGGCTTGGGAGCTAATATTTGCTTTCAAGCAATTGTTCTTGTTAAATCATTTTGAATAAAGCTGTGCACGCACAGACACGCATCATTCGTGGTCTTCAAAATTGCATTAACTCAACAAATTTTTATTTCTGTTAATAATTACTAAAAATACAATAAATTCATTTCATTACATACTTTGTCTTGATATTCTTTTACGTTAGTAACATAAGATTTAATTAGATTTGTATAAGATGAAATGAAAAAAAACCGAATTAAAATAAATAATATTAATAATATTTATATTAGATTGGATTAGACAAGATTGGGTTATATTAATTTAGGTTAAATTAGTTTAGGTTAGCTTATATTATATTAGATCAGAGTAGATTACCTTAGACAAGATTATACTAGATTAAATTGGAGTGGATTAGATTAGGTTAAATTAGAGTTGAATATAATAGATTAGATTATATTAGATTGGATTAGATTAGATTAAATTAGATTAGTGAGGACTAGATTTGATTAGATTATATTAGATTCGATTAAATTAGCTTAGACTAGATTCGATTAAATTTGAGTTGATTGGACTATATTACATTAGACTAGATTCGATTAGGTTATACTAGATTACATTAGACTAGAATAGAATGGATTAGATTAGATTCGATTAGATTAGTTGAGATAAGACCAGAGAAGATTATACTAGATTAGATTAAATTAGGTTAGATTCGATTGGATGGAATTAGGTTAAATTAGACTAAATTGGATTAGACTACTAGAGATTAGAATACATAAAACTGTATAAGCTTAGATTGCTTATATTAGATTATATTTACTAGATTAGACTACATTACCTTCAACTAGATTAGGTTAGATTGGGTTAGTCTAGAGTAGTTTAAATTAGATAAGATTATATTAAGTAATAGATTAGATTATTATGCCTTCTAGGGTGAAGAAATGCCTGTTTGAAATTTCCAAGATGAACGACTTAGCCTCTCTGTTACCTGCCCCACCTGCCCAGTGATGTTGCGCTTAAGTTTTTATGCAGTTTTAATAGTTTCAGCTAACGGAGCTCCATGGCACAAACAAAAGGGTTCTGGGCTTGCAAAGCTTTTACGTTAACGTTATACGAAGTAGATCAGTGATACCGAAAAGTGTCGAAATGATCCCAAAAAGTCCAAGATTTCCGAAATATGTAGTCTCAAAATGTTCTAAAAATCCAGAAATTATACCGAAAACTCTTTCTCTGATATCTATAAATTCTAGCTCGTAAAATGAGAAATTACATCTAATTATGACTAGAAAACTTTTACTCTTTGGCGAAAAGAAGGAATTTAAATTCTGATATAAGCATTTACCTCTGAATTAAATTTAACTGTTAACTGTACTTCTTATATTTTTTTACATTTCGCAGTTTGTAATTTATGTTTGTACATTTTTTTAAAATACGATGTTCTTCCAGGAAGCGAAAGTTTCGTGCATGTGTATGTATGTATGTATTTATATAATAGCAGTCAGCTGCAAAATGTTTCCACAGAAACAGCGCAAATGAACGGAGCATTAAGTTCATTCTATAAGTAATAATCACATTAGTAGCAGAAATGTTTTTCGACCCAGAAAGCTAATGTTTTTAAAATTTCTAAATTGAGCTAAAGGCTAAAAGCTAACTTGTTTTAAGCTTAATTAATTTCAATTAAAACATTTTACTGTCCTTTACCCACTAACTATTTGTGCGATGAAACTTTGTGGTTTAACATGGCACACGGTGAAATTTATTCAACATAACTTTTTAAATTGTACATAAAATATATTAAATAGTATAAAATATTGAATGAAGTACCATACAGGTCAAGCGTAAAGGAAAGTATGATGTAGGAGTGTGCGCTGCATTTGCTTGGATATTTATCTCGATTGCGGCTTAGGCCTAATTTTCCGTTTAGTTAGGCATTGGATGGGTTATTTGCGCTTTGAATAGATAAATTCGAGCAAAAGTGCCTGCCAGTACTCTAGTCGGCAATTCAGAGGCGTGATCACTGCACTGATGGAACAGCTATTACTGAAATTGGTTTACCATCTCTCATTGAAACTGAAACACTTTTTTTAAGTTGCACTTTTCTTAACTAATATTGTGTATAAAGGATTCGTAGCCATGCATAATTATATCTATCAGCAAACGATAATAATATGTATGCTTAAAGGAAAAAAATTAAGTCGTAGCCTTAATAATTATCTGCAAGTACATTATATTGAATAACTGCCAGAAGACTTTAAAATTGTTTTTGTTTTTTACTACATACGTATGTACATATATATCGTCGTTTAAAGTATAAAACCGCGTATTGTCATTCTGCAAAACCGCGTAGCTGGCATTAGCTACCAAAAATTGGATTTGCTCACACAAGCTCTTGGCTCACTACTGGCCAGGTATGCGATTGCTTTATAAAAAAGAGAACCATTTTGAAATATGAGTGTTTCTACTCTCTAGAAGATAATTTATGCTACCTCATATACGCGATTTTGCATTTTGTTGATACGCGGTTTTGTACTTTAAACGACGATATGTATGCCACAGTTCTATTAAACTTAGTTAATATTGCATCTGATATTCATGTTGCATATTGAATTCGTGTTACTCGTATAATATCATTTAAATTGGTACACAATCTAAGTCAATATGCAATTACTATGCAAATTTTCGTAATTGCATTTCAGTTTTGTGACAACAACAAAAACGAGAAAAAAAATTATGAAAACTAAAGTCATGCATTTGGCCTCCCACAAATTTCTGTGATTTATACTTCAAGCCAGCGATGGCTGCATTTACCCTTTAGGAAATTTAGCTCGCAAAAAAAAATATGCCTGTGTATCGAAATGTTTAGCGATCTATTTCGTGAACTTTTTCATATATTTTTCCGTAAAAAAACTGTTACAAGAATTTGTCACTGATACAGAATAGAGCCATTAATACATGTTTGTGTATACATTAGGGTGGTCCAACATTTTTTCTCCGCCCAGAATTGAAGAATATTGAAAGTAATGAGCGCGGTATTTTTTTATTTTGACGTTTGTTTATATTTGGTGGTGCCGCCGGGCTTTGAAGTTTTCCATATATTTTACATATATGGGGAAAATATGATTTGTCTTAGAATTGCTATAGAATCCTTAAAAACTAATATTTTTTAATCGAAAAAGAATATTACTATCACAAATTTTTAAAAGATATTATATTAGAATTGAATTTTCAAGGTATCTAATGAAAGGCTTAAAATTTTTAAAAATATTTATACCGTTTCTTATGAAAGTGGCATAACTCACTTCACACCTCTCGTGCTTAAATTACCGGTTACTTGTATCTGAATCTGTCGGTTATTCGCTCAACTTGATCAACCAAAGGTAGAAGGTTTTGTTGTTAGTTTATGACCAGAGAGCGATTTACACATCCATTCAGTTACAAGTAGCCGGTAATTTAATCAGAAGAAGTATGAAGTGACTTATGGCACTTTCAAAATAAACGGCTGATTTGTTGAATGTTTTTCAAAATATTACACAAAATTTTATATTTTATATTTGGATTTGTATGGCTTTTCTCGAAGAACACACTAAATTTCTGAAATTAGTAAATTTTTTTATTGTAAATTTTTTGTAAAAAAATTTTCCGAAAAACTTATAGTATGTACTGCATATGTATTTTGTATGAGATTCAATTTATTTTTAAACCAAACCTTCCATTACCGCCTTATGGCTTTAAAAATATAAATTATCGAAAATCGAAAAGAGCAGCTATAATTTTTTTTCTAACGTATGAAATTTCCTACAGAGTATATTTGTTGAAATATACATTTGCAAATATACGTAGCCGATAAAAGTTAAAGTTAATTGACCCAATTCGGATTGCGACTATCCAAACGCTTGCGTTGGCGAAATGATTGGATGGCTTTTCCAATTTGCTACCCAAACTTTTTGTGCATTGCATTCGTTAATTACAAAACTAAAATATATGTTGCTACATACTATAAGTGACTTCTATCTAATAAATCGGTGAAATCGAGCTACTGACATACATACATACACGTCGTGTACATTGGTGGCGCTAACACTGATTAATTACGTATACGCCATGTGCACCGCGCACGTTGTGCTAAAAGCTAGCGGTGATGGTGATTTGTTACTTTTTAAAAGTATGTACTAAATTCTCCCAAATTGCCATTAATTTAACATCTCCATAATTATCGGTTTGAGTTGTGCAGCTTTTTCGTAAGTCTCTTAATTACATTTGATTTATTTATAGTACTTTTTTTTTCATCGAATCCTCTTATTTAGAACAAATATTTTATTTTCATGTGTCAAATTATATAAACAGATACATACATACATATCTACCTATTTACTTATGCGAAAGCATTAGAAATCTGGATAATAAATTATAGTGAAGGCTCCGTTGAGCTTGCTAACGCGAAAGTTAGCTGCTCTATTGTCGCCCGATTGCTGGCGTTGCCGCTGCCGCTGCCATCACATCACCAAGGCTGCTGCCACAACCGCTGCTGGGTGGCTGTCACACAAATCTGCGGCTAGATCAGCGACAGGAAATA
>NW_023458556.1:10269792-10271135 GCF_013731165.1 Rhagoletis pomonella | reverse complement strand
TATTTCCTGTCGCTGATCTAGCCGCAGATTTGTGTGACAGCCACCCAACAGCGGTTGTGGCAGCAGCCTTGGTGATGTGATGGCAGCGGCAGCGGCAACGCCAGCAATCGGGCGACAATAGAGCAGCTAACTTTCGCGTTAGCAAGCTCAACGGAGCCTTCACTATAATTTATTATCCAGATTTCTAATGCTTTCGCATAAGTAAATAGGTAGATATGTATGTTTATATAATTTAGCGCATGAAAATAAAATATTTGTTCTAAATAAGAGGATTCGATGAATAAATCAAATACTATACTATAAATAAATCAAATGTAATTAAGAGTCTTACGAAAAAGCTGCACAACTCAAACCGATAATTATGGAGATGTTAAATTAATGGCAATTTGGGAGAATTTAGTACATACTTTTAAAAAGTAACAAATCATCAACACCGCTAGCTTTTAGCACAACGTGCGCGGTGCACATGGCGTATACGTAATTAATCAGTGTTAACGCCACCAATGTACACGACGTGTATGTATGTATGTCAGTAGCTCGATTTCACCGATTTATTAGATAGAAGTCACTTATAGTATGTAGCAACATATCGTTGCCTCAATATAGAAAGGCCCTAACTCATATAGTCGCTGAAATACAAAAATCCGTAACTAAGTAAAAATTCAAAATTCCCTTTTGATTGATTATGATGCTTTTCATCGAATTCTAAGTCCCCACATCATTTTAAGCAATACAAGTTTTTTGTTAGTTACGGCTTTTTTGTATTTCAGCGACTATATGAGTTAGGGCCTTTCTATATTAAGGTAACGATATATTATAGTTTTGTAATTAACGAATGCAATGCACAAAAAGTTTGGGTAGCAAATTGGAAAAGCCATCCAATCATTTCGCCAACGCAAGATTTTGGATAGTCGCAATCCGAATTGGGTCAATTAACTTTAACTTTTATCGGCTACGTATATTTGCAAGTGTATATTTCAACAAATGTACTCTGTTGGAAATTTTACACGTTGGAAAAAAAATTTTAGCTGCTCTTTTCGATGCTGATCCTTTCAATATTTCTTAAGTGAGATATAATTTAGATTTTTAAAGCCATAAGGCGGTAATGGAAGGTTTGGTTTAAAAATAAATTGAATTTCGTACAAAATACATATACAGTGCATACTATAATTTTTTCGGAAAATTTTTTTACAAAAAATTTACAATAAAAAAATTTATATAATTTCAGAAATTTAACCCTCCGATGAGTGACAGTGCCGATGACGTTAGATTCGTGAGAAGGTCCTTAGGGACCTACAAAGAGTTGCTCGATGTTTCGACTGTACATGTGCAACTTCTTTGGT
>NW_023458556.1:10224976-10269692 GCF_013731165.1 Rhagoletis pomonella | reverse complement strand
TGGGTGGCTGTCACACAAATCTGCGGCTAGATCAGCGACAGGAAATAAGGCGCGCTAAGGATGCAAACGCTATATTTGTGCACAAATGCGGCGGGGAGTAAAGTGAACGGGAAGCTAAGCGCGCCTGAGCTGCTTCAATTTGTTTGCAATGCCAAGTCGCGCAGAAATGTAATTAAATTTTAATTGTTTACTCTTTTGCAGCGCCATACTAGACAAAGCACCGCCTGCAGGCCGCTCTGTCTGCCTGCCATCAACCAAGGTGTGTTCGCTTGTGCGCAATGAGTTTTTGCTTTGTTTTTTTTTTGTTTTTGTTTTTGTTTGACAACTTTAGCTACCGCTACCGCTTTCCGTTTCCCCAGAATGCTGCAGCACATCCGCTTGTCTATTTTTTGCTTATTTTGTATACTCTTATTTGTGCGTTTCGCAATTGTAGCAAAATATTTAGGGTATTCACAAGTTGTCGTAAGCGTCGTAATGTCTTAAAGTAGTAAATTTTTTCAATGTAAAACAAGGATGGTTTAAAGGCATTTTTAGGGTATAATTAAAGCTATTTATATATTTTCCATCGGTTTAGCAACATTTTGGTGTGACTAAAAATGCTCCAAAAGCACGTTAGCCGTTATTTTACATTGAAAAGTTTTATGACTTTATGACATGACAACGCTTACGACATCTTGTGAATACCCTAACTGTGTGTTTTGTGCCTTTGCCGCTGATGCTGCTGCTGCTGCTCTAACTGCTATTGTTTTATTGTTCTTATATACTTTATTTTTATTGTTTTGTTGGCTCCATGTTTTTCATTTATAGTATTTCTGCTTGTGGAACCATTGGCAATGGCGCGACTTCAGCTTCTTAGAAAATGTGTAAACAAGAGCGCTGAGTAGGGAAACTGAAAGGCGGGGATGAGCGCGGGATGGAAGAGCCCAACACTTAATTATGTTTAACAGGAAGAAAGACGAAAACAAATTGTAAATGAGGTGTGAGTTAGGGGCTTGGTAGAGAGAGAGAGGCATGGGCATTTGCGCTGGCAAGTAGTGAAGTCCCAGAGAAAGAGTTGAGTACGTCATGAAGACAGACCTGTTGGTGACGATGGCAGTTTACTTTACTGCATTATCAAAATGCAAAAAGGAAAATAAAATAAAGTATTTACTAAAATATTGAATGAACAACATCTGCTGGAACTGATTACCCCAGTCGAAGCAAAGAAAGCTTGAATACTGAAATGTGCGCTAAATAATTTAATTTGCGCATAAATCGCACATTGAAAATTTCCTTCCGTTGAAATTGATATCCTGCAATTTATTTACTTAAACAAAAATTATAAATAATTTCTTTAAATAAGAGTAAAAAAGTTTAAGCTAAGATTTTTATTATTTATGCAACACATTTTTAAGAATAGTTTTTTTTTTTTATAGGAAATAGCTGTGGCTTCAACAAAAAAAATGTTTGACTGACCAAACGTAAAGACTTATCAGAAAAATTCTTTGCAATACTGCGGCTTACATTTTTTCTCCCATTCGTTTAGTCTATAAGCTCTACAGCATCACCAAGACACGGAAGCGCCAACTAAAGCGGATGCTCAAGAACCAGAAGGCAAGTGCCAAGTGAGTGCGGCAGCACAAACGGCTTGTTGGTAGCAATTAAAACGTCCAAAGGCCCACCGTCACTGCTTTCTTAACTAATGGGCTGTCTAGCGTAACGGCAAGCGCAAAGCATACTTGCAGCAGCATGGATAACTTTTTACAAAACACATTGTGATATAAATGAATGAACATAACTACTACATATGTACATACACTTGTGGTCAGCTGATTAAGTCAAGTAACATTTTGACTAGTTTTGACTATTTTTCTTTTGGTTATTTAATGGTTAATGTTTTTTTTTATAAAAGCTTATCACTTTACCTAATCAGCGCCACATAAATCGATTTTTCAAACTTCGTCGAAAAATGATGAAAATTTAGCCAACTTTAACAATTGCACCCACAAATTTTTTACTTTTTATTTATTTCGAGTATTTAGAATTTTTTCGGGTATGTATTAAATTTTAGTAGGTTAAAGTGCAAATTTCATGACGCTCGAAAATAGCGTTGATTATTATTATTTTTTTTGCCGATGGTGCCCAAACAAACGAAATTGTCCAGTATACATTACATATGGAAGAAAATGTACAACAAAAATACTAAAAATTCTGAATACAAATTTTAAAATTTTTGGGTGCAATTTTTTAAGTTTGTTGAATTTTCATTTTTTTTCGAACTTTTAAATATGGATTTATGTGGCGCTGATTACGTAAAATGCTAACCTTTTATAAAAAAATATAGACAATAAATAAATAGAAGAAAAAAATGGCAAAAACTTGTCAAAATGCCACTTGGCTCAATCAGCTGACCGCAAGCGTACATGCATACATGTCTGCTAACATACTCGTACAGTTTATGCGCGCACGTACTTCAAACATGAGCCGATGTATGCATGTGAGCTTGTGCTTAGAGTACATATGTATGTATGTATATCAGTTCTGCGAGCGCACTTAATTAAGAGCAATCGCGAACATATGTTACGGGCGGCGCGGCACGTGCTCAAATAATAGCAAGGTGCGGGGTATGCCTGGAGATTTAACATTCACTCACCGACTATTTTGTGTATAAATTTGGCGGAAATTCTGGTCATTCTGCCGGCTTTTTAAAAACTAGGTTTTAATGGAAGAGATTCTATTTAGATAAAATTTTTGATGAGAGTAACGGTTTGTTTAAATATTTAGAATAAGTTTAACTATCAACTTAAATAAAATATCTTAATGTGGGTTTTAAAAGAGAGAGGTTTAAGTAACTTTTATTTTTAAAATACTTTTGATTTTTTTTTGAAGAGGGTTGCCACCAGTTTAAAAGTTGTAATTCAATTTTACGAGAGCTTTATTGAAACAGTTGTCAAGCAAAATAAAAATTTTGAAGAGGGTTGTTTTTAAGTCAAATATAACTTAATTTGCTAAATAACACTTAACAACACTCGGTTGGATATTGGACCAAACCAACTTTTTTTAAGAGACTGATTTATAATTAAAAAAGTAATTACTCCCTTTTTCGAAGTTAGCCTCCGAAATCGAGATATGGGCCTTCGAAGTTCGAAATTGGACCTTTGGTAAAGAAATATTTTTAATTGTAATGTAATGGCGCAATAAACCAACTGCAAATTTAAGGGCAAAATACACACCACACAAGCGGATTGACAAACCAGATGAAATATTTCTTTGCTTTGGAGGTGTGACAAGCCGTTTGAGGGAAATTTGAACAAAAATCAAAATTTTTTGTTTTGCGTTGTGTGTGGTAAAACCGCCCCATTCGCAATAGAATTTTCATCGAATGAGGACGCAGGGAGAAAAATTGAAGAAAACCAAATTTTTTTCTAATTGTGAAACGGAAAAATTCTTTGCTTGCACCACGAGTCATGTTTGCATGCTATAAGGCGAAATGAGAAAGGCAGGTTTGAAGCATGTTTGACAAGCCGCTTTTGTCGTGTAATTCGTTATTTACTCACTTTTTTATTGCAACAAATAAAGCATTTTTGAATTTTCTATAGGTTGCCGCTTATTGTATGTACGTGTGATTTCAAAAGTATTTTTAGATGTATTTGCATTTTCAAATTTGTATTTTGTATTAAAAGATTTTTTTATAAAAGTAGCTTATATTTGTTTTTCATATACGTTTTTTGTGACATACACTGCAAACCAAAGATCCTGAAATTTTAACGAAATCTTTAAGAGTATCTCATTTCTGTAACGATTTATTTTTAGGAATATTCAAAGAAAATAATATGAAGGGGTTGACACGAACTCGTAAAGAAATTTCTGTATGAAAAACAAAGCAAATTCTGAAAAAATTCTGCAAGAAATTCCTCACTTAGCAGCATTATTTTCATTGCCTTACCGATTTTCTTCCGAAATTTCGTAAAAGAATCGAAGTGTTAGTAAATTTTACAAAATTCGGCAAAGAATCGGATGAGCTCTTTACGAATTTTTTAAAATTTCTCTACAATTCAGAATACTCTGAAAAAAATGGTTTGCAGGGTATTTGTATTTTATATTTAAATAATTTTTGCAAGTATTTTTGTTATCTCTGGCTACTTCAGCACAAGCAACATTTACCGAATGGCAACAATCCCTGAATTTATCATAATATATACATATAACGCAGAAAATCAATATTCATACATAAGTATATGCTTTTCAACAAGAGATACTTCGTATCTAAAAATAACAAATTCAATAGCAATGTAAACTATTTATATTTTATGTTTGTTATAAAAATGACAAGAGTTATTAGCATGTTTGCACTAGTCCTTGAACTGATACATATATGTATATGTTTGTTGTCAATATTCTTGGTAATCTAAGGCATGTTAAATGTGCTCATAAAGAATGTTGTGGTGTTTCAGTAATGACATGGTTGAGTATACATATTTGTATTTTGCATAGACAGGCAGGAGCCTTATATGTTTCTGCGTTTGCAAGATAATATTTACACGTACATATATATGTTGCATGGTATAGATTATATGTTTACATATGCATGGCATAAAATATCAAAATAGCAATGTTGGATGCAGCTTCTTCATATTTATCGATTACATCGTTGGAAACCTTCGCTCTGGCTACTGCAGCAGGTTGAACTCATACCTGAGTAGATTGGATGCAGATGTGGCAAACGAATTTCCGGCATGCAGAGAGACACCCAACGACTCGAATTATCTCTTCGTATGCCCGGAAAACCCAACGCAGCTAACGCCTCTGTCCCCGTGGACAGACCCTATAGAGGCTGCACGCTTCTTGGGTCTCCCGTTACGACTGAGATACGAACCGATCTAGGCGGGGTCGTTGTAGCCGCTACAACAACAACAACATCACACCACAAGAATATAAATAGAAATATCGGCTGGCACCAATATTTGATAATACATATTCACACATATGTATGTATGAATTTTCCAAAAGGTCTAAAAAGGGCAAGCGGCAATTTTAAATTTATGTTGCCAAAAAGAAGTATGTGGTAGCTAAATCTAGCCACCAACGGGCTAAAACGGCAACACTGGTGAGAAAGTTGATAAACAAGCTCCTTGGCTTAACTCGAACATATTTTCCACCGGCTTTGATAAAACAAAATGGCACTTACTTTAAGCATAGTTTTTTGTAATGAAAATTGTGTAGATTATATTTACAAATATGTAGTAACCCAGTTTCATTGAAATTGGTTAAGCCATAATTTTATATTTAAAGAAGATAATCACACACAAAAACTTAATTAAATAACTGTATTATGCTTTCGAGTGCATGTGTGTGTGTGTGTGCGTGTGTGTTTCAAAAACAGTTCCAACATAACGAACTTTCCTAAACCTCTACATTTCATTTCCCTTTTATCTCTACTTAACGGTGCGGAAAGTTGTTGCTTCCGAAATCTTAATATTATTGTATCAAATTATAATTTAATTTTGTCACTTTAAATAAGTTTCCGTTTGAAAACATAAGAAGATAATTGGACTGATAAATATAATTGTCATTGTTTGCAATACGCGTGGGAAAGCGTGAGTATATAAGCAGGTAGATATTATAGATGTTACAAAGAGATACAAAAAAGAAAGAAAAAAATATGGAAAACAAAATTACTTGAATTAGGAAATTAATAATCTGACAGTGCTTTGCGTAGACTTTTCCAAAAAGTTATTTGCATTTGACAAACTATACATATGTATGTACATATTCCAGTTTTAAACTACATAGATGTTTTTATTTTTTTAATACACATATGTAGACATTAGGCAGGTCCTCAAATGTAGGAAGCAAATTTGTACATCCGATTTCCTAGGCCTCAACCTCTACAACGGTGCTACTATAGTCGATGATTGAAGTCGGTTAAGGCGTGTCTCACAGGGATCAAGTTCAGATTACCACATGAAGACGTCATGACCGTCTCCAATCGGTACCAAAATTTATTTGCGATATCCTCGACTGTAGTGGTATCGATTTTGGGTATTAAATGAAAAAAAAAAAATACTTTGCATTTTTTGAGTCCATAGAGGCATCTGGCCTGTGACCTCTTTGCGACACGCCTTAACCGACTCCAATCGGGCCCAAAATTTATATGTGATATCTTCGACTATCGTAGTATTGATTTCGGGTATTAGATGAAAAAAAATTTATTTTAAGTTTTTAGTCTCTATAGAGGAATCTGTACTTTTCTCCTATATATGTGATATCTGTGACCGTGGTAATACTGATTGAGGGAGTGAGACTGAAAAAAATCGTTCATTTGATTTTAAGGACCCCCCTATTGAAGTAAAGGTATGAGATTTTAAGAAAAAACAACTGCTTAGTTTTTATTCATACGGCCCTGTTACTCCTGTGTCTTATAAATAAAAAATTTCGGACTTACATGTATGTATGTAGTAGGATGTTTGAATTGGTTTTTACAAACAGGTTTCTTTTTTTAATATTTTTATGCGGTTTTTTGAAATCTTGATTTTTCGGATAACGAGCAAGCCGGATTTTTACAATCAAATAAACTAGGTTTTACCTAGTATATTTATATACCAAAAAATAAAAGTTCTAATGAAAATATATCGTAATGAAAATATAACAATAAAATGTTTGCTAATTTTATATTTTAATACTGAAAAACTTTCCAATGTAGGAAATAAATTGAAAAAGAGAAACAACTTCAACGTCAAATTTTTCACTGTGTTTTTGTTTTTTTCGTGTGTTTTTTTTTATGTAAACTCTGTCTAAATCAGTGAATCGACTACATAATATCTACATTCTCATCTGAAGGCTGGCTCAGGAAAAGGGCTGATCTGACGTGTGTGGAATGTAGGACGAGAATGTTAGATGAGCAGATGTGAGCGGGCATTTGAATTGGTGGTTAGTGTCGTCGGGGCATTTTATTCACATTGTTCGATGTATCCCATTAAATGTGAATTTTTCCCTCCGATTCATAACTGTTTAGAGAAAAATGAGGTGGAATCAAAACTTTGTCTTAGCCTGCCTAGATTTTGTGCTATTTTTGCTACGAAAAATATTTACTTTGGTACAATATAAATTGTCCCTTATAAGAATGCATAGTTTTTCTCTTAAACATTGACACTGCAATGAAGTTATAATTACGTCCAAAGATATTTGATTTGTTAATTTAGCTGTTTTCTTAGCCATAAAAAATCTTAATTTAGCTTCTTATAGCTTTATTTTTTTGCCCATTTCCATGCATTACATAGTACATACATATACTGGTAATGGTGTTCATGGTTGATATAATACTCCTTAAAGTTTTGCTACCGTTCCAACTTGGGAAATAACGAACACCCTAGTATGTACGTATGTTTGTGTGTTTAAAAATTTCAGGTGTTAAGCAGATTCCTTGAATAAGTAACATGTGCGCATTTATTTACAAGAATCTCAGCGCTCAATAAAAATCCTACAACTTTCATATCTGCACTCTGCATTTCACCACATCACTCATACGCCGTGTGTGCCGGATGCTAACCTACCAAGTGTGCTGTACAATGTACTACAATGAATTTGCGGAGGAGTGAATTTGTCGGAATGTCTTGTATAACTTCTTTGTAGATCGTTTAATTCTTTGTTAAAATATACACTGGTCCTTATTTGTTTCATAGAAAAAAGTCAAAAAATCCCATGTCCACGTGGTTTTGAGAATTAAACGTTTTTTTGATTGGACACTAGTTTTTACGGCGAAAGCTAAAAATTCATGGTATACTCTAATGTGCATACATACCTTTGAATAATTAGCAAGGACAGTACGATTAGCCAAATGCTTCCAAGAAAGGACACAGATATACATAGATACCTACCTACCGTGGCGCACTTGAAAAATATTTAAGGATTGCACAGCTCCATTAGACAATGGATGGAAGGAGAATCCCGTGAAACAACGAGGATTCTCCTTTAACAGAAAAACAGCTTCTCAAAAAATTCAACTGCTTTTCGAAGTCGGCGTAAAACCGTAGGTTCCTTCCTTTTTTTGTGACAACATCCAGGCTCATGCTTGACGAAGATTATGTACTTTAGCCACTACCACCTAAATACGAGTTAAGAAAACGCATACAAAATTCAACCAACTCATTATTAAATATACAGATGAGATATTCATAAAGTCTCAGCTCCATGGAGGTATGAATAAAAGTGTTTGGTCCAGCTTCACTTCTCATTTGTGGTGTGCATCTTGGTGTCATTATACACATTGAGAGACCTGCAGTTTTACGCCGCCTCTGAACGGCAAATACAATTTATGAGAAACTTTTTTATGGCATAAATACACTTACAGGTTTGCCATTGCCTGCCGAGACCGCTGCCAGAAAAAAAACCATTTTTAATTTGTATGTTGCCCACAACACGAATCGAACCCAGGTCCTAGGCGGTGATAGTACGCACTTCTTCACACAATCACACACAGCGGTCGTGACGCTTCACAAAATGTGTATGCAAAATATTTGTTTATTTCTTATTAAAACCTCTTCCTTAATATCTTATATAAACTCGCAATACCTTTAAGGCGAACTTCCGAATTCGAAAGGCAAACCAACTAGTCACACACAACTTGCGGTATTCACATATCATTTTGCACTCAAAAACAAAAGTGTTGTATAATTTATGCTGAGATGATTTATTGGCTTGTTGGCACTTTAAGACCGCTCCGATCCATATATTTTGTTGAACTTCGTCATGGTTGTCGTTGCTTGCTGGCCTTGTCTGTTATTGAACGTTGTATTGACCCGATACGGCTACATCTGTAACACACAAGCCGTATAATAACAACAATAACAACATTTGGAAAATCGGTTGGCACACACTTATTTACACTGCTGCAAGCTGAAAGCCATTATCATTTCTTCTTCCTTAACAAAATCAATATAACACAAGAGCAATTCAAAGGAGAAGGGCATGTAAACAACAACAATAAGAAAGCAACGGTTTTCCAGTATTTGCCGTTCGACAAAAATTGTATGGCTTAAATTTACTTTTTCCATACATTTTGTATTAAAGAAGTCGGCAGAAATTCAGAGATGATGTTTAACGCAGCAAGCGACAGTAGTTCGGGCGTGGACATTATAAATATTTGCGAGTATACTAGGTATGCATGTATGTATGTATGTATATGAATTGTGTTGAGCATGTCAAAATAAAGTGCAGATTTACAAAGCTTGCCCATTAGGCCGAACCACCTTACAAGCAAATAAAAAAAGTTTAAAGTGCTTTTGCAAGGAATTTATTTTAGCGGTCTTCTATTTATATTTTTCTTTGGCACCTACTTAAAGCAAACATTTTTATTTTTATTTTGAAGTAATCGAAATATACCCCTAGGAAAAGCTTAGTCATTTTTAGTGAGTTTCATTTACACTTATGATTTAGCACTTTACTAAAATCTAATGGGCTACAAAATTGCATACTCAAAACAATTCTAAAAAAAAATCTAAAAAATTTTTAAGTTTGTAATTTACTCATTTTTACTTAACTTTGGTGTAAAAAAATTCATAACCCAAATTATTGTAGATTGCACTCCGTAATAAATACTATACTTAAATATTGCGCAATACTCAGAGCTACCATTGTGTTTTTTTTAATTTTTTTGAGATGACATATTTTCAAAAACTTATTTTTTTTTATCAAAAAATTTGTAAGTGAAAAATTTTTTAAGAAAAAGAAATTTAAGAAATATTTCTTTTCATAGAGAATTTTGATGTGTGTATGTGTGATTTTTTTTGAATTTTTTTCCTCGCTCCGCTCGCGAGATATTTGGAAAATTATTAAATCGATTTGCTTTAGTTCTTGTGGTGTAAAGTTTCTAAAAATGTATTAATCAAGCTCAAATTTCACATTTATTTATTATTTATGTTTGTCCATCTACCCTCAAAATTTGCAACAAATCAAACACATGAAGTGTGAACCCCGTCCAATTTGGTATGGAATGCCCCATATATATTTATTAATGTCCTTTGCCATGGTTGCATTTCTCTGCCTTTATATACTGTTGTTCATTGCTTTCACAACATTATTTCCTGTTATTACTTATGACAGCTGAAACGTATTGGCAACAATAAACAACAACACCATTTGCCAGATATTTGCTAGTCTCTGCTATTTGCGCTTCCGTTGTTTTTGCACTTTGTATGCTATTTAATCAAAGCACTTAAAGTGTATTGTCGTCGTAGGCAAGGCACAATTTGTGTCTTTATGAGCTACAAATTAGTTGCATCCCCCTTAAACAAGTGTGGGTGTTAGTAGACGTCCAGACACTATGTTGGTGCAACGACAGCCAACAACAGAGTGCATAATGCAATCAGGCAGCTGTCAACAGCGGCAGAGACAAGTGTTTTGAATGGCTCCTCTTTGAGCTGGCCGACTAATTTAAATTTATGTCATAATTAAAATGCAGTCAACCATCTTTGGATTGTAAGTGTGTGTGTGTGCGTTTGAGGCCATCAGCAGGTAATGAATCGGCAAATGCACTCCGAAGGACAGCTGATGTCAGTGCGAGAGTGCACAAGCATCTGTACGTGCGTATGTGCATTGTGGATGAGTGGGTGAAAAGTTATTCAAGATGGCCGGATTTTGCATAGAGCCTTTTCCTAATTACCTGTCACTTGCTATAGCATCAACGTGCAGTTGCCATATATTTATGTGCAACAAAAATGAAAAAAAATTTCTATCAGAGCAAGTGCATACGTCGTTTGCTTTGGTGTTCGAAAATGAGGCAAAAGAAACATACAACAAAACTGTTTTGTCAAAGTTAAGAAAATCATATTGCTGAAACGAGTGAAATGTATGCACATAAAGCAAAATCTTGTTATTTGCATCAAAGCTTAATCTTCAATTGAATGCACATCGCTCATCTTCTGACATCCACCAGTCAGCTTTGTTTTGCTCCATTTCCCAGCTATCCACTTTGTACGTTCCCTTTTTGCTGGATAATTTCCGTTGCAGTGCACATCGCTGCCCGACGCGTGTCACTGATCACTGTTCGTACACGGGTAAAGAAAATGTGGAATTCATACCAGCGAATACGTATTAGGTTTTGCGAGGCGGTGGGTTTTTTGTAAATGGTTGGAAAAGTTAATTTTTCGTAAGCCCGAATTAAAAAAAAAAATGTTTTTATCAGTATAAGCATAGTTAAAGTCAGGAAATTAAAAACAAAAAAAAAAACGATCAAACAAAAGAAATATTTTTTCTTGTTGACAAATTTCACATTTCAGAGGTGGCAAAAATGGTCGTTGAGCGAACTCTGGATGATAGAATCGTAAAATTCTAAATGAGCGTTCCAATTAGGTACGACTTTCCTAAAAACTTCTGTCGATTTCCATATCGGGTAAGTTGCAGCTTCAAATCTTGACTTTAAATATACTAACTGTAACGAAGATGAATCAAAAATAAATGAGGACAAGTATGAGTAGACCTAAGTAGATCACTTCTCCCAAACCTGGGCGCACTCATTGTTGTCCAAGAGATTGTAGAAATCTTCGACACTCCTAAACTCAAATTGAGCTACATAGAGCTTGTTGACCTGAAGAACGAACACAATTTGTATGAACCCAAAGGGAATGGGGCGATTTCGCTGACGTAGAACAAAATCATCTAATGCACGGACGGCCATGTTTCGAATGCGTATCGCCGGGTGGACATATTCTTCTATGCTTATTAGTAACTTCAGCAACGGTACATATTGGTACAGCCTCATGAATTCTTTGGAAAAAAATTAGAAGGAATCGGCGTAGAATTAAATTTTTCCGTATGTAACATTTATGAAAATAAATCAAGAAAAAACGGAAAATTTGCGAGATCGATTTATTTTAAAGCGTACCTCCCATATAAACCTAACCTCAAAAATGCCTTACAATTACCACAAAAAGTGCACCGATGAATATATATGTCCAAAATTTTGTCCATATATTTTTAATAAAGTTATGTGTGAACTATCGAAAATTGGGTGTAATCGGTTTGTTTGAAAGCATACCACGCGCTAATTAATCTCTTTTGTCTGAAAAAAGACTGATATTTGCTCTAAATTTCAATTAAATTTTTTTCAGTGATGGTGTGTGCTAACTGTATGTTTTCGTATTTTTGCAAGTATGCTTCTGTTGTTGTAATTCAGTATATTGTGCACTTGCACTCGTTACAACGTTTAGACATTTATGTGTCAATGGCTGTACGCTCTGTTTTTTTTCACTTACTGTGACATATTAACCCAAACAAGCTCCGCTGCTTCAAGTGAGTTGACAGCTGGAAATACTCCACTTTTTGCAACTACACATGCATGTACATATGTATCTTGTACACATATATGTGATCCTTTGTTCGTGTGTTAAATCTTTTCCACTCAGTTAAGATAAAAAAGTGTACATACCAAATAAAGCAAAGGAATGAGAAATAAAACAAAACAATAACTAAGTATGTAACTATGAAAGAACAGCAAGCATTTTTATTTTCAAATTACATATGTATATATTGTAGTGCCCTGCAAAATTATGTGTAAAATATTAAGACAAAAAAAAAAAAATTATTTGAATACTGAATTCAATTACTCCTCAGGGTGAAAATGTAATTTATAGTTATAGTATAGTTATCGGGATATTGGGTTTTGTCACAAAAAAATAAATTTTCCACGCTGTTTTAACCTTTCTTTCCGACGTGGCACAGTTGAGCTACTATTTGACTTCTTAATGACAGGAAACTCTGCTTGGAAAACACTACGATGATCTGGAAGCTTGCGAAAAGAAGCGAGTGGCAAGAGAGTAAGCAGTGATCCGCGTTAGCAGGCATAAAGTCGAAGCCTCGAAAAAACTAGAATAGCGCAGTCCTCTATTAGTTAAGAATTAAGTGGAAGAAAATGCGAAAGGCCTCAGAAAAAATATTAAAACAATCAGCGGTAATATTTAGCCACTTCGAACATTATTATACTGAAATTAAATAGATTCTAGGATTAGGAGTAAAAATTTGAAAATTTGATATTTTTTTTTAAATTTTTTTGATTTTTTGTGAATTTTGCCCAAAAGTTTAAACTTTGACTTATATGGCTTATGCTATACATTCAGCTATATTTGAATATAAAATTTACGAAAAAAGTTTAACATTTAAAATATTTGTGAATATTGTAAAAGTTATATGTTGCGAATTACGTTACCACCGCGTTACGTTATATTCGAATGTTTTTCTAAATTAAATATTAAAGTTTCATTTGAAAAAAAAAAAAATTAATTGTGTTTTATTTCTCGGCTTCATTATTTTAAATTGTGCACTAAACTGAACGAGAATGACCTAAATGAACTAGTTCACTTCAGTGATTTGAACTAGCTTCAGCGATCATCGAAATGAACTAAAAGTCCCAACTCAACGATCAAGTCTACAACTTCATCAATTCATTTTCTCGTTATCTGCACCTAGAATAGATCAAGCCAAGAGACCAGAAACCAATGACGCAGCAAGACTCTGAACTATTTGCATGCACTTAATTTTATAAACGTGACAGAAGTAACAAATCAATGAAACAACGTGCCTTTACTGTAGTGACCAAACATTTTAAAAGGATTCTGTTATATAATCCAGTGGGTCTCTTCCCTTTGCTTTGCTCCATCATTCGATGAATTTATGTATGCGCGTGTATTTCGTTTCCACCAATATTTTCTCGTCACGATTCACTTCATTGTTCACCATAATACGCTGCATTTTAAACGCACGCTTGCTGCGCTAATTGGCCTAATTTGGAAAACACTCACCGCGGAGAGATTCATCAGTTGAAAGCACCCATTTAGCAATGTCAATCGTTGTCGCACGCTACCGGGATGCGGTGTCCTGCGTAAATCTCGGCGGCACAATTAATTAATAGTCGAAACGCGTCATTGCGGTACCAGGTCGACTAATTTATACGCAAAAAGTGAAAGCGAAAACGAAAGCGGTCTTACTCGCCGACTAAAATACAGTAGGTTGAGTAAGAAATGAGGTGCCGATGTGCTTTGACGATGCTTGTGGTTAAGTAGATCGAACTACGTAGAAAAGCATGGCAGGCGGTAGCCTAGCGAACTATTGTAGCGGTAGACAACGGCGCTGGTGTCAGTTTAAGGCGTCCTCCGTACGTGATGGGAAATTCAAATTCGCCGTTCGAACACAAATTTTGTTGCCAACAAATAAATATTTGCTTTGGCATTAGACTTGACTAGGGTGTCGCTTTAGTTGCTTTACTCGTAGTTAGTTGATGTACTCTTTAAAGAGGATCCATTGGGTGAATTTTATACAGTCAACACTTTATGCAAAATTTTGTAGTGGTGGATTTTTTTTCTACTCAGCAACTTACAGTCATTTGTCTTTACATGCCTTTTCTTTTTATTAATTTGATTTGTGATGCGGAAAAGTTCAATGAGAAGTGAGAATAATTAGTTGTTATGCAAATTGTGGGATATTTTTTTTTATTGTTACTGCATCAGCTTTAGTTTAACGTTACAACAGCCGATATGAACACAACTGCTTTTAAAAGTTAATTAATCACAAGCGTGTACACGGGGCGTATACGTAATATGTGCTAAGTGGATTATTTAAATTCTGTAGCGAATGCCGTACATGAAAAGTTGTAGCGGCAGGGCAGGCCAGGCCATTTTTTTTTAAAGCACATTAACGCGAAATTCGCATTTAATTGCAAAAAAGGACTTTACATGGTCTGCGTGTGCGATTGTCTGCATTCGAACATTCGAGGGATTAAAATGAAAATTACAATAAAAGTGAAAATTTAAGCAAATAGGATAAGGATCATGTAGTCTTTGCATTTTAAAGTTGTGCAAATGACGTGATGCTTACACAACGCTGAATGGAAAAAAGAAAACAAAAAATGCAGGAAAAAGTATAAAAAGGCTTTTTGTGCCATTTTTTTTTTTTTTTAACAATTCTTTAATTCAGTTTGCGCTTTCCGACGCTTAAACACAATCCAAAGGCATTAAAATTCAGCTTAGTCGTATGAGAAAGTACATAAAATGGTAGCGATCAAAGCACACTCGTATCAAGGAAGCTGTTAAGACCTTTCTACAATGGCCTAAACTTTTTTGGAAATACGCACTCATGGCCACTATCCAGGAAATGAACAGGCAAATGTATTTCGTAAAAAGTTTAGCGGAATACAGACTAGAAAAAGGTTAAGATCACAAGTTCATAGTGTAAGAATCGACCTTTTCATTGATTTAAGTTTTCTTGACCCAAGCCCAGCTCACACTGCATCAGTGATGGGATGATTTTAAAAGCTGCCAATATGAATCGCAGTGGCATCATATAAATAGAGTAAAACGATAGAGTAAAAAAAACGATGCCGCTGGCTTCTGCAGTTGATATCAATATCTGCCTTAAAACTCAGAGATGTCAGCGCAGTATTTCCTTCGAATTTTTTTAAAGGGTCCGCCGATACTTTTTGGAGTTTTTTGAGTCTAAGCAGATATTGAAGCGGTGCAAAAAATCTTTTTTCTATTTAACAAATAAACCCAACAAAATCTACATAGATCCCAGCCAGTTTTTTCGGTCGTATATGACTCAAAATCGAGATTTAAAAAAAAATTTTCATTCAAGTATACGTACATACATATGCTTTGAAAAATACATACATAAATATTTATTGGAAATTTATTTTGCCTGAAATCTGATTCCTTCATCTTTAAAATATATGTACGTATGTACATACATTCAGGACGAAAGCGAGCTTTATTTTGGAGGAAAAGTCCGATTGGTAATGCGTAGCTATGTGCGTATGCGTACTTGGTTACTTATATATTTATGTACGTGCGCATGAATTTATTTCCACCACAATAGAGGCAACGCGATTTAACTTAATTCCAGAAAAATCAGTTGCGAAAATAAACAAAACCAAAAATCAAAAAATGAAAAAAGTTATTATAAATAACAAAAGCTTTGCACCCCAAAAAGGGAAGAATAAATGGACTTGATTACCAAAATATGTATGACAAATAAAGAAAGAAGATAAGAGCCAAGAGAAAGGAAATAGTGTTTGATTTGTTAAGAAAATATACTCAGAGCTGGAAGTTCCCCATATTCTCAGAACAATGATATAAATTGAGTGAATGCATGGTTATTTTTTTAATATTTAGATAGATAATTTTAATATTTTCCGAGTTAAAAATTTTTTTAAAATTTTAAGAAAAAACCCTACATATCAAAGTTTTAAACTTTGTACAAATTTTAGAAAAATTCAAAAAATTTGCATCAGATCTTTAGAACTGTGATTGAGTGTAGCATATATAAACATGTTTGTGAGTACATTCATATTTATATGTATGTCGGTATTGAATATTATAAGGGGTATTCACAATCCGGTGTATACTGTCTAGCATGGTGCATAGACGGCATAAATAACACGATTGGCTAGTTTTGTTGTTGCTTGAACACATGAAACAACAACAATCATGCTATTTGTGCTATCTGTGCACCATGCTAGACAGTATGCACCGGATCGTGAATACCCCTATAGTAAATCGAACCGCAAAAGGACAAGCAAAACATAATTATTTATTAGCTAGCTCAAAATACAAAAGGATCAGCTTTTACAAAAGTTCACAGGCTAACTAAATAACTTGATTTGATTTTTTTGTGTGTGTTAAATTCAGGTTTTTGTACTTGAAATTGAACTTCGGCTTTTTCGCATTATTTACACTTCGTTGCATACTTGAATAGACACGTATGCGTAAGTATGTACTTAAATAAGAATTAATTTGCACATATAATATTTCAATCAAATTTAGTAATCAGCGGAGCATAAATGAAACATGCCTGCCAGTTGCCTGAAGAGAATTTATCACCTCAAACGGACAATGGTTAAGTCGGCTTATTAGAAAAGGTATTTTTATATGTGTGCATTTGTTTGTGTATGAAATAGGATTGTGTTAAATTTTTGTAGTAAAAAGCTTTGCATATACATACATATCTGGAGAACTTACAGACACAGTGACTCAAACAAGTGATCACTTATTGCTTTTTTATACCCGAGCGCACTTGTGCACAAGGGTATTATAACTTTGTTCACATAACGGTTGTTTGTAACAGGCAAAACGAATCGAGATAGATATAGACAAATGTATACATAAATGATCAGAATGAAAAGAGAAATCGATTAAGCGGTGACTGTCTGTCCGTCCGTCTGTGCACACGATAACTCGAGTAAAAATTGAGATATGTTAACGAAACTTGGTACGTGAACTTCTTTTGGGCGTGGGACAGATGGTATTGAAAATGGGCGAAATCGGATAATAACCACGCCTACCTCCCATATAACGGTAATTTTAAGAAATACGAAAACTGCGATATTTTAGTAACTACTGAAGCTAATTCACTCAAAATTGATACTTACAATGAGTTTCAGACGGAAAACATGAATATTATAAATTTTTGGAAAATGGGCGTAGCCACGCCCACTTATGGTTACATGTGTATATCTTGGTAACCGCTGCACCAATTTCTTCCAAACTTAGCACAGTTGTTGGCCTTAGTACAGCTTACTAAATGACTGCAAATTTTAAAAATCGGACAATAACCACGCCTACCTCCCATATAACGGTAATTTTCAGAAAAACGAAAACTGCGATATTTTAGTAACTACTGAAGATAATTCACTCAAAATTGATATTTGCAATGAGTTTTAGACGAAAAATAAGAATATTACAAAATTTTGGCAAATGGGCGTAGCCACGCCCACTTATGGTTACATGTGTATATCTTGGTAACCGCTACACCAATTTCTTCCAAACTTGGCACAGTTGTTGGTCCTGATACAGCATACCAACTGGCTAAAAATTTCTAAAATCGGACAATAACCACGCCCACATCCCATATAACGGTAATTTCGAGAAATACAAAATCTTCGATAAATCAGTAAATATTGAAGCTAATTTATTCAAAATTGATGACTGCAACAATTCTTTACCAAGAAATACGTTATGACAAAATTTTGGAAAATGGGCGTAGCACCGCCCACTTGTGATCACATATATGTATCTCGCTAACCGTTCTAGCAATTTGTACCAAGCTCGGTATGGTTATTGTGCTTGCCACATAAAAGCAAACCGTTGAAAATTGTTGAAATCGGACTAAAATTGAGGCCGCTTTTCATATAACGGTAAATTTCAGATATGCTTGAAACTGCAATATTTCGAAATTTAAGGACGCTAATTTACTTAAAATGTATACACCCCGGCTTATCATGTAGCGGTAGCTTTCGGAAAGGTGGAAAACATATATTTAATACTTGCGCCGGGTATTTAATGTTCGGCTCCGCCCGAACTTAGACTTTCTTACTTGTTTTTAAATGTTTTTAGAGCTTCTTGTTCTGGTACACTCGAATTCATAACCAACTAGTAAGAATCTAACTAATAAGCTGGCAAGAGCTTTAGGTCAAAATTTAGAAAAATATTTTAGTTACAAAATTTTAACTCTGTTCCTGCAACACTCGCTATTTCAAAGGCAAGGGAATGGCGTTCATATCTGAAAACATTTTACAGAATTTTGTTTAAATCATTAGAACGACTTGTCTAGGATGTGGACATTTTTTTCCTTAATAAAAATGTCAATACTCAATATTCGCCATCAATACCTCTAAAAGGAAAGTACTTATGTATTTATACGTTAAGGCAAATAACCTAGTAACCAAAATATGTACTAAGGAAATCGATATGTATGTATATAGATTTAGATGAATACACATTTATATATCTACATACATACATACATACGTAGTTGTTCAATGATATAATAAAAACTTTAATATTGCTGGCGAAGAAAAAAGTGTCCCTGCTTGCAAGAGGATGAAAGCCAAAAACTAGGAAATGCTGGCACTTTACTGACAAATGTAAGCCGGTGTAGCCAAATAACTTCGTCGCCAGCATTATGTAATCTCGTTAAACTTAGAAAAGATAACACCGGATGAGAAGACGGAAAAAAGTATCTTCTAGCGGAAATGGATAAGGCAAAAGTAAAAGACTAACAAAAAAATATTTGCGAAGCAGACAGAAGCATTTCAACTGAAAAGCAGATGGATGTTGGCGCCAACTGCGGTGGCCAGCAAAGAGATGTGGAGGACATTTAAAATTCTGACACTTTTGATGAATTCTAACAGTGGGCTGGCTGCACTCGCATTTTGGCGAAAATCGAGCAAAGAGAAGTGTACACAAAAAATGACATGCCCTACAAAAGTGTGTATGTGCAAATGTTCATATGTATGTACATATGTAAAAAAAAATTATTGCAGACTCTAAATTAAAAATAAAATAAAGAGTTTGCACAAAAATGTTTTTTTTTTAAGTTAAAAAATGCATACTACCTTGAAAAAACATCTTGAAAATTTAAAGAAATTTTAAGATCAATAAGAGATATTGTATAAAAAATTAAGTCAATTTAAGTTTTTGCTTTTACGTTTTCTTCGTTTCAAAATGCTGCCCATTTTTAATTTTCCGCAATTTTGTTATATGTATTTTTTTTCTTTATAGCTGTAAATACCACTTTTAAAACGAGATCAAAACTATTTTGTTACTAAAAAGTTGGGTTTTTCAAAAAATAAATTGCGAAAACCCGAAAATTGTGAAATTTAGATTTCTGCATAACTTTCGGGAATTTTTTTTTTCTTTGGCAGAAAATTCATCAGAATCAAACATGATCGATTCCAACCTTCAGTCGAATTTACATGGATTGACCCACACATATATACATTGATATAATAGTTATAAGAAGATTCTTTGTGCATGAACTTAAAAATATTAAATACATAAATTTGTATTTCCTCCAACGAACACTCCCTCAGAGCAGCAAACACATGTCCTCCGTCCGAAAATGTTGAATAAATGTCGAAAGAATGTTTTCGGTGGCATACGAATTCCACATTTCTTTGTGCAATTATTCATTAGACGAAACACACAAAAAAAGGCATTACTCCAGCATCAACAGAAACCGGAAAAAGAGGCAGTTTTTGCGTTTTGTGCCAAAAAAAAAAACACAGCAAAGGGGTTGCCGGAAAGTGTTTCCGTTGTAAGCGCAACCTTTTTCCATTTTACATTGCACTCATATGTGTGTGTACATTGAATTCTTATACATACATATATACACATGTATATATATAAATTTACATGTCGGCTGAAGGCATTCGTACGGTTTATGTGTGTGCGCCTGATTATACTTTGATTTATGGACCTGCTGACAGGCAGTGCGCTGCCATTCGTTGGCATTCATGCTTCGTGAGCAAAATTATTTTAGCCGTATTTATTTTTTTCACATAAATTCTATCTGATTAGAACAAATGTGTGTGAGGCAAACTAATATGTACAACTACATTGATACTTAATACGCTGGAGGTCTATGAGTCAAATTTTGAAGGCGTTGGCCAAAAGCATGGCAGGTCTGGCAAGTTTGCCTTCAACTGTAATATTTTCAGCTAAAAATACATACATACGAATTTGGCAACTTTAATATAATAGCAAATGCGTTGTACTTGTTATTTTCCTACGATTTCGCAAGCCTAGTATGAATTAACGATTACAGAGCTTATGCGATTTTCTCGGTTTAAATCATTTACGAAAAATATTAAGCAAACTACCCGGTTAGCTTTTGGCAAAAAATCTAAATATCAAACATATACACTAGCACCCACCCACACATACAAGCAGCGTACGAGTAGTTGTAGTTAGAAATTTCCAGGAAAGTTTTCACCACTTCCATGGATGTTAATGCCTGCTTCCAACTTTAAATCGCCCATTCAGTTTATTTCCCATTTTGGTTACCTCGACTTGTAGCAGCTTCAGTGGGGGTGCCGTCTAAAAAAGTGTGCTGTGTGGTAGAATGCGAGAGAAATTTTGTGCATTCATCAAGCCAACCAGGACTAGCAGCTATTCAGGAGCGCGTGAAACAGGCAGCCGATTGTAGCGGTTGCAGCCAGTCAGTTGTGAAAATAAAGTGATAAGAAAATGCGAAGAAAAAATAAGCTACCGTCTGAATATGTTGTTCAGCAGCCTTCAGATACTTGACCACATGCAAATGAAAAGTTCTGTTGTCCAAGCAGCAACAGGAGGCCTCTTGGAATTGCCAAGTCGGAAATATTTCATACTTTGTATAATTACATATACTAACTTTCCTCAATTGTTTTGGAATGATAGCAAAAAGAGTAGGTATTCGCTGGGCAGTAACGTCAACATAAAATAGGGGAAAAAATCTGATGCCAGAATCTTCCTGCTAGAGACATAGCTGAGAGTCAAATACGCTAGTGGACCTTACCCTAGTGGACCTTACTTGGAAGTTCGCGCTATTCCCCTCAGTCTAATGTATGTACATAAGGTTTGCCTTCAACAGTTTATTGACTTCAAGTACCCCATTCTAGTGCTTACCCACCAGAGATCTGTTCTTACCACACTAACGAGCCACTCTAATGTCTTGCTAAAAATTTATTGATTATTCCAGTAGTACTATGTATATTTTTTTTGAGGTGGAGCGGTCGAATATTGCTGTAAGTGCAATAAGCCATGCGTCGAAAAAATTACAGCACCAGAACTGGTGAAATTTTCACTGTCTATTGCTAATATTTTCGCTAGCATCTTGGACAGTACGCATCACCGTTAGTAATCTTCAGTTACCCCGGGTAGCGGCCTGGAAAGTACGGTGTGGTCAAGTTATATGGTGTCAGAAATTACGATATAATAAACCGATGTCTGGCGCCGCACAGTGAGAAACTATAGACTGATTTTGTTCAAAAAAGTCTGAAAGAGTAAACTTTTAACCGCATTGAATAATTTTATTTTAAATACTTGGAACGTATTTTAGAAAAGAGCGTCTAGGCATGAATTTAAAAAAAGGTTTTGGATTTTTGTATGCATACATTTGTCGAAAGTCGCAAAATTAAAAAAAAACGTAGTATCATCAAAAAGGGAGTATTACGGGTGGAAGGTGGTAAAAACGATTTTAGGGTCCGATCCAATAAGGGTGATGCTATACAAAATTCGTATCCTTTGCAATTTTGTGGATAAAATGAGCCATATTGAAAGGGCCATTTTCGTGATTCTATAGTGAGAATCGAGTTCTAAGAGATCGGAAAACATTTTAACCATATTTAAAATCTGAAATTTGTCACCAAAAAAAAAAAGTATTACTTTTAGTTTGATGGTTGCTTTAATTTTTCGACTTTCACTAATTGCTGATAAAAATCAAAACTCTTTGTTTTTTTTTAATTCGTGACTAGACAACCTTTTCTAAAATCCGTTCCAAGTATTCAAAAAATATAATTATTCAACTCGATTATTCCAACCTTTTTTTTGTAACAAAATCAGTCAATAATTTCCGACTGCGCACCGTGATATGTTTAAAAAGTTATATTCAAGTGCTGAATTAGTTCAAATTGGCAACATGTACGTAAGTCTTCTTGTGAAAAAAGCCCGGAGCTCTTCAATAAAACGAAAATGGTGCAATTAGTCATCGATATTCATTTTATATCCTTCAAATTAGACGCTACTCAGAGATGTCGTTGTGAGTTCCTATTTTTTGCATGCTTCACTCGACATTTTTTTAGTTTTACTGATTAAAACCTTCTTCGAAATTTAGCCACCGTATGGACACCATAGTTAATATGTACAAACATGCTAACATTATATTTTCAAATATTCTTCAGCCTTATCATGATTTGCCTTTCCACAAAACCGGTTCACTTTTCACATTTCGTTTCCTTGTATTTATGGATGAACAAATTACGGCCGCATTTGTTTTCACGATAAGGTGGATTATGTTGCATTTAAAAAATTCCAGTAGGGTTTTACGGAAAGCATGCATACATACGTACATATGTACATGCATATAATGTCAGCGTGTAATGAGCGTGCACATGAATGAAATTGCATGGCCACATTTCCATTTCATTTCGAAAATTCACTTTAATTTCTGTATTCATGAGGCCAAATTGAAATGGAAATGTTGAAAAGTTGTTCTCGTGCTTCTCGCCACAAGGCTTGCTATGTATATACATATGTACGTATGTATGTATGTATACTCATTTATACATTTTCTCCTTCTCCTTGGTTTGCCCATTTGTATTTATATTTTTTTTTGCATTTGTTTTTCATTTAGTTTTTTATGGGGTGATGGCTACAAAGCTTGGAGTGGACTGGCATGGAAAATTACAAAAATGGTCAACTAAAAAGTTTAATGGAAAAATTTGGACTTGGAGGGATATACATAAAATACAATGTCCCTCAGAAAGATATATATTAGAATACGTGATGTGAGAATATGTGTAGGTATGTATGTAAATTCTTTTTAAAAGGTATGTATTATTAAGTATTTTTTAGAAAGATGGATGTGGGGCATGCTTTTGTCGAAAATATGATTTAGACTGGATCGTCGCTAATAAAAGGAATTTTGTGAGGGGTTTGATGAACATGTTTTACCCCGCGAAAAGTTTGCCGAAACTATCGAGAGCCATTTACACAGAATGTATGCAAATTTTTTAACTCTGTGTGCAACACACAAGAAACATCATTGTGGAAGGTGTACAAGTAATAAATGGTCGTAGGAGAAACATCCAACGTTTGAGCATTCTTTCAGCTGATTCAACAATAAAAATACATACTATGTATGTGTGTATTTTCTCTGCATAAATTGAAGTGTTTGAGTGGAAAATACATAACCAACAGTAAAAAATCCAAAAACTATAAACTAAAAAATGTTAAAACTTTTTCATTAGAAACTTTGACGATTTACGGCAGCCTGCGTCGTGGTCACCATCATCAAGCGTTGGTTGTGGTGGCTGTGGCTGTATTTGTCGTATGTATTAGCGCTAACAACTGGACCAACCCAGCCGCAGCTCCCTGCAAATGGCTCACCTCCACTCAGTTTCGCGGTTGCCTTGCCAGAAATCCACGGGCGCACATTGTATGCACTTCCGTGTGTTTTTGTGTGTGTGTGTGCCTGTGTGTGTTTGGGTGCGTGGGAAAGTTTGCGGGCAGCGAGATCGCAATGTATGTATGTACGTCGGGCTTATAAATAAATAGAGCAAACAAGCGCGAACACATAAATCTCGACATAAATTTGCATGTTTCCGACACGCAACAGCGCTCACCCTTTCAACGAGAACAGTTTGTCGAGCAATGGATGGGCAGGGCGGTGCAGTGTATTGTATTTAATGCTTCAAGTACAGTTCATACTGGAAAATGATGCTATTTCCGGCGAGCACTCGGCTCGTTTCGTGGCGGAAATGTTGCCACTTCCGGCGGCGCGTTTGCGCTTTGAATGGCGGCGGCGCTGTGCTGGCTATGGCGGTGCAACGTGGCGTGTTCATGTACAAACAAAGCAAGCAACAATCATCTGTCTACAGCAGCTATACTCGTAATATAGCTTACAACAAGAATAACAATATCCACAACATTTATTGCAGCGATACTGGTAGCTGGGAGCGTGCTTGTTGTGCGTCAAAAATAATTGCTGTGTTCATTTCACTTCCGACCACAGCTAAGTGGGTCAGCTGCTGCATGAGTTCTGCATTTGTTCTGTTTTTTTAGGTTTTCCCCATTTGTATTTGTGTTATGGATGTATGTAGAGTTGTTACGCGGATGTGTAATTTTAAAATGTTTTAAGCCATAATTAAGTGATTGGATTATGAAATTTTAATTCGATGTTGATAAGTCGGATGGGGCAGGCGCATTCACTTCCGGGAAAGATTGCAGTTAATGACTTTGTTTGTTTATATAATCGTCAGCTACCAAATGTATAAGCGAATACTTTGTTAAAAAGTAATTAAGAGTTTTTAGTGCAAAATAAAACTGAGAATGATTTAAATCATTTTTTTTTTGCTTGCTGCTTTACTATATCATTTCAGAGCTTTTTGTTGCAAACTTAATTAAAGCGAATTACTATT
This sequence comes from Rhagoletis pomonella, assembly GCF_013731165.1. Classification (NCBI taxonomy): domain Eukaryota; kingdom Metazoa; phylum Arthropoda; class Insecta; order Diptera; family Tephritidae; genus Rhagoletis; species Rhagoletis pomonella. Next base: position 10,244,773 of record NW_023458556.1, on the reverse strand, counting down.
TACGGTAAGCGGGACATTTATTTCATCAGTTCACTACAGTTAAGTTTAATACATAAATTATATTCTTATAATTAACTAGTTTTTCACCTCAGCTACGCCTGCGTGAACTTCAGTTTAAAGTTATGATTTCAAATGTAACAGAAAAGGTAATTAATTATATCATCGGAAATAAAAAATTTATTAAAAAAAATTGCTGTTTGAGATGTTGAAATATTTAATAAAATTTAATTTATATATTTATTGAATATATGGCAACCCTCTTCATAAAATAAAGCTATATTCAATATATTTTTTTGAAATCAACATTGATTAAATTTAATTACAATTTAAAACAAGTGCAATAATAATTTTAAAATAAAGCATTTTTAACATCTTTTGTTTGATTTGAAATTATTCTTTAATGTTTCATTTAACTTATTGATCACATTTAACATGAGCTAGACCGGATTAAAATACCTCCAAAATCTCATTATTTTGATTCTGTTTTTAAAATTTTTTTATGCACACCCTGAAACTATTCTGTCATTTGAGGAGGTTTTTTAGAAAATACATTTTTAAAATACAATTGTTGTTATTTATAAAATACTCGACTTTTGGAGTTGCCGCTCATGTAAATCTTAAAATTTTTCTGAAATATTTAGGCGGAAGTCTTTTATGGAAAGTGATCCACCCTAACGTACATAAATGCATACATTCAAATTTACTGTAATGAATTTATGTCGCTTAGCAAACGCCTAGGTCTATTCTCGTTCACAAAGACTTCGCTTTAAAGTTTAATTGCAATCGAGCTGTGCTATATAATTGCATTTTACTAACCCAATTGTTGAATAATTGAATAAATCGCATTTATTCAAATTAATTTGCCCAATCGAATATCAATTGACATTTGCCAAATCGTATAGATTTTAGATACTCGTAAACATATCGGTATATAATTAAAAATATTTTCAAAGAAGGGTGGCTGATGAGTAGTGATGGTTAGTGGTTATTGTGAGAGTGTGAATATTTTTGTAATTCCTTTTTTTCACAAGGAAAATTAATCAGCTGCTTGTGGCAATAAACCGCATTGTAGTGCATGAAGCAGCAGAAGTTGCAGCTGAGAAATGAGGGGCTGCACCAACTGCAAGCAATCGAGCTATAAATTAATGAAGACTGAAATTTAATTAAATTACCTGTGCTCAGTGTAAGTAAATTGCTCGATAGGGCAATAGACGAAACGCTGCAAATTCTCACTGACACAAACGAGTGGGCTGCAATATAAATTAGGGGGCGAATAAGATTTTATTCTTTTTACAAAGTAATAGTCCAAGGTGCAATGTACAGTAATCTGCCTAAGTTCAAAGCAAATTGCTAGTTGTTCCATTGCAAAACTACTTACTTTTCATAATAAATCTGGCCGCCTAAGTGGGCGAAAATCGAAAAATTCTTTGGCTTGGAATTAAAAAGATATTTCCCTATAAAATAAAATATATGTGCCGCCAGGAAGCCACAAAAGTCGACAAATTTTATACTAAGAATTTTTGTAAGAGCATAGTGAGCTCCGCACGGAAACAAACGTCAAAAATGCATTCTTTGAAATAAAATGTTGATTGGATGTTTCTTTATTTCCATATAGATAATAGAGAACTAGAGGTATAACAATTACTGAATAAAATCAAACACAGGGTGCCCTTGCGGTATTCCAGAAAAACAATTTTGTTTTATCAAAATTTCAAAAAATGGTTAATTTTAATGGAATGAATAAAAAATATATGTAAAAATGTTTTTTTTTTATTATTTAGTAAACAGTAGCGGTTTTTAGCTTTTGAAGGAAGCAATGAAATCCTGATAATTTTTTGTACTTTTTGAAGTAATGAGGTTTATTTTTTTTTTAAAGAGTTGCCACCTGTAAATTAAAATTGTTTAATAAGTTAAATGAATTATTAAGAGATGGGTATCAATCGAAATGTGTATGAAAAGTGTTTATTTATTAACTACATGTAGAGGGTTGCCACCTCTTTAAAAAATCAAATTCCATTTGAATTAAAGGAATTAGGCAAATGAAATAGATAGGTATCACCATACGGGAGTCAGAAGAAAGAGGTTTAAGAAGGGTTTATTTTGCAAATATTACGAAGAGGGTTGCCACCTGTTTGTAAAGTCAAATTTAATTAAACTAAATGAATAATTGTGTCAAACCAAAGGCTTGCGACATCACATTTGTTATTCTATTACAAATACATACATTCTCAATCAGTGATTTGTTCTGATTACATTCCTTTTAAATTACTGGACCCTTAAATTAATTCGGGCATGTTTTTACTCTTCACTAATTTCTTGCAAAATATGTCCAAGTTTTTCTTTTGTCTGATAGCAATATTGATATATGTATATATTTCAGTTACCTTATTGCCTTAATTAAAATGACTTTGATTTTTTAATCATGTGGCAACCGTTCTATGTGTCGCCTAGAAGAAAAGCATTTTCAAAACCATTTCAATTGATACTCATATTGCAATATCTAATTCATTTAACTTATTAAATAATAAAAAAAAATTATAACAGGTGGCAACCCGTTTCAAAAAAATAAAACTTTATTGCACATCTTCAGGCCAAACCACGTCATCTGATACCTAAAATAGAACAAATTATGTATATGTACAAAGCTATATAAATGCCACAAGAACCCAAATTTTTAACTTTAAACTGCATTCGCAGTGAAAGTATGAAAGCTATCCAAAAACAAAAGAACATTTTTGAATTTAGCGTCCCCAATTTTACTAAGAAGCGAGTTTTCATTTAAATCCGCCCATAAATATATTTTTACCCACATTTTATATGGAAGGGAAGCACTGTGCGTTTGGGGTATTTTCAATGCGCTACACAGGCAAACAATAGTTTGAATAGGTTTTCCAGGTTTGTCATACAAATATGAAATTGCATTATGAATTGGTGTGGCAGCTCTTTAGATTTTGAAGACCAAAAAAGTCTTTTAAATGCTTAGCCTTCGCTCGATCATAAAAATCACATTAGTTCAGATTGTTTATTTCATTTAAATACCCATAAAAATTACGTACACAGAATGTGCTGGTAAATTTCGAAATGAAGTGTATGCGCGCTTGCCACTTTTTGAGCCATAAAACTTTTCCACCTGCAGCGTCCGGTTTAGATTTCCGGTCTCGAAGTTACAATAATTCGTGGCCCCACCAAGCTGCAGGCACTTTCAGCGCCGTACTGCAATACCGTCCACCATTTTCAAACTTCTGCGGTCACTGCAACTGTGGCGAGAATGCAACTGTGTGCCTGTCCTTTTGTAATAGTGCGGTGAAGTTGGCAGCGCGACAGTCAACTAGCGCATAGGAAGCCGACAGCAAGTAAGTAGGTGAACTGAACATTAAAATTGCATTACGAAATTAGTTTCGAATCCCATAGCCGCTGCTATGTAGTTGTGGTGGTGGTCAACACTGGCCGGTGGGTGCGGTCCGGGGTAGTGGCGAATGCAAGCAGTTGCTAGCTACTTTGGCTGTGGCTTGGCATTCGTTTCACACTTTGTTTAGCGTTGTTGCATGCAACATACTAAATATGTATACACATGCTCGTAAATTCTGGCCAACTCTTGGATTGTGCTTTGTCGGAATGGAGTGACTATGTCGTCTATACATGTCTGTGTGCCTTTCCAGCAATTTAAAATGTGTTGTTGACTAATTTATTTTAATGAGTAAAGTTGTGACGCTTAAGTTGAACTTTAAGCCGGCAAATTAAATTACGCGTTGGCATACTAAAACCGCTGGGGAGTACAAAAATGCGATAACGTGGATTGAGATGCAGCAGAAAATTCTTACTATACTATAAGTATGTATATGGAAAGAGAGCAATAAAGTATAATTTAGTTAACCGCAACACATAAAGGTAAAATATTGGATACAGCAAAGCATAGCAATACAGAAAACAAACTCCATAAAAACTAATAAAATTTCATTTAACAAACTGGAAGAAAAATTGCTTTAAATTTGCACAGCACGGGCTACTTTGCCTTTGCTTACATGCAGTTCATGGGAATAAAGGTGCCTACATCCTTGTAAAGTGAGAATATTGTATATTTCCCGTATGGTGGTTTATATTGTTGCTTGGCTTAAATAAATGTATGTACGTATGTATGTAAATATGTATATTAGGATGTTCCAGAACATAACAAAGGTACTTTCTTAATTTTATGCTTTTGGCTTATATAATATATAAATATGGGGTATTCCACGCCAAATTGAACACCATTCGACTTTTGCATCTCACATCCTTTTCATAATTTTTTATGTTATCCTACCAGTTGAGGGTGAGGATGTTTTATATATTTTTTTTCTTGTCTAGCCGTTTTCGAGATACCGATTTTTGAAAGAAATTACCTTTTTAAATGCCCATAACTTCGATGATTTTCTAGAAATTAAAAAAAAAACAATGTGGATCATTGCAGAAGTTCTAAGCCTAGTTCGGAAATGGTATAACAATGGGATTATTTTTAAATTTTTAAATTAATGAAAAATTAAAAAAAAATTTACTTGAGTTTGACACATTTTTTTAGTTTTTCATTCATTAAAAAATTTGAAAAAAATCCAATTGTTATCCTATTATCGTACTAGGCTTGAAATTTGCGGAATGGCTGACAGTTTTTAGAAAAATTTTTCCAGAAAATCGATCATAAAATCCATCAGTTTCTTAGAAGTCATAATTTTTTTATATTAAATTTTTCATAGAAAAAAAGGTTTGGAAAGTCTGTACTATTTTATATTCCAAAATCTTAAAAAAAATCAAAAAAAGTCTCAATGATCTCCTTTTTCGCAAAGTTATGGACATTTAAGAAAATAAAGTTTTTCAAAAATTGATTCCCGAAATTTAAAAAAGAACGTTAGGCAGGCCTCTCTCAAATGGTACTCTAACATAAAAAAATTTGAAAAAAAAACAGAGAAGCAAAGCAAAATTGTGTCCGATTTGGCGTGGAATGTCCCATATGTATAGAGTTGTATTGCAGCTAACGAAAATCCACGCCGACTTGCCCTTATGCAATATCAGTCTTTCACACATGAAGAGTTTAGCAGATTAATTAAAAGGGGGGTTATTTAAGGTAAATGGTTACTTCACGAAACCTTCAATAATTCCGTTGGTGTAACCGATACTAAGCTATTGCTCCGGGGTCATGACGACATATCTCCGGCTTCAGTAACTTTTAGAGAAGCTGATGTGATACTTATGGTATTGTATCGATACCGGGCTTGTACAGCTACTCGGAGTAAAGTGGTGAGCTAATTTTTCTTACCTCTATTATCAGCTTGCTTGTGTACTTGTTGCCGGTGGTACTGGGTTGTCTTCTTTTGTTAATGCTAGAAATAAAGAAGAAGGATACCCACCTACCAAAAGAAAAGGTTTTAGAATTTTTCTGGTAGGGAGTTATCCTTCTCCTTTATTTTTCTTTATGAGGCGTTCGACCTTCCCGTCTTTTAGTATTTGTGCATTGTGTCCATTATAATAGCTTTTTGTGGTACTAGTTAGCGTTTAGCAGTCTACATATTTCCATACGATTTCTCTCCAAGATTTCCTTTTGCTCTGGAAACGCTTTGTTATGCCGTAGATCTACTCAATGTATTTCATCTGTCGGCCTTAATTGATGATCGCTTTCCGTTTTGTATCCATAACTTACCTGACAATTGGGCCACGAGTTGACGAGAAAAAGCTTCGTCCGAGCAAGGCCGGGTACACAGCTTTGTAGGTCCCTCGCAATTCGATGAACTCCATTCCCGACTGTGCTTTCTTTATGATACGGCCTGTTCTTTGGATACGGCGCGAGTGATGCTTTTATGGGGTTCTCAACAGAGAAAGGGAAAGCGTTTGTGCAGAGTTTTGGTATGAAATTTAATGTGTTTATCCTTCAATAGAATATTGTAATAAAAAAACTGAGATTCAATACGATTGAGTTCTTCCCATCTATGTGATTTACTTTAACACGGTGTACTTAGTAATTTCAGTACAAATTTATATGTATCCCTAAAACTTCAACTCTAAATGGGTATGGGTAATATTTGTTCTACAGCCATTAAATATTCTATGCATATTAGGTTGGCAACTTCATTGACACTTCGTCATTTTGTTCTACGTATAAAATATAAACACCCACGAAAATTTCCCAACAAAAAAAAAATTTGGGGTCACTCGCTATCATAGTTTGAAAAATTTTTATTTATTTTAAATCGCAAAAATCCGACAATTTTGACTTTAAATCCGATAAATTTTACACATTATTGAAACATATTCATAAAATTCATAAACTCGCTGAGTTATAGCAGGTCGAAATTAAAAATTTTGTCGAATTTTCGCGATTAAAAAAATCAAATTTTCAAACCTTTTCAGCGACTTCAAAGTATTGTATATATATATTTTTTTTTTAATTTTGGAATTTTCGTGGTTTTAGGTAAAAATGAAGAAAAAATTCTGAAACACCTTAATATTTATACTTTACTAACATATAACTACACTGTATCACCAAAAAAATTTGTGTTTTTTCTGCCGGGATTACAAAATTTATTATATTTGAATAAAAATAGTGTCTTAACGAACCTTTTGAAAAAAAAAATCCCAGCAGATGACAAAATAGTTTAAGCTTAAAAAATATGCGTAAAAATATTTAAAAATCTTTTCAATGGAATGGTCCTAGTCTTAAAATATAATAAATTTTATAATTTTAATGAAAACACAGTACCGATTATTTTTTTTTTGTATGGGGAGTGATGTAGTCTAATGTACATATGTATTTTTGCCTTGAGGTGCTTGATTTCAAAATATATTGCAAATATTCACATTGATGTTCCAAGAAATTTGAAGTTTCGATCAATAATTCGTCTTTTACTCTTCATGCATACAGCTGCACTCGCTTCATTTATGTTTCTCAAAATTTATTACTATTTTCTGTCTGCTGCGTATCCTGTTTTGGCAGGTGAAAACAATGCGAAATCTTCATGCCCACCCGTGCGTTCTTTCTGTGAGTTGAGCTAAAATTTGTTGTTCGTGTAGATATTCATATACATTTTACATATGTATCATGTATGAACTGTTGACTTCCAAATAAATATTTGGTTTCAAAGTGCAGTTGTGTTGGTAAATATTTGGGTCTGAAGAGTAACAAAGCCTTTTGAGCTAAAGCAGGGAAGACCTAAATGTGCGGCTTATTGAGCGATAAGTGAGATGAAATTGGTATGAATTTCTACTTCGATTATTTCTAAAGGCTTCATAGATATACAATATGTACAAATATAATTTTAATTATTTTAAATTTACTCGTAGTGTTGGAATATGTATGTTGTTACTAACAAAGTTCGATGTCTGGGCTGCTTGAATTTTCAGTCTGCGTATTATTTATAGATGCATAACATAAATAAATAAAATAAAATGAAAATACATATGTATATAATTTATAAATACATTTATACGCCATGTTCACATGGTTAGAGCTATTCGCTACAACTCAGCAGTATACAGGTTCTATTGATGTTCGCTCCTTAGCGAAATTTTTTGTCAAAATAATATGCATAAACGTTGTTCAACGCGGTGCAGAAATTTATTCAGAATCTGCTGAGGACTCAGCCAGTCGCTTTTAGGAATAGATTTTCAGTAAGACCATTTGTTTGGAAGCTTTATTTGAAGATCTGCTTTTAGCGCTGCTATTCGAAGGCTGATGAGAAGGTGTATGGCCGATTGCAGGGAAGAAAAAAATGAGAAAGTCACAGTAGACATGTCGGTGCGTGTCTGTCGGAAAATTTAATTTAAACTGCGTCATCACTATTTCATGTATATTTTGTCCTTCTAAGGGAAGCTGAAAAATACTCCAAATAAAGGCTCCCTGAAGGCCCCCTTTTCAATATTGCTAGCTGCGAAATTCCGCATATACATACTTTATATAGAAGGGCCCTATTCAACATATTATTTTCTTTACATAGTATTTATAAAACTTCATACAAACTAAACATCTTCATTTGCGATTTTTCTTATTACACTGCTTTTTAATAAACATATTTATGTAGAAACAAATCTTTTTATGTAGTGTTGATTTTAAATTCGACTAAGTCTTTAGTGAGTAATATACCAACGTTTGCGCAGAGATGAATTTCAAAAGAAAATGAGCTAAGGCCATTCTATATTAACGTAGCGATATGTGCCTTTACTTCACTAGTTACTCATACGCCGTGGATACCAGCAAAGCGGTAGAAATAAGTTTAATTTTAACAATGATAAGTAATTTTTAAGCAAAAAACACAACCGACTTAAATTTTCATATACAAATTTAGGTGTCCCCTTTATTTATTGGCACCATCCTTACGGTACCACCTTTCCGAAGAAAAAAGAATTATCGAAATCGGTTAACGTAGTCCAAAGTTACGCGGTAACATACATAAAAAAAAAATATTTCGACAAATTCATAAACTTCAAATTTTTTTGAAGTCGGTTAAAAATGATAAAAGCTACTTGAATTTGCTTGGTTAGATATGTATATAAGTTTATTCAGACCACATCTTTAAATAAATTCATTCAATGATCCATTTTGGAAATTTCCTGAACGAAAACACGCACTTGCAAAAACGGGATACTAGAATGAAATAAATATGTCTAATTCCCATGAAAAGGACATAAAAAGGTGTTATTAACCGACTTACAAAAAAGGAGAAGTTTATGAATTCGTCGAAATATTTTTTTTTATGTATGTTACCGCATAACTTTGGACCACGTCAACCGATTGCGATAATTCTTTTTTCTTCGGAAAGGTAGTGTCTCAGAGGTGGTCCCGTACTAATCTGGTTAAGATCCGATCAGCGGATCATGAGATATATATATATATTTTTTTTATATGAGAGTTGAAGTCGGTTTTTTTTTGCTAAAAATTACTTGTTTTTAAAAGCTGTAGGTGTGTTTTCGCTTAGTGTATGTATGTTTTTTGTTTCAGTCTAATGGTGTATTTAGAGGAAATTGTAATATTTAGATATAAGGAAATGCCAAAAACAGACAACTCAACTGTAGGTATTTTTTGACACTTACAAACTTGGGAGGCTGTGCGAAGTTATCGACTTTTGTGCACTTTTGGGAAAAAACACTTGCAACTGAATCTAGAAAATTAAATTAAATAAACACAGAAAAGAAAAATGCTGTAATCTGCTGAAAACAACATTGCCCTTTTATATGAATTTTGCCATTTACTTTTCATTCCATCATCTCATTACAATATTGCGATTTACGAATCGTGGAGCATGTAAGTTTACAATTTAGAAAGTAAACAGCACTGAAAAGGAGAGCCCGCATATGTGGGTATTTTATTATTTTCAATAACTCTGCAAATCGAAAGTATTTCTTTTTTTTCTGCATATTTGCTATTGGAATTGTTTTTTTTTTGCGTTCGCTCCACGTACAATTATTCCCAAAGCAAACTTCGATTGTACACTAGAAGAACATAAGTAGTTACATTTATCGGGTATCGCTTATGCAAAATATTTTTTGAAGTAGTTTTAGGATTATTTATTTCTGCGTCCAAATGTATGTACGTATTTTTTTTAAAGTTTTCCTTTCCTCTTTGCCGATGAGTTACTCATACGCCATGGTTTCGCCAAAGTCGATTTTCAAATATATATACACTCGAATACACATTCATATATGTAGTTACAAGTGCACCATTCCAAACACGTTTCAGTAACAAACCCTGCACTCCCCCAGAAGACTTTTTTTGTTTCGAGTACTCTCCTCCATACATGCAGCAGCGGTAAAAAAAAATTTCATGTTTTCAACGCAAAGTGGCATTATTGCAACTTAATGCAACCAATAAATTAGAGAACCCACGTGAGTAGAATTTTTCGCGTTGTAAACTAAAAGCGAAAACAAAATGAATGAAAAGCGCAGGTTAAGTACTGAAAACTTAGCGGTTACCTGGTAACAGTCAGGTTGCACTAACAAAATGAGTTTGAAGCTCAACCCGATCGAGCGTGGGAATGTACATAAAAAGGTACATTAGGGTGGTCAAAAAAGAGCAAAGTCGTAATTTGAATGCTCTCACCCCCTAGGATTGTTCTATATCGAAAAAATATACCAATTTTTTTTTATTTTGAAATCAAAAAATATTTAGTGGTCGCTCAAAGCGCTCAAAGTTTTCCATGTATTTTATATGGAAAAAACAATTTTTGTAGAAATTGTATAGAATTCTTGAAAATCAATATTTTTCGATCGGAAAACTCAGGTTCTATTCAGGAGACGTTAAATAGTGATACCAAATTGTTTATTTAACCATTTTTTAATTCTAACGATTTTTTATTGGTCCCCCATTGCATTTTTCGGGTTTTTTGGTGGACCTATAAATAATAGTTACTATGAAAAAGTTGTTAAATATTCAGTTGAGTATTATTATTGGGAATCTCCTGTAGAGAAACCAATTTTTTCCGATCGAAAAATATTTATTTTTAAGAATTCTATACCATTTCTACGAAAAATGGTCTTTTCCCGTATGAAACAAAAGAGAGAACTTTAAGCGAATTGAGCGTTCTCTAAAAATTTGTTGATTTCAAAATAAAAAATAGGGGTATATTTTTCGGTATAGAAGAATCCCAGGGGGTGAGAGCATGAAAATTCCGACATAACTTTTTTTTTTATACTCATTTTTGGACCACCCTAATGTACATACATATAACAGTTTACAAAAGATTGTAAGTGAAAAGTGATGGAAAGTACATAGAGGTGGAACCAAATATGGCAGAAAATTTCTTTGATGAAAATAGATCAAAATTGGCAAGAAGTTGTCTGCGTTTTTGTGTAAGTGCTTCTTTAGTTTTCTTCTTTCAAAGAACTCAAAGTCACTCGGGCTTCCTGCTTGGCATATTACATCATGGTTAGCATAAAAAAATATAAAATGTGTTTTCAATAAACGGCATTCGTTTTCGCCAATCTAAAATCATTCGTACTTAAGGAAACTGGATTGGAAAAAATAAATAAAAAGGAAAAATAAACACATTTTTCGATACTTTAACTCCAGTTCTATAAATAAAGGCAAAATTTTAAACATGTGTGATTTTCTACTGCTTCCGGTTTCTAAACTGTAGCAAAATATTTTTTTTTAATAATATCGTTGTAGGCCATATGAAAAATATAAAAAAAATTAAAAGAAAAACAAAAATTGGTGCGACATTCTTTCTTGGTAACTTTTTTTTGCGTCCGAAGCATCAATACGTTTTTTTTGAACAAGTATCTAGCACATCAAATAATTAAAAAAAAATTGTGCTAGTTGACAAACTGCCCCACATAAAATGTTTGCTCAGAAGATACTAAAGACTGGTTTTCACTATGCCATATTTTGTCTACATATTTTGCCAGCATTTTTTCTCGCTTATACATACCTTAACAGATCATACACTGCGTTGCATGGTCATAAGACCGCCACATATTAACAAAATTTTGACTATTTGATTTTATATTATTTTATTTCAATTATTTTCTTATAAAAACATGATTCATTCTATAATAAACACCTTACAAATCCACACTTCAAACTTTGTGCAAAAATTATAAAAACTCAGCAAATTTTAACCAGAATTTTTACACCTTTTTTTGAAGAATTTGTTGAAATGTTGGGTGTATACAGTTTTATAGCGCATTCAGTTCCTGAAGTGGCTACAAAATATTGTTGATTTTTGGCATGTTTTTTTGTTGACGGTGTCACTCATTTTCTTCCATTTGTTCGAAAATATTTTTTATGGAAGAAAATGAACAAAACCGTAAAAAAAATTCCAAAAATCAACGGTATTTTGTAGCCATATTAATTTCGTACTCTACTATACTAAATTTCCAAAAATTCTTATAAAAAATTATAAAATTTTGGTAAAATTTCGTTGAATTTTCATAATTTTTGCACTGAGTTTGAAATGTGGATTTGGTTTTTGTTATAGAATGAACTAACCAGTAAGCTATTTTACTTTTTAAAGCGTCCTGATATATCTGTGAGTATTTCCAGATCAGCAGCCTAGAAATATTAGACTCAGAAGGAATGAATTTCTTGCAATTTTTTCATAAAATTTAATTTAACATGCAAAAAATTGTGCGTAGTGTACAGCCATCTCATTTTCAAGCGTTAAATTTTTTTAACTTTCACTATACCCAATTGCATCCGCTGCAGTTTATACACAAAAGTGTGGAAAACGCGGGTAGAAGTTTATAAACCAGCGAACATGCGTGTGAGCACGATTTTATGTTCTTGGCAGTGTTTTTTTTTTATTTGTTCGGAAAGCAGGTTTTGTACACACATTCGTACATATGTATGTACAGAAATATTATGTATGTATATATGTATGCTTCTTGCAAACTTTAACTGACTCTTCAACTGCAGTGGAAAACAATTTATTAAACTCGTCAACAGAAACTTGAGGCTTGCAGCGAAAAGTTTGCTGTGGAAACTTAAATTTCAACACATGTTGGGAGTTTTTCATTATGCTTACTTAGTGCAACAATGAAGGCGAGCACACAGTCATTCAAACAATTAATGAACAAGTGTGTGTATGTACATATGTACATATGTATTAGAGTTGGGCACGGGACTAAATATTTAATCCCGAAATATCCGATCCCGCCCAACTCGAAATTAAATTTCTAAGTTCCGAACCCGCACATCTCGACGTTTCCAGAATTGTACCGGGGACCCGCGTGGGATCTGAAATCCATCACTAAGAAAAAATCACAAGCGTTTCAAATTAGTTAAAAAAAAAGCTTGTAAAAATAAGAATTATGAAAGATCTTCCGATTACTTAGTTTTACTGTTCATTTTCGTCTCAGTAAACATAAAAACCTTGTATATTTCATACATCGTTTTTAAGAGAGATTTTCTGAATTTTCGGAGGTTGCAGTTTAATCGGAAATGTTAGGAACGAAGTTTGGTCCCGTCTCGCCCGCAAAATTTTTGCACACCTTCCCGCTACCGCCCATACCGACCAATTTGAGATCAGTACCGTGGATCCCCGGGTCCCGGTATTTCGCGTCCATCTCTAGTATGTATGTACCAATCATGCAGGTCGAGTATTGTACGTAAAAACAAATTGCTTGATTTTGTGTTTTTGCTATCTTAAATTATTGCAGCAGATTGACAGCTGTGGCGTTTTTTCACTCAGTTAGTTGTTTTCAGAGTTAATAACTCTGCAAAATTTGCTTATATTAAACACATTATATTGGTTGAATTGCGACTTTAACGCAGCCAGAAAGTGACAAATTTTACTTTTCCTTCTACTAAAATTGTCTTAATTATAGCACTGGTTGGCGCAGATGCAGTTTGAAGTGGATTTTTATACCTTTCGTGGCCATGAAATGGTATTATAATTTTAGTCCCATGAAAATGTAAACTAATATGGGTAGAATGTCGAGCTGAGCCGATTTAGCCATGTCCGTCTGTCTGTATGCTTGTACGCAATCTAGTCGCTCAGTTTTTGGAGATAGTTATCCGACTGAAATTCGTTCGGTAAGTGAGTGCGATTTTATAATGTATTATTCATTTGTTAGAACCGTAAAAATCTGAGCACTCCCTTACAACTGATTGTTCAGATATGAGTATTTTCGTTATAATTCCTCAATATTTCGCACTATTTTCACTCATTATCAAACAAATACTTACAGGTAAACTGACAAAGATCGCGTCACTAAATCTGATTGTTCAGATATGGGGTTTTACTTTAAACTCCATTATTTAGACAACTAAACCCGAGCTCACACAATTAGCTATTTTCTAAATAATCATATAAAGCCACTGAACGTGAAAATCGGATTTTTCAGATACAAGTTTTTGCGATACGAATTCTTTATTTGGGCAGCCATTAAGCAATAGCTGCAAAGAGCAACCGGGGCTTGACTTTTGACCTCCAGAACAGTGTTGAATACCTAATAATGTTCACTGTATTGAATGACCAAAACGTTAGTTTTGGAGATATCCGCCATGCCTTACCAGGAAGTCTCTGACATCTCAATTGTCTAAACCCTTTCATCTACGGGTACTACACTTAGCACTAAAAAGGTTTGTAATGAAGTCCTTTAAGCAAAATGGCTGTTATGGATTTGCACAAGGTAGCCAAAAATTGGCTAAAACTACGAATTTGGTTTCTCTATTTTAGATCTTCTTGCTTTCTATTTATATGACAATTTTTTTTTTAAATTTTACATAACTGGAATATTACTAGGTATTGTATCTTTCAGTACATTCGTGAATTTTTTCATACGATTATTTTTGTACTGTTATTGCAAAGGTAGCTTACCAACATCATACAGGATTGTTGACTAAACAAAGCTAAGGAGGATTTCACTGTAAACAACTTCAGATTAAAACATTTAGAAGTTCTATTCAAGTATTTCGCCCCATTGCTGTTGCCTTAGACTTATTTGGTTTAACTTTTTAACTTCATTCTACTTCCACACATTTTTAACAGTACTCGTACAAAACTCATAAACTGAAGAAGTACTGAAAGGAAGATTTCCCATTGTTACTCCCGCATAATTTCGGAAAAATGGCTAACTCACAATAGAGAAGACTAAGGAAATGACAAAAACAACCAAAATAGGACAACAAAAACAGGTTGTTGTATGTAAGTGGCAACAATAAGCAGCGGAGTACAATAGTTGCAGCGCGGAATCAAATCCTAGCACATTTTCTATTTGCCACTTCAGCCAACTTAAGTAAAGCAGATTTTCTTTCACGCTGGTCTATTTGAAAAACAAATCCGAGCAGCAGCAGCAGCAAATGAAATACGGCAACAGCAACTACAATGTATGTATGTATGCAGAGCAAATGGAGGAAAACAATGTCAATACCCTGCACTTCGATGCACTTTCTGTTCTTGCTTCAGTTCGTCAGCAGTTCAAATGCTGCTGGGGGATTCGAGAACGTGGCCTCGCACTTTAGCAACCTCATCGGAGATGCGCGTTTGTCGCTTCACAAGCGCAACGCTGGCAATCATGTTGCCAGTATTCAGTAGTGCCGATAGCGCACTTACTTTTGCTGCACTGCAACATCAGTTGCTGTTGTTGTTGTTGCTACTCTGTTGATTATGGTGTTGTTGTTGCTCTTACTGATTAAAAAAACGAACGTTATTCTAGAGCCAAACGCTATGCCGGCAGTCGTGCATATCGGTAATCGTGTTGCCATTTCCGGCAGCGTTACAGGCAGAGGATGTCAGATAGACATCCAGCAACAGCCACAGCCACAGCTACAGCCACAGCCAGAGCTATAGCAGCAACATAGCGCCACTAACTGCCACTTCATTCGCGCAACATCCATTGACGATGTAGCTGAAATTGGCAGTGCGCCAAAATGCCATTGGCTCGATGTCTTGCCACTTGCCACAGGCGCCGCGCTGCAAAAAGATGCAGATCCACACAGCGAGCAGATAACTAGCCAAGCTCAAGTGCTGGCACTGGCACTGTGCCGGGGGGGCGAGTGCTTTTGGGGGCATGTAGCATGCAGCAGGCTGTTGGAGCCACTTAAGTATGCTTTGACGAAAGCAGAGTGTGGTTAAGTAGCGGCAAATGGCATGGATATTGGTGAGGAGGTGGCGAAACGGGGGGCAGAGTGGGGCAAATGATTTGCACGTTGTAGCTAGAGCAATATCTGCCAAGGCATTATTCGCATTCCTTAAGGGCTTCGGCAGTAGCTAGCTAACATCTCGCTTGCTAAGCATTTTGACTGGTGATTTAATGGCGAGAGAGGAAGAGAGAGAAAACAGGGTGAGAGGATTTTAGAGAGCGACAGAGAAAGGAGTTAGGCAAAGACACTGCAGAATGCTTTTAGACAATTCTTGAAAGGCAAAGTGATTGAAAGCAGCTTAGTGCTGCGTGTTGAGTGGAGTGCAATGTTTTTGTGAGTTGTTGTAATGCAATGCAACTAGAAACTAAGAACCATGCAACAAGTACCTCTCCCGCCTCTTAAGACGCAATATTAATGGGTGCTGGATGTTACGCGAAGGAATTGCGCAATAAATACGCGTAGGGTTTATGTCATTGGAAATGTTTTGTGTCAGCAAGGAGATTTATTTTATTAAAATAAATAAAACAAAAGCCCAACTGTATTATGGGCGCTTGATTTCTTAAATTGAAAAGCTTTTGTTAAAGCTGCGCGCGATTCGCTAGAAATTTTAGAATGAATTCTTGTCTTATTTGAAGAATTGTTATATTATATTTGAAACTAAATATTTCCGTTATTTAAGTATGCACGTACATACATACTTACATTCCGTACTGCTTAAATATATTTCATGTATACTTTTTATTCGGAAGGGTTCGTTGTATTGCTTTCTTTGTACATATTTCTTTCTTTGAAGTGTCATCACAATCCGATTATAATCACAAGCATACTTACTGTACATATTCATACATATGTGTGTAGCCATACATATTCACATATATTTGAGTATACAAATGTTTTTGCAAGAAAAAAAAAACACACCACTATTTACTATGCACGTACGCGTATGTATGTAGTTTGATGTCTCATCCTGTGCCCTGCTTCACAACATTTCTGTTTACTTTTGAGTTTTCTCAAGTGTTGACCCTTATTCAAAGTCCTCTTCAAAGCGAACAAAATAGCAAACATCAACAAAGCAACCGAAGCTACCAACCTGACAAGTATCTGGGCAAACAAAAACTTTTGACCACAAAACAACAATGACAAGGGCGAAAAAGTCAGCAATAATGCGCATCGTTTCAAGTGTCTCCACAAAGTATGCAACTTTTTTTAATCTAAGCACAAGCGGCAAAGAAAACAGTGAGTATTGTAAAAAGTGCACATACATATAGGTAGGTACATATATATGAGTATTTACATGCCTATTAGGGTGGCGCTTAAAAATTGGAGTTGCGTACATTGTAAAGACATCCCGGAAAATTTGAGATTTGAAAAAAAGTAGGAGTCGCTACCAGAGTTTGAAAAAATTGATTTTTTTTAGATGACGAAATTTCTGCAAAATTTTCAATAATATGCTAGTTCATCAGATTTTAAGTAAACATTTTGTCGTATTTTCGCAATTTTTTTATACGCAAACAAAAATTGGAATATGTGAACGAAATTTGGTATAAAGGTTGCCCTTCATCCACGGTAGGTTGGTATTGAAAACGGGCGCAATCGGACAGTAACCACGCCCACCTTCTGTATAACGAAAAAATGGAAAAAGTGCGATATTTCGGAAAATATTGGATGCAAATTGATTAAAGTTGAAACAGAATTGTAGTGGTTGATGATAATGTCTATTGCCTTTAATATGAACTTTGTGTTTAAAAATTTCCCAAAATTATTAAAAAAAAACCATTATGATTTTTTCGAGTGACAATGAAAAATTGAGTGATTTCGGTAATTTTTCGCGTAAATAAACGTTTTAAGACTAAAATTGTTCAAATACTTTACTTAGTTTTTATTTTAATTTTTTATGGAACTCCATTGATTGAAATAAAAGGAAGAAGAATGCTTTAGCATTTTTTTGGCGAGACAAACTTTCGTTTTTTTTTTCTCAAAAAGAAAAATAAACTGTTTTTCTCTGTTAAATGACTTTCGAAAATAAAATTCATGAAATGAGATATCTGGTTTTCAGTTTCACAAAACTTTTTTTGTATAATAATATAGTTTTTTAGACAAATTTATCTTCGCCTCTCTTGTGATTATATGGGAGAAGCAGAAAAAAATAATAAAAATAATATCAAAACCAGGTAGGACTTTTTAAAAAGTGGCATGTAACTCCCTTGTTTTTGGTATTAGCACTTTAAAATTTTTATTGAAGATGTATTTTAAAATAGCCTAACAAAATCTGTGAAAAATGCAGTTTCGAAAAAGGTGTTGGTTAGGGCCTTTGAGAATTGAGTTCGCTATATTTATGCAACCCATACGTGCTATACTATGTACATATATCTATCAATTTCATGAATGCGCGTTGATCATTTGCAGTATTTCATTTAATTATATTGATAACGTATTGACACATTAATTTTTTTTTTTATAGTGATGAAAAGACTTTTGTTTTGGTGCGATTACTGTCATGTTGAATTATTTGAATGGCAGTGAAGTGCGACAGCGTATTAATTGGATTTCATGCGCTTTAAAGTACAGAAAATATAAAAGCAACGTAATAATGTAATTAGGTATTCACACATGTGTACAACTAAACAGCAATTTACCAACAAAGATACATACATAAGTACATATGTATGTACACATTTATGGAAATATTCAGAGTCTTTCAAAGGCATTGATACATTTTAACATGTAACGGGTGATTTTTTTGAGGTTAGGATTTTCATGCATTAGTATTTGACAGATCACGTGGGATTTCAGACATGGTGTCAAAGAGAAAGATGCTCAGTATGCTTTGAAATTTCATCATGAATAGACTTACTAACGAGCAACGCTTGCAAATCATTGAATTTTATTACCAAAATCAGTGTTCGGTTCGAAATGTGTTTCGTTCAATGTGTTTTGTTCAGCGATGAGGCTCATTTCTGGTTGAATGGCTTCGTAAATAAGCAAAATTGCCGCATTTGGAGTGAAGAGCAACCAGAAGCCGTTCAAGAACTGCCCATGCATCCCGAAAAATGCACTGTTTGGTGTGGTTTGTACGCTGGTGGAATCATTGGACCGTATTTTTTCAAAGATGCTGTTGGACGCAACGTTACGGTGAATGGCGATCGCTATCGTTCGATGCTAACAAACTTTTTGTTGCCAAAAATGGAAGAACTGAACTTGGTTGACATGTGGTTTCAACAAGATGGCGCTACATGCCACACAGCTCGCGATTCTATGGCCATTTTGAGGGAAAACTTCGGAGAACAATTCATCTCAAGAAATGGACCGGTAAGTTGGCCACCAAGATCATGCGATTTGACGCCTTTAGACTATTTTTTGTGGGGCTACGTCAAGTCTAAAGTCTACAGAAATAAGCCAGCAACTATTCCAGCTTTGGAAGACAACATTTCCGAAGAAATTCGGGCTATTCCGGCCGAAATGCTCGAAAAAGTTGCCCAAAATTGGACTTTCCGAATGGACCACCTAAGACGCAGCCGCGGTCAACATTTAAATGAAATTATCTTCAAAAAGTAAATGTCATGGACCAATCTAACGTTTCAAATAAAGAACCGATGAGATTTTGCAAATTTTATGCGTTTTTTTTTAAAAAAAAGTTATCAAGCTCTTAAAAAATCACCCGTTATGTCGTGAGCAGGTGCAAATATACATATCGCACGCTAAATCAAAAACAGTCACAACTCAAAATTTTGCAAAATCCATTTTTTCGCATAAAAGAGTTCACGGCCCTGTTTTTGTCATCTGCCAATATTTCTTCTCATTATTATTTTATTTAACTGGAAAACCACTACTAAGACTTTTTTGTTTTGCTTGCGTCGCGTGCATCGTTTGCACAATTTTTTGCGTTTCCTGAACATTTGAGGTTGGTTGAGTTGTGACGGTTTTTGATTAAAGGTGCGATATGTATGTAAATAAAACCTCACCACAATCGCCACCTTCTTCTTATTTGACCACATATTTTGATGGGTAAAAGTACCGCCATTTTCACGCTATGCAAACAGCCAAAACCATATTTTGTTCATAAGATTTTCGTCTATAACAGGTTTTTAAGCTCCGATTCGATTTTCAGTACAAAGTATTGCGCAAAATTTGAGTCTGAGCTTAAGCTCACTTTATATGCATGAGGGCCATTATTTTATTGCTTAGAGGTAGCTCTTTAGCTAATGCATATATCTGTGGTAATGAGCAATAACCGCCTAAGTCGACTTAAGAAA
>NW_023458556.1:10219988-10224876 GCF_013731165.1 Rhagoletis pomonella | reverse complement strand
TTTTTTTTTTGTTTTTGTGCCATTAATATTGATAAATTGATTTCTTTTTGTTTCGATAAGACTTGTTTCATAAAAGCTATCTCAAAAAATATGGTGGGAGTAGGAGAAAGTTCCTTAGCAGAAAGTACAAGATTTATTTTATAACGTATTACTACAAGTACTAGAGTGTTGAAGAACTATCGGTGGGACTATCGATAGTATTGATAGTTTCATTTCGCCGCCAATGTTAAATTTTTCTAAACACTATCGCTAGTTGTATATAGTAGTTTTTTTTTTAGTAGCGAAGTGGGTTTAAGAACAATCTTCCTGGCTGTTGTCATCCGACATATGTAGTAAAAGAAGAAACGAACAAATTTACATGCGATGGGATCTGCTATATCACTAGCTAAATTCTTCTTGGCCCTATCACTAATAAAATGTGTAATAAAACCATTAGGCTTGATAAATTTTAAAACTGATTGGTGAAACCGGGAATTAGGGTCATTTCACAACATTCACTATCGACTATATACACCATCGATAGTTTTGCAACACTAGTATGTAGCACGCTGTGTTAATCAAGCCCATCAATCTCTCCTTTGAGGCAGACACGTAATGAAACCCAATGTTACCAGCTTATAAGCTTATAAGAATAATTATTCTAACGAAGATATCGGACGCACTCGTCAGAAATTAATTTCGTCAAAATAGGCATTCGCAATAAATTTAGCCATAGGCTGGTAGGCAAGTTGTAAACTACATACCTTTGGCGTTAAGTGTTGTAAGACGGAATTGAAAAAAACACACAAATAAAATTTCAAAAATACCCACCGATTCCAAGTCTGCTAAAAAATGTATCCAATGTCTGCCTACCAGCATATTTTATTTGCATGCCATGGCGTATAAGTGACAACAATATCAACATCAATATCACAGTTCAACAATTTAAAAAAAATTGTAATCACCACGAACGAACGTTAATAACAATGCAAAGCGAAACTTCGAGATTTATTTTGCAGAAGCTAAGAGTAAATAGTTCAGAAGAGATGAGTGTTTTTTTACGGAGCGTTGAAATTGTAAAATTTAGAGCGAAAGTGCGACAGTTTATCGCAAACATTGTTTATGAAATAAATTCAAATTAATTAAAATGAAAAATATATGACGAACTGATAACCTCCTTCTTTTTTGAATTCGGTAAAAAAAAAGTAAGTAAAAAATGTGATTTGAGTGTTTTTAGGACTCGCCAAGACGGAAAAATTTTATGGCTCCTCTCAAAGTATGGTCTAAAACTAGAAGGAGTAATAGCAAAATATTTTTACCGACCCAGTCATAGATAATTTACCGAAAATGCAATGAAAAAAAAGAAATTTATCTGCGACATGTGGCTAAAATTAAAAAAAAAAAAGTTTTGTGCGATTTTCTGAGAAAAAGCGTTTTCGAACCGGCTGCCGAGATAGAACGATCTTCCACTCCACCGTCGATCTATAGGCCACATAAAAATGCTTTTTACAAGTTTATTGTGTCAAAATAATTCGAAAAACGAAAGCCAGAGATCATTTTGTACCAAAAAGGTATGTAGCTAAACTAGTGTATATAAATATGCAGAGCGAATCAGATGCTTAGTACTTATTCAGCATTTTTTTTCAGGGGGAACAACTCAAGCAAATTCTGTCTAATTCTCTTGAGAGTTAAGTTTTCTAGTTGCAGATAGTCTATCAACGATTACTAGCTGTCGTTGTAGTTTCAAAATGAATTGTGGAAGATAATGGTAATACTTTCATATCCAACTCCCTATAATGTGCACCATCTTTGCAGGCATATCACACCACCAGTTGCACGCGTACCAAAGTTTGGGAAACGCTGCTTTAATTAATATTAAATTTAAATTGGTGTTCTGCGAAACTCTAACTTGTACGACAATGACCGCATTGCAAACCCGGTTTTCATGGCTGATAGCTTCACAACTTCATTTAATTTGCTGCCAGCTATGTAACTCGCATTGTTTATGCAATTTAATTTTCTATGTTTCTGCGGCTTCAAAAAAACTCACAAATAACTTGCGAGCACTGCAATCTTATCTTCATTTATTTTTCATTCCCCCAAATTGGACAATTACTTACGAGTACTAACAAAAATTCCGCTCACCACCCCTCATGCAATTCGCACTTGAAGCGATTGTGGCTTCAACTAACCGCTCAAGTGTGCGAACAATACTGAAACGCAACAATATTGGACAACTCAATTTTCTTCCTCATCTGCACCATTCTCATGGAACTGACCTCATTTTGGTTAACAAAGTGACCTTCATTGCGCTGGTCGATTTGCTTTGTGTAGTGTTGCGTTGCGTGAGCCTGGGAGTGTTGCTCTGTTATCGTTGTTGTTGGTTATGGTATTTGTAAGCTTTACGCGCTCAGCTACACTCCTGGGATTGTTGATTATTAACGCGTTAAATGCATGTTTATCCTTCCTAGTAGCGAATAGCTTGGGTCGACGTTAGGTTGACGTTGGCAATGCCACCAAACGCCAACTCGAAAACAAGAGCAGAGGGAAATAAATATAATACTTGACAACATTTCCTTTTGTCCACTGACATTTCCGCTTCCGATGAATAAAGTGTATGCGAGTATTGTTTGAAGTACATATCGCTGGGCCATATACGGGCTATAAAAGTGCAATTACACCATCTTATTACTGGGCGTATCTGTGCTGTGAAATTAATTTTTTTATTTATGGAATTAACGAAATTTATGGAGCTTTCTTAATGAATCGAGCTCTTTCAACTTACAGTGTTATCGATAATTATCGATCTTCTGAAATCGGTCGATTTATCGAATGGAAGTTTATGGAATTTTCAAAATATATCGATTTATCGAATTCAAGGTTATATAAGTTTATCGGGTTATCACTGCTTATCGAATTTCATCGTGTTAACAGAGTGTAACGAGTTATCGAAATTTTTCGATAGCTTTCGAAAAATATGGCGCTGTCCAAATTAAATTTTCTTTATAAATTTCCAATTACATATAAATTTTTGAGTTATCGAAATTTATCGAGCCCACGAATTTCACGGTTATCGCAATTAGTCGGTCATCGAATTTTGTTGAGTTATCGGGTTTTAGTGTTTTTGCAATTCATCGAATAAATATAATCGAATATGTATAAAATCATTGAAGTTTATCGATAAAATAGAATGTATCGGATCAATTACAAATCCTGCCGAAGTCCTCCAAAGACCTTCAAAGATATACAAAATTGTAGTCACGTTTTAGTTCCGAAGATTTTCCGGTAAGTTACTTTGTACCTTATCTAAAAAAATCTAAAAGATGAGGTCGGCCCAAATTTTGTTGAACATACATACAAGAATACTCGTAAATATTTTATTTTATTAACTAAGCCACGAGCCTTTTCAAAAACTCGCAATCAAAAAATAAAACTAATTTTATATTATTTAGCTGCCGTCTCATTGTTGACGTGAATACAGTATTTATACGAGTGCTTGATAAAAGTTTAAGACTTTTGTTTAGTTAAAGTTGGTTCTCGCATTATTCTTGTTGTTGTTATTTTGGCTTTTCCACCCAGTGTCCGGCGTTTACATTTTTCTGTTTTGGTTGCTAGTTTTCGCTGTTTTGACAGCCTTGCGGTTCACACGGCCAGTCAACAGAGTCACAAGTCACTTGTATCTTTTCACTAAAAATGGCCACAATCACAACGGTTCAGCCTATCGCGGCGCGACTAAAGAGAAAAGCCTCACGTTGTGTCGCAAAAGTTACGCCGCACCGCACATTTTGCTGACAGCTCGTCAACGAGCTTGCTGGTGGCGCAACTTTTTATGCGTTGCTTTGTTATTTCTGATTTTTTTTTTTCTCAACAAAATACTTGGTAAAGTTTTTTGACGAAACTTGTTATTGTTGCATTGTTGCCATGCCATGCAGGCAATTAATCATTTTACTGATTTTCCAGTGCGCTTAGAGGCTGCCTAAAGTATAAATTTTAATTTTGTTTTTATTTTTGCTGGAATGTGTGGTTAAGTTTTGTTATTGTTGCTTGTGTTTATTGGGCTGATTTTTTGAGCCTACAACAAAAGATGTTCTGTGGCTTAGCTGGTGTGGTCTAAAATGAAAAAAGTGCAATTTGCCGACACTTGAGCGCACTTGTAACTTTTTTCTAAAAAAAAAATTTCAGATTTTCCAGATCTAATGAAAATTCTTGAGAGTAAACAATTTAAAGAATTTACTTACATACTTACTTTGATGACTTGATGAGTATGGGGTAAATGGTTGGAGTCGATGCACGCAAGTGAGGCCTACAGCAGGGGGCTGAGTGCTGTCAAACTGTAGCGTAACAACTAAAATACATACAAACTTGCATACATATATGTGTACGTTATGTGTGCGCTTGTTTGTGATTGAAGGCAACCGCGATGGCAGCTGCCCGCCGCTTTTGTTGTTATTTACGAGTATTTTATTGCTACTGTTGTGACCTCTGATGGCATGGAACTAGGTCAATCAAGTTAGCGGCGCTAAAATGAAAAAATGAAGAAAAAATTTGTTCGTATTATTGTGCTCATTGTGTGCTATTTTCGGCCACTTTTCGTTTTTTTTGTGCTCCGACCATTTGGTAAATAATTAAGACTTTGCTAAGTTAACCGTAACTTAGCAAAACATTCATTCAATGAAGTATTTTTACTACTTTTCTGGGCTTATTTTTTTGTGCTTTTTATGAACTTTAAAAATATTGCCCGGTTAACATTGAAAAACCGTTTGACGCCACGCTAGCTAACCCACTTCTTAAACTTTGGTCGAACACGGATAAATAGTATTGAGGAATTACGTGCTATTTTTGGGCTTTTTAGAGTCACCTAAATAATTATAGGAGCTCATCCAGTTTCCGAGATAATTAAGACTTTGCT
>NW_023458556.1:10210651-10219888 GCF_013731165.1 Rhagoletis pomonella | reverse complement strand
AAAATCGACAAGTATATCGACATCAAAAGTGATAACAACATCGATAGAAAAATCGATAAAAATATCGATAGTAAAACTGATAAAAATATCGATAACAAAAGCGATAACAATATCGATAGCAAAATCGATTAAAAATATCGGTAACAAAACCGATAAAAGTATTGATGACAAAATCGATAAAAATATCGACAACAAAATCGATGGCAAAATCGATAACAAAATCGATAAAAATATCGTTCAATAATCGATAATAAAATCGATAACAACGTGGATAACAAAATCCATAACAAAATCAATCAAAATATCGATAACAAAATCGATAAAAATATCGACCATTATATCGATAAGTTCCGAAAATATCGATAGCAAAATCAATAACAGTATCGATATCAATTTCGATAACAAAATCGATAAAAATATCGATCACAAAACCCACAAAATATCGGTTATTATATCTATAAGTCCCGAGAATCCCGAAAATCGCTAAAATCCCGCAATAGTTCCCAGATTGAGTCTCTGTGCCTCTATCTATATCCTTTTCTCTACAACTACCTTTATTTTAATCTTCCTTCCTCTATCTTCATTTATACTTTTATCGGTATCCTCATCCTCATCTTTTTCTTTATATGTATTTATCTTTGTTTTTATTTTTATGTTTATCATATTTTTTATATACATATTCCCCTTCACCTTTGCCCTTATATATAAAAGTAAAGTGTTTAAATTTCCTTTGTTCTTTATTTTTGGCTTTATCTTTGCGGAACTTTGTTTTTGGTTTTATTTTTACCTTTGCCTTTATCCTTTTCTTTATCAATGTACGTACTCACCTTTACTTTTATTCTTCGATTGGTCTTTTTCTAAGTGTTGCTTCACTTCAAAAAGTTTTCGTGTATATATATTAGTATAAAAAATAGAAACAGATCCACATTAACTGCAATCAACATATGTACATACGCTGTGATTAGGTTATAAATATTGCTCCATTTGTTAATCAAAAGCCGAAATATGTACTTACGCACACATACATACTTTTTGTCTCCTTCCCACACTTCCAATGCATGCACGTGTTTGCAAAATGATGACGAGGTGATTTTGTATGGAAAATCATTTATGCCCATATATTTGAATAAAATAAACATATATAGAAGATATCAACCAATACTTCCCATATACCAAACGAAAGGAAAACTTTTGAATTTTTGATTAAAGAAAACAAAAATAAAATCATTTGAGCGGTTTTCGAGCATTTTGGTAATGAAAAAAATTTGCAAATTTTTTCAACAATTTTTTGCCTTAAAATGCTCAATATTTGTTAAATTTATATAAAATTTGTACCCGATAATATTTCTACTGCTCCAAAGAACCTATATCCCGAAAATGAAAGTTATATATGCCAACAATAAGTTGCTAGAGCACTTTAAAGGCTCAAAATTGACCCCAAAATAAGGCAATGTTTACCGTTGTTTTTACGACAGAAACCGAATTGGTTATTTACAAAAATGAATCTGTCGACAGGTTTGGAGTTTTATCTTTGAAACGCCAAACTTTTCTTTGAAATCGCTTTATTAGTTCTCGTGCAATAAGCGTTTTTGTGAAGCTCTAAAAATTACAACTACAACATTTGAACATAGCCCCCATACCTTAAGGTAAGACGTATTCTACGTCAAAATTTCAAAAGTGCCCACCAATTCCAAGTCTGCTAAAAAATTTATCCAAGGTCTGCATAATTTATTAGCATGCCATGGCGTATGAGTGACAACAATTCCAACATCAATATCACTGTAACAATTTTACAAAAATTGAAATCATCACGAACGAACGTTATTAACAATGTAAAGGAAGACTTCGAGATTTATTTTGCAGAAGCCAAGAGTAGTTTATTGGAGGTGAGTG
Organism: Rhagoletis pomonella; assembly: GCF_013731165.1. NCBI lineage: Eukaryota > Metazoa > Arthropoda > Insecta > Diptera > Tephritidae > Rhagoletis > Rhagoletis pomonella. The sequence continues at coordinate 10,217,995 of NW_023458556.1, read as the reverse complement.
TTTTTCTACATTGTTTATGAAATAAATTCAAATTAATTAAAATGAAAAATAAATGACGAACTGATAACCTCCTTCTTTTTTGAATTCTGTAAAAAAAAGTAGGTAAAAAATGTGATTTGAGTGTTTTTAGTTCTCGCCAAGACGAAAAATTTTATGGCTCCTCTCAAAGTATGGTCTAAAACTAGAAGGGGTAATTGCAAAATATTTTTACCGACCCAGTCATAGATTATTTACCGAAAATGCAATGGAAAAAGAAGAAATTTACCTGCGACATGTGGCTAAAATTAAAAAAAAAAATTTTGAGCGATTTTCTGAGAAAAAGCGTTTCCGAACCGGCTGCCGAGATAGAACGATCTTCCACTCGACCGTCGATATGTAGGCCACATAAAATAGTTTTTTTTTTGTCAAAATAAATTCGAAAAACGAAAGCCGAAGATCATTTTGTACCAAAAATGTATGTATGCAACTAAAATAATGTATGTATATACATACATAAATATCTAGAGCGAATCAGATGCTTAGTACTTATTCAGATTTTTTTTTCAGGGGGAATAACTCAAGCAAATCCTCTCTTAAGCACCACCAGTTGCACTCGGTACCAAAGTTTGGGAAACGCTGTTTTAATTAATATTAAATACAAATTGGTGCTCTGCGCAACTCTAACTTGTACGACAATGACCGCATTGCAAACCCAGTTTTCATGGCTGATAGCTTCACAACTTCATTTAATTTGCTGCCAGCTATGTAACTCGCATTGTTTATGCAATTTAATTTTCTATGTTACTGCGGCTTCAGAAAAACTCACAAATAACTTGAGAGCACTGCAATATTATCTTCATTTATTTTTCATTCGCCCAAATTGGACAATTACTTACGAGTACTAACAAAAATTCCGCTCACCACCCTTCATGCAATTCGCACTTGAAGCGATTGTGGCCTCGACTAACCGCTCAAGTGTGCGAACAATACTGAAGCGCAACAATATTGGACAACTCAATTTCCTTCCTCATCTGCACCATTTTTATGGAACTGACCTCATTTTGGTTAACAAAGTGACCTTCATTGTGCTGGTCGATTTGCTTTGTGTAGTGTTGCGTTGCGTGAGCCTGGGAGTATTGCTCTGTTATCGTTGTTGTTGGTTATGGTTTTTGTAAGCTTTACGCGCTCAGCTACACTCCTGGGATTGTTGATTATTAACGCATTAAATGCATGTTTAGCCTTCCTAGTAGCGAATAGCTTGGGTCGACGTAAGGTGGACGTTGGCAATGCCACCAAACGCCAACTCGAAAACAAGAGCAGAGGGAAATAAATATAATACTTGACAATATTTCCTTTTGTCCACTGACATTTCCGCTTCCGATGAACAAAGTGTCACTGAAAAAAAGTTAGGTAAATTTATTCCAAATAAGAGTATGCGAGTATTGTTTGAAGTATATATCGCTGGGCCATATAGGGGCTATAAAAGTGCAATTACAACACCTTACTACTGGGCGTATCTGTGCTATGAAATTTTTATTTTTATTTATGGAGACAACGAAATTTATGGAGCTTTCATAATGAATTAAGCACTTTCCAATTACAGTGTTATCGATAATTATCGATCTACTGAACTTGGTCGATTGATGGAATTTTCGAATATATCGATTTATCGAAATTTCAAGGTTATATAAGTTTATCGAGTTATCACTGCTTATCGAATTTCATCGTGTTAACAGAGATTACAACGAGTTATCGAAATTTTTCGATAGCTTTCGAAAAATATGTAGCTGTCAAAATTAAATTTTCTTTATAAAATCCCAATTATATATAAATTTTTGAGTTATTGAAATTTATCGCGCCCACGAATTTCACAGTTATCGAAATTAGTCGCTTATCGAATTTTGCTGAGTTATCGGGTTTTAGTGTTTTTGCAATTCATCGAATTATCTATGTGTATCAAATCATTGAAATTTATCGATAAACTAGAATGTATCGGACCAATTACAAGTCCTGCCGCAGTCCTCCAAAGAACTTCAAAGATGTAAAAAATTGTAGTCACGTTTTAGTTCCGAAGCAGAAGATTTTCCGGTAAGTTACTTAGCACCTTATAAGTTTAGCTACGTGTTACGTTAGAAAACCTCTCCAAGGCACTTTTTGACGCACCAACATTCATATCATGCGTAAATGCACTTCAAATCAACATTAAAAAATCTAAATGATGAGGTCGGCCCAAATTTTGTTGAACATACATACGTACTCGTAAATATTTTATTTTATTAACTAAGCCACGAGCATTTTCAAAAACTCGCAATCAAAAAATAAAAAAAAATTTTATATTAGCTGCCGTCTCATTGTTGACGTGAATACAGTATTTATACGAGTGCTTGATGAAAGTTTAAGACTTTTGTTTAGTTAAAGTTGGTTCTGTCATCATTGTTGTTGTTGTTATTTTGGCTTTTCCACCCAGTGTCCGGCATTTACGTTTTTCTGTTTTGGTTGCTAGTTTTCGCTGTTTTGACAGCCTTGCGGTTCACACGCCCAGTCAACAGAGTCACAAGTCACTTGTATCTTTTCACTAAAAATGGCCACAATCACAACGGTTGAGCCTATCGCGGTGCGACTAAAGAGAAAAGCCTCACGTTGTGTCGCAAAAGTTACGCCGCGCCGCACATTTTGCTGACAGCTCGTCAACGAACTTGCTGGTGGCGCAACTTTTTATGCGTTGCTTTGTTATTTCTGATATTTTTTTTTCTCCAGAAAATACTTGGTAAAGTTTTTTGCCGGAACTTGTTATTGTTGCATTGTTGCCATGCCATGCAGGCAATTAATCATTTTCCTGATTTTCCAGTGCGCTTAGTGGCTGCCTAAAGTATAAATTTTAATTTTGTTTTTATTTTTGCTTCGAATGTGTGGTTAATTTTGGTTATTGTTGCTTGTGTTTATTGGGCTGATTTTTTGAGCCTACAACAAAAGAAGTTCTGCGGCTTAGCTGGTGTGGTCTAAAATGAAAAAAGTGCAATTTGCCGACACTTGAGCGCACTTGTAACTTTTTTCTAAAAAAAAATTTCAGATTTTCCAGATCTAATGAAAATTCTTGAGAATAAACAATTTAAAGAATTCAATTACATACTTACTTTGATGACTTGATGAGTATGGGGTAAATGGTTGGAGTCGATTCACGCAAGTGAGGCCTACAGCAGGGGGCTGAGTGCTGTCAAACTGTAGCGTAACAGCTTAAATACATACAAACGTACATACATACATATATACATATGTGTGCACTTGTTTGTGATTGAAGGTAACCGCGATGGCAGCTGCCCGCCGCTTTTGTTGTTATTTACGAGCATTTTATTGCTACTGTTGTGACCTCTGATGGCATGGAACTCAGCATAGCAGCAATAACTGGTACGGCCGACTTTTCGGTGTTCCTTTCGCTCTTCTGTGCTTTATATGTTCACTTCCCCAGAATTTTATTACACCAATGTTGCTGCAAATAAGGCTAACCACATGCATGCACTACACATTCGTAACGCTTGTATGTGTATTCACATGTATACCAGCAATGCATGTGAATTAAGTCAAAATGTGGGGTGGGGCAGCTATAAAATGTCCTATGAAAAACCAAAATTTGCATAAGAATTGCCAGAATGGCAAAATTGCTATGATACGAGAGCTTACAAAGTACATATTTTTAGCGTAGCGCTTTAACACTGTGGCATTTTATTCGACTTTATATGTATTTAAGTTAGTGATGGTTTGAGTCAAAAGTCTGAGGCGAATGAATGTAATCATGTACTTATTCAACTACATATGTATGTATTCATTACCCGAATGCTCAGGATTAGCATACATATCTATTTTTCAACCACTTATGAGCCAAAAAAACGTGTCAACTTTTCTATTCCGGCGCTATTTTGAGCAATTTATAAGATATTTATGCAATAAAAATCAAGTGACCATTTTCAGTTCATATGGTAACAGGGTTGCCCTCACCAAGCGTTGAAAGGGCACACAGTTAGGTCGCCAAAAGTAGTTCTTCTTAAGGTCACACCATCATAGACGCTAGCTGTACTGATATTCAAAAAAGTGGTGATGGAGCGAATATATGTGCACTAGGGTGGTCCAAAATAAGTAAAGTCGGAATTTTAATACTCTCACCCCTATTTTTTACAACGCTTTTATCAACTTTTATTTTGAAATAAAAAAATTTTGATTTTCAAGAATTCTATACCATTTATACGAAAAGTTGTTTTTCCCATATAAAATACATGAAAAACTTTGAGCTCTTTGAGCGACCTCTAAATATTTTTTGATTTCAAAATAAAAAGTAGGGGTATATTTTTTCGGTAAAGAAAAATCCTAGGGGGTGAGAGCGTAAAAATTCCGACTTTACTTTTTCACATGCATTTTTGCACCACCCTAATGTACACTCTCGCCATTGTAGAAAACTGGTATAGATAATGATCTACACTCTCCACTTCTTCTACATATATTTCGACAACTTCGGCGGTAGTCATTCGATTGTTGATCTATTATGTTGGCATGTGTTCCTACACATTAAGCTGAGACAGGTAATAACGACATTCACATGTGGAAGAAGTGATCGCACCAATCGCGAAAGCTGGTTAGATCTTCTCCTATCTAATTTATGCCAGATGTGTCATTCTATACCAAGGTTCGCAAGATAATCGCACTGATCGTAGACAAGGAGTTTCTCTTCCTTGCCAGTTAATCTTCTGTATACCGGCAAGACGTACCTGGCACCAATACTAAATGCGTGAAGTGACACAATTAAAAATTTGGAATTTTTGAAATTATGCGCTAAAAATGTACACAGAGCTTTCATTTACCTTTCAGCAAAATTTTGAGTCAATTTTTGTTATAATTTGTTGAAAAGGCCCCCTTACCCATATGATTGCCATGTGCCAAGAAATATTTTTCGCATTTTCTGACAAACGTATAATTTTGAGTTGGGTGCGATAAGGAAATTAAATCCACCATTACTATTTTAGTATTGTCATTAATCACTACAAGGTCCTTTAATCTGAATGGCATTGTTTTAACGAAACACGAAAGCACTTCTGTAGTAGTAGATTCCCTATTTTCCTGGAGTCAAGCCATAGACTGTCCTTTGTAAAACTTTGCTCAGACTTCGCTTGATGACCGCTCAAAAGGATTCTATGGAATAAGGATGTGGGCTGGAGCACAACCAATCTAAACTTTGCGGGGAAGTATATTTTCTTTTAAAATGTCCGTTGGTCTCTAACAACCCATTAGTAAGAAAACGTTTTGCCACACCATTGCACCATCATGGAACAGTGTTCTTTAGCAATCGCTATGATGAGGTTTTTCTTAGAGCATATGTACGTACATAGTATGTGAATAGGCTGTTTATAAAAGTAATTTTTAATTACCAAAAATCGAAGATAGTAACGCTTTGTAATTTTTGCGTTTTTTTTTGGTCTTTCGAGATTTTTGGGACTTTCCGATATTTTTCCCGGATTTTGCAGTATTTGATTGTATGTGATATTCTCACAAGGCATGTCGAAGAGTAATACATTAGGGTGTACCAGATTTCAGATGAGGTGAGATTTATTTTTAAGAAATTTTTTTACGATGACGATAACCCGTGCAATACTTGAAAATTTTGGTTCAAAATTTGTACTGCGTTAGCAATACGATGCGACTACATTTAACGTAATTAATCAAAATATATCAATAAATATCAATATATTTTTCGCCCACACACTGGAGCTTAAGCGTATTAAATGTGCATTCTTACCTTTTAAAAAACTTCAAAGATACAAATTTTATTCAGGTAATTTTTCGTTTTCCTTTAGAGCGCGTCTTTCACATCTTTTTCAATAGCGTTAAAAAACATAATATTACGTTCGCTTTTTACTTGTAGGTTCGACAAATGCCGCTAAGTTAAATAATATTTCATTTGTAAACCTTTCGGCCGATCTTGCCGAAGCATAATTAACCTTTCATTTTAGGAAAGCGAGACTTACTTCTTTGGTTCATTATCGTTGATAAGATTCTTCTTAAGATTTGGAAAGAAATTATTTTTATGAGTGCGATCCACAAAGCATATTGCTCTTGTGAAATAAGAAATCTTCGTAGCCAAATCTTCAACTTCAGGTCGGCCTGGATGGAAATAAAACTATAAGTATATGTTGTCTAGGTCAAAGGTGTAAAAAGTTTAGAAGGTATCGAATTTCGCGAAAAACAAATGTCTGAGACACCCTAATGTAGATATGTAGTACGTCGCACATAACTGCCTCAGCAAGTTCAACATAGTGTGTATGTACATACAAATGTAGCCATGCGTTTTCATTGCAGCTGACAGCTACTTAACCATACAACAGCTAAAGGACATTTTGAGCTTCACAATCAGTTAACAGGGCCAACGCCCTGCAATTTAAACCATTTATCAGTTCATCTTATAATCATGGCATGTGGTCGGCCATAATTGAGGCTGACTGACCCAGCATCATCATCATCATCGTCCCTCCATGACCGCATCCCTAACAAGCGCCAATGCATATTGCTTTTGCTTAAATGCAGGTTCCGTATTCAATTTATAGCAAGAAATTATAACTGCACTGAGGAACACAATACGGCGAAACAATGCGGATGGCGTTTGCAGAATTCACGCATAATATGCAGGAAACGGCCGACGATAACAACAAACAGCAACAATGGTTTGCGCTGCTGCCTTTGAAAGCCGTAATTAAGCGCACAAATTGGTAACTTCAATATATGGAAGGCATACTATTATTATTAAAATAAGAGTATATTATGTTGTAGCAGAACAATGGTTACACCGTTATTCTACCTAGCATCGTGTGTATACATTTCCACTATACAAACCTACCTACGAGTATTTGCATCAGCGTTTTTCCTTCCTGTTTCCCTTTCCGTTATTTTGCTGCCACAAATTTAAAATATGAGCTCGACTCCGGAATCACATGCTCATATTGAATGAACTGTTCCTTTTTTGCGGACATGCTCTACGAAGAGATTACTCATTCACATGAGTCGAGAACTACTTTATCTCAAATTTCATCCGTACAGGATAAGCCTCCAGTTATATCCGCATTTGATTTTTTGCAGCTTATTAATGCCCAATTAGTGCCATGCAGACTAATTCGGGACTAATTTCTTTACAGGGTAGTACGTACACAGCCAAACGCAAACAAACTTATTCACTTATAAACCCTCAGGAAGACTTACCGGCTCTTCTTTTCTTTTGTATTCTTGGAAAAATTGAATATGACCCACATTTAACTCCATTTTCTTGACTGTTTGTTAATTTGTTTTGTTTCTTTGTTGTGCATTTATATACATATATATATATATATA
>NW_023458556.1:10190364-10210551 GCF_013731165.1 Rhagoletis pomonella | reverse complement strand
TCGAATCATTCGGAATCGTATACTGCAAATGCCGATTTATATTAAAGTCAGCCTTTCGACATAAGCTACTTTTCCATACGAACACAGATTTGGTTTCATTTTATTTTGTCTTATATAATTAAATTTTTTGAAAGTCGAGATTTTTTTGTGCAATTATCTGTTTATGCTTCACAACTACAAAAGAAAAATAAGTTTTGCGTAGATATTTTTCTTTTTTTTCTGTAAATAATTGTTAATAGAACGTACGACAAAAAAAATTAGATAACTTTTGTAAAAAATTTTAAGATCAAATAAAAAATAAAAATGCCAAGAAAAAATTTTCGATTTCTTAAAAAGTTACTTGGCTATGGTCAAAATGTACTTGGTTGTAACAAATGTACTCGTACTTGCCAATTAAAAAGAAATACAATTGTGCCTACTTTTCAACGTTGCCGCCTGACTATGCCATAAACGATCAAAACTGGCTTCTTAAATAGAGATATGCAACCCTGTGTTGAAACAAAACAACTATCAGCTGTTCAGCTTAAAATGTAAACAAATAACCAAACGCAGCAATAATAAATATCGGGGAATGAGCAACAGTGGTGCTACTTATTTGGCATATTTAAAGAAAGGTGATCTGACAGCCAACGAAAGTTGATAGGCATTTAAGTAAAAATCCGAAACGTACTTTCAAATTCAAAAAAGATATAATTTTGCCTACTCTTCCAATACTGTAGCGCTTTGCTAAACGAGCAGCTGACTGTTTGTGAACACCAAACTCAAGTAAAAAGTTAATCGACTCGATTTAATTTCTATCCGAACTTAATATTATGGACGTTAAAACTTTAAGAAATGTCCAAAACGAATAAAATAAATACGAATACGAGCTTGAATATGAATTGGACCATAAATCGATAACAAAGTCGATAGCTGTTTAGACAATGACTTAAATAAATCGCCATAAATCTGAAGCTCTCTCCATTTGTGCCATACAGCAAAAGAATCCCATTCCAGATTGGAGGAGAAGCTCGGCCAAACACTTGAGAAAAGTATGAGCGTCAAATATTTGTTATGAAAAAATATAAAAGGAGTACTACATAGTTGAGTTGCAATAGGAACTGGTAGTAAGCTACAGAGCATTTATTTACGTGTATAAGTATGTACTAAATATGTACATATGTACGAACTTAAATATGTGCATATGTGTGTATTTTTATGACAAATCACTTCTGGCGCCGGATATTTGCATTTCAACCCAGAAGTGTTGCTACTTAGGCAGCCGCCTCAACAACTCTTGTAGCTTGTCAAATGCTTGGTTGCGGACATGATGTATATACACATATAAATTTGGTATCTACAGACATATGTACATACATATATGTACATGTATTTGTTATATATGTATGCTTACTTTTGATATGCTTATTTGTATCTAAGAATCTTGGTAAAAAATGTTCAAATAATTCTTGTCGAATTCGAATGTTGTTGCTACTCTACAAGGCACAAAGCTTACATACATATTTTCCTATCCGGTGAAACAGGCATACACATATACATACATATATGTATATATATTTTTTTTTTGTCTACCGGATGTCGTGTGTAATGGCACATGTAGATTTAACTTTGGTAAATATCTTAAGTTTGTTGGAGAGGGTTTTCGCCGCATACGATTATCAGTAAGTAAGGATATCATTGAAAGGGATCATAAGAGGGCTTTTGAGCTTTTCACTTTATTTTGGGCTTGAAAGTATTGCTTTATAGCCAAGATTGTTGATCAAAATGCACTTGCTCGATATGCTTGGTCATTCAAAATGTACGCTAAGCTTAAAAACAACAACAAACAAATTTGCTTTAAGATGTCAACAATGTAATTAGACGATTTACCGTGAACACTTTTGTAAGATCACTGCGAGAGTTTTCGAGCAGTTTAGATATCGAAATGCGTACATCATGCAAACACATACAGATTTTTGTTAAATATTTGCAAGGTTTTAAAAATAAATTTTTTTTGTATTTATTTTTATAAAAATATGGTTCATGGTTTAACCAAAACCATATAAATCAAACTTTAAACAGAGCTTAGAAAAATTTAATAAATCTTCATTCAAATTTGAACTTTTTACTCTGAATTTTTAAAAAAATTTTGGATAAGCAATTTTGTATACTGTTAAATTTTATAACAATAAATTGTAAGCTTTAGGCGGCTGAATAATTTCGTTGATTTTTAATTCTTTCTTTTTTTTGCTGACGACTTTTGCGTATTTTTTTATATAGCAAGTGCAACTTATAAAAATTGGCAGTGATTTTTTTTTAATTTTCTTTGCAAACGGTCATGCTTAGATGTATGGAAAATGTTCAAAAAGCCGTCAGAAAAAAATAATAAAAATCCACTCAATTTTAATGCCGCTTGCATTTATAGTAAAATTTATTAGGTTAAAAAACTGCTTATCCAAAAATTTTATAAAGCTACAGATTAAAAAGTTCAAAATTTTAATGAAGTTTTGTTGAGTTTTTCTAAGCTCTCTATTAAGCTTGAAAGTTTGATTTATATGGTTTTGGTTAAAGCTTGAAACGTATTTTAATAAATAAATAACAAACAAAATTTAACTTTAAATACCTTGCAAATATTTAACAAAAATCACGACGTACTAATTTTTGCTGCCCACTCTATATGTAGATACTTAAATTAAAGAAATTATTCAAGTTACTTATTTTTTTTTGTGATGAAATTCAGTATACAAATGCATAATATTTGTAGTAATGACCCCTGGGAGTACCACAAACTTTGTGTAATATTTGTTGGACTGTCACATATTCATATTATTTTTCGTGCTTGAACTCAACATTCATAGCTCAGTGGCAATGTCTTATTAAAGTTAATGCATTTTTTATTTCCTCGGAACTATGTTTATTTACATACTTACATCCTAACTACATTAGGTACACTCTAGAAAATAATTTGCCGATTCTCTAAGCTAATCATAAAATTTAGTTAATTTTATCACCAAACTATTTTCTAACTATAATATATAACTTTCATTGCATTAGTACTTTTTACACAGCAAAAATGCCACGTTTGTGTAATAAACTTAAATCGTAGCAAAATTTAAGTTTTTCATTTTTCGAGAATATTAAAGAATAAGTTTAAACGTCATTTTTAATTTTTTTTGTCTTAAAAATGACATCTCTTGCGTGATTTAAAATATTCATCTATAAAAAGTGTCCATCTTGTACATAGTTAATAAGTGGCTCTACAGTTTTCACAAATTTTGTTCATATGATTCGAGTTTCAGGATCGGTTTTATAGACCTTGATCTTCCCAAAGTCATAGTTAACCTCCTTGTTCCTTCTCACTATAAAGATGTTGGAATCACATTGACCGCTCTCCATATTTTTCACTGAGTTTTGTGTCGTTGTTGGATATCTCGGGCATCAAAACATTTCAGATAAGCTCCTGGGCTGCTTACATACACCCAAACCTGCGCTTTCCTACCTCATTTATAGCAACAATTTGGCGTATGCGGATTGAAGCCACTACCATTGGTGCTAAGGGATCCTAACTTTTTAATTGCTTTCATCCATGACGTCTAGCTGATTTTTTGCTATCACGGCTAATGATCAATTCCAGTCCCCGAGAATTTTGGCTCTTTTCGGTGCCGGTACTATGGATTCTTTCACCGCCTAGGCCAGACGATGATCGCCGTCGGATGTAGTGGTTGGCTTCAGAGGATATTGTAGATAATACGGAACAGCCTCAACTACTCGAGTCCGCAGCATGCTGAGGGGTGTTGTGGCATCTCTTCTGTGCCTTCCTTGTGAAAGGGGAGCTGATTGCTTCAATGAGCCTTTTTTGAGGAGCCTTGAATCAAATTTTGTTTCCACAGTTGGCCCCACGATGAGCGTATAAAAGGGCCGTATTGCCAGGTAAGACTAAATAGCTCCCACTGTCTTGAGGTATAGGAACCACGTCTTTCGCAACTGGACTTCGTGAAGGGGATCACTAGACACCTTGATCTGACCCTGAAAATGTTTCTTATTCAAAAGTTTAAGGTGAAGTCAGACGCCGTTATCTTTTTCCTACACCAATATAAGCTTATACTTGCATACGTATATATGCATTAATTAGGCGAGAAAACTAAAATAAAGAGGATATGCATACCGAATTAAGAAAAAAAAATATATATAAATTGGGACACCCTAATTTGAGTGTTATTTCCTTCGAAGCACTTATTTCACATCAAACACTTTTCGTACTCATTATCTCTTCATCTGACATGTTAATTCGTCGTAAAGAAACCATCAAGCACGCAGTCAATGCACTACGAATAGTTTATCGAAATATTTTTGTTTTTTTGTTCCATTGTTCCTAGATACCTACATACGCGCAAATATGTATGCTGGTCTACATAACCCACCTACGTAAATATATGTATGTGCATATAAATTACTGTTTTTACTACTTGTATGCGTAAATATTTGCATGCATCTATGTATATTTTATGGAAATTAATTATGCCGCCTTTATTTGGCAACATTTCTAAACATGAAAAGTGCAGAGACTTGTTGTAGTGCGGCGGGGTGCGGTTATTTTTACTGACATTGCAAATTTTACTGCAGAAATAAACTTGCCACTCGTGGGGCTATTGTTTTTGCAACTACTGCTGGCAAAAGCCGCCTCTGACAGCCAACAGGCCAACACTATGAAATTATTATGGCATGTGAGTGTATGTGTGGGTTTTATTATTTGCACACTTCTCGGCTGCTTCCGGGTGCAAAAACCGACACACACTTTTTGTGAGGCAGTAGGTGTATAAATAATAAATATGTAGAGCATCCCTCCAGGAATATTTTAATTTAGGGAACTAAAGCCTTTGGTGTTTGCGTGTGCGGTAACACTCTTGGCGGCGATTCGATTTTTGAGCAGTGAATCTTCCGGCCATCCATTAAATAAAATCAGCATTTGTCTTTAAAGACACACTTAGCCGGAAAAGGCCCATTCATGCCTTTTGTGCAACTTTCTCTACAGGGTAATTTCGCCTAAAACATAGTCCGTGTTTTTGGCTTCCAGCAATTTAATTTGTGAATATTGCGCATACGCCATGTCAGCCCCTTTGTCAAATGAAATTAATTGCTTTGAGCCAAATGGTATGTCTGCATATGTGTGCATTTTGTCCACGAAAAATCTAAAATTCCCAGATAGTTATTTCCAATTTGGCTGCACGCATTTTAAGCTTTTCTCAAACAAACAGGTATTTGTTTGAAAGTTTGATATTTTGAGGTTTTTTATAGATTTTTTTTGCTAATAGACTTTGCTGTTCTTCAACTATTATTTTTATATAAGTTTAAACAAAAAAACAAACACTTTTCTTAAAATATACCAATGCATAGCAACCACGAAAGAAGCCGCAATCATTTATTCCCTTTATTAATGCTTACGCAGCTCCTTGCGCGCTCCCAGCGAGAGAAGATGGATGAGCTGACAGCTACGGCGACCACTCGCTACCACTCAGGCGTATGCGTGATATTAATTTCAGCAAATATTTGTAGTTAAATTTTTTCGTCATCGTCGTCACATCGCCACTCGTCTACGACAGCAACGGCTAGTAACCATCGTATGAATGAAAGAGGCAAAGCAAAGATTGCGCGGTGAACAGTGATACATAAATGCAAAATAAGTAAATGGTCCTTAAATTTAACTACTTTTAGCTAATATCCAATAGTATTCTAACCTCTCATACAACCCACTTTGGCTACTTTTCATTATTGACACAGTGTACACTGACGCTTCCACTAAGCCATATTCCATGCCTCATTTTTGCCAGCACTACTTCCTTTCAGCACACTCACTTCTGTCACTTTTAATGGTGCCGCTCAGATTTATCTATTAACTTCGCTGTCAATGGACACATTTTGCTCTGTGTTCGATTCGATGCTTTGCGCCGTTGTATGGTACATTAGGAACGCGAATCACATAAAACCAATAAACTCGTGTCCCTGTCGAACGGGATATTGATGGTCTGCCAAATTTCGCAAGTAATTTCGAACACCCGATACAATGGCGCCATCGTTTTGCTGTGGCACTCAATCGACGCACGATTGTTGTGTCAATGTTTTGCAGTTAATGTATTGTTACTTTTGTTGGATGAGGGTTAATGTTGTGTTCGGAGAAAGGATGATAAGAGTAACGGAAACTGGTTGAAAGCTGCCTTTGATGAAGGCAGGGGGGGGGGGGGGGGGGCTTTGATAATATTATGCTGATGGCATTTCAATAAAACAAACAGTTGTTGGCTGTTACAGTGGAACAAAAGTGATAACTGGATATGCATATGGAAATGTGTGTATTCCGAAGATACTTATTGCCTTTAAGCAAGAGAAAGATTTGAAACTCGACTCAATGTTAGTTTATTAGATCCAAACTTCTCTTGGTAAAATAGCAAGTCAGCCTGGACAAGGACGAACACCTTGGAATGAAATTTTTGAATTTGATTTCAACTCTTAATTTGACAAGCATTTATCATTTATCAATAACAATCAATAACAAGAGCTGTGGTAATGCGAGTACAAGAAGCTCCCTAAATCGACTCTTGAGATACACCCAACAGGATATACATACCTTAAGTCCGCGTTTTCGTTTAGCTTCAGACCCACGTTCTCCTACTAATCCTCTGCAGTATTTTCCAGGAATATTTTCACATTGGCATGCCGGATGCCGAGTCTTCTCCAGAGACTCAATACCCTTCTCTTAAATAAACCTATCAGCTGGTAACTCTTCTCAGGCTTAAGGATCACTCATTAGTCTATAGGTATTTTGCGTTTTGGTTATTTATTCTCATGCGGGAAGCAAAATTCGAGAAATCGGCCTCCTGTGGATTTTATTTATCACCAAATGTTTGTCGTGGACCAGCCTTGCGGTTTCAAAGGTGTCTAACCGTGTCTGTCAATTTCACTTCACTTCTCTAACACCAGCTTCTCATATTGTTGGGGACGGCATGTATAAGTGCTAGTCGTAAAGCTTCTTCCAGTTCAGAGCTGTAGCCACGCCATGGTTCTGCTGTTCACGCCGATTTTTCGGTAGACACATCGCTTTTGGTAGTTCTTTTGGTCATATTCTGGAACATATTTCTATCGCCCGTTCTTTTATTGGGAGTACATATCCACGACTGCCTGAAAGGGATTTTTTATTCTACTCCATCCTACAGAGAATAGATAGAGCACCACTGGCGTGCTTTGCCCGCCTTTGGTGGAGGTTAGTTGTGGCCGTTACATGAATTATGTCTCTATGTGGTATTGTGTTTATTGTTATTTTTGATATCCTTTAAGGGCCCCAAAAAAGAGCCGCTATCCAAATTGAAATCAGTCTCTATATTACTATTGAATTATTTTAACCGAACCGATTAAATTTAACTTGACATGGATGTGAAACATCTAAATATCGCACACCGTCTTCAAAGGAGTCACAACTCAAAATTTGGAATTTTTGAGATTATGCGCTCAAAATATACGCAGAGCTTTTAGTAACTTTTCAGCAAAAGCTGGACCAAATTATTGTTATAATTAAAAAAAAAAAACTAAGGTAAAGTCTCGTCCTTGCCCATATGATTATCATCTGCTAAGAAATAGTTTTTCGCATTTTCTGGCAAACGTATTACTTTGAGTTGTGACTCTTTTGAAGACAGTGTGCGATATGTACATTTACCGTAAGTGAATTTGGCCACACTGTGCCATTTTCCGGCGATGTTCGTCGGTCAAACGCTCGCATAGTAGGGCACGTACATATAAATGCAAATCTGTATATTATGGCTGAAAACGTGAATGATTATGTTTTGTGGTCCATTTGCGAAATGAGACAATATCGAACTCATTAAGTATTATGTTTTTTCATACAAACATACATATGTACATACAGCGTATCCGTTCGAATAATTTTCCTTATTCCTTTGTGTGTCTATTTTTTTATTCTAATGGACGTTCTGTTCTTTTTTGTTTTGCTAATGGTCACCACTCGTTTGCAAGTATCTTGTCCAGCCACAACGTAACATCGACGTGTACGGAAGGGTGACGTGACCTAAAGCAGCGCCCATATTTCAGCAGTTAAAAAACACGCTTTGACAGCTAACAAGCTGTCCACCGCCTAAGCAGGGTTCATTCGTTAAGGGGCCACAAACACATTAATGACATAACTGTATGTTTGTCTAACATGGCTATATGTACAGGATATGTATGTATGTACATATGTATGTATTTATGCAAGAGCGAAGCTCCGTAAAACTTGAAGTGAAACTTATTACCAGTTATTTGCTGTTTTGTTTGTTTGTTTGTTGGCATTAATGAGCATTCGCCCCCCGCCCGCATTCCAGCCACACAAACAACGCCTTTGTGCCTTCGAGTGGAAACGGCGCGTTTGCTATTGTTATCATTGTTGTGCTTCATGAAGCTGGTAACGCCTTGTCCTTTGTGACGCTAGTTAGTTCGTAGGCATTGCAAAAAAAAGAGAAGAAAAATTGCGGATTGTGAATTGTGGATTATGCTAATATCTCATTTTGTACTCAAGTGTTGCTTCATTACGCCACTGGAGTGCTTGTTGCAACTGAACGCAGACGTGGTACTGGAAGTTGAGCAGAACGGTAGTGCCATCTAAGTCATAAAATACATATGTATCTACAAAATTCGAAGGGAACGTGCGTTTGTATTTATGCATGTCGTGGTGGCCGATGTTGATAAGATATTTATTGAAAACATGAAAGTTTAGCTGAACTCTAAAGTAAATACAACTTTTAGATTAACCATAAATTGCCTATCAAATAAATTATTTCATAAAAGTTTACGAAGTATTATTTATTCATGAAATTCAGTAGATTTTTATTATTTTAATTGGAGTTGACTTTGCGGCTGTTCGGGGCGGGGTAAAATATTTGCACACCCAAAGTCTTTATAATATGACAGGAGCTGGCGTCAATTAGTTCCAATATGTGTGCAACATCTTACCGCTCGTTGGAAGAGTCAAACAACACGAGTGAATCGCCACAGCATGCATCTCATCAAAAGCCATTTTTTGAAAACCTGCTTCTAGATCGTTCTATTAATTCAGGACATTTTTTAAATATTTTAAACTAATTTAAAAAAATTCACAAACAAAAAATTCATGTTTATTTCAAGATAATAAATTGTATTTTAAACTATAATACTAAATATTGAATTCGACCGTTTCCGACCTTCTGTTTAAGCCGCGATTTTGTACCATATAATATTGAAAGTTTTTCTGAAGAAGATTTTTTTTAATTAATTTTTTTCAACAAATTTCGTGTAAGTTATGCGTAAACATGATTATATTATAATTTAATAGCATTTTTATTAAAGAATTTTAAATATAAACTAAATTTTTCTTTAGTTTAATATTTCCTTTAATTTTGTTTTTATTATTTTAATTTCAGATCCGAATTTTTATGAATATACTAATTTTTTTTTTTTAATTATGGGCACAAAATGGATATCAAATATTACTGCGGGCAGGAAATTTTGTGAAAAGGCAGTTGAGACAACAGTTTGACATAACAAAACATAACCAAAGATCATAGAAAACAAGGATGCTGGCTATGTTTATGGCTTCCTTATATTCTATGTCCTTTGTGATAACGAATTTGCGGCCACGCTTGTATGAAATATTGTTTTTGGGACAGAGTACATCAAGAGTCTTCGTTAAGTTAATAAAGAAAATGCTGAAAATAGGGATTTACTTATGCGTCCCGCCTTTTCACAAATATTCAGCGGGAAGATTTCTTCAAATGCGGTACTGTTCCGCCAAAATCAGTACGAATGGTCACCACCGTAGTTATAAGCGTATTCGTATTTAATCTTTTAATAAGTAATTTTGTTTTTATTTTTATTTTTACTTCTGTTTCGCTTTTTATACACTCGTGTATAACCAAAATAAGATTAAATGTCTGTTTTTGTTAACTTTTCATTTATGTATGTATATATTTTATTATGCAATTATATTCATATTTTATTGTTTGTATTATTGTGCAAAAAAAGATCTCATCTTAATACTTTAACGTGTTATGTATAATAATAATAAACTATTTTATATTCCATATTCTTAAAAAAATAAAATGGAATTTGTTTTTTTGGGCCACCCTAGTGCTCATGCTGAAAGACAAGGACTGGAGAATAACATTGCTTTATGTAACTTTTGAAAAGCAAAATCAATCGCCAAACCAATCAACTAACCAGTGAGTTTAATTAGTTTCGAAAATATTTCAATTAAAACACGCTTATGACCTACCACAGCGTATACGAAATTGAATTTTGTTTTTCATGAAATGAATCCAGTTTACTGTATGGGTGTATTTGTTGTCCGGACAAGCGAACACAAATAACTATAATTAGGAAAATTTTGACCGCAACACTCCTTATCTGTTGTAATAAAAACCACTTTTCTGCTGCAAAAGAGCGCAAAACCTTGACTTTATGTGTGGAAGCAATGGAAAAAAAATTGAATGAGACAAAGCTATCCTTGGTGAAATTTGGGTTCCATTTTATGCTTACCTGGAAATTTCGTATAAACAATTCACATTTTTGCATAAAAAGAGCAACGCATTCATTCTGACCAAAGCTGCCTTGTAAATGACCTTCGACTGAGCAGCTTTCATTAAATATTTGCATTTGCCCAACCATAAGCTGCTGTAAGTGGTGCTTGAATATTTTTAGCAGGAAATTTTCTTTCATTTAAGTCGAAATTAAAATGTGAAAAATAAAATTATTTGGCTCGACAATTCTTTCGCTATTAAATGAGAATACTCAACCTTATGCACATAACAGGACATTCATATGCTTGTGCTCCCATTTCAAAGTTTGCTCAACAAAACATCAAAAGATCGTGAAGTAAATTGTATGTGTGTTAGGATTTGTACTAAAAATAGAGATTTCATAGCTAAAAACATAATAGGTAGATGATGAAGTGAGTACCCCACGGAAACAAGCAGCTGTTAGTTGATGAAAAGCTAAGCGCAATCTTTTCGCAGCAGTTTGCAAAAGTTTGCCATGCAAAGTCCTACACCGAACTCTTAGTTTACATTTATATCGCCCACAAACGGTAGCAGCTACACATACATACACACATACATATGTAAGAGTATGTTGTTGCCGAAATGGTGCTCCTAAAAGGCTTGGCAATGCGTGATTGTGAGGAATGTG
The DNA here is from genome assembly GCF_013731165.1 of Rhagoletis pomonella. Taxonomy (NCBI): domain Eukaryota; kingdom Metazoa; phylum Arthropoda; class Insecta; order Diptera; family Tephritidae; genus Rhagoletis; species Rhagoletis pomonella. The sequence goes on along the minus strand of NW_023458556.1, from coordinate 10,199,373 downwards.
TGCGTAAACTTTCGTCTCGATTGTCCCTTCGGCGGGCAAACGAGCTAGTAAAGTGGAAAGTGAAAAGCTTCCACCAAAGCCTGTCGATGAAAGTCCACTAAGAATAGCAATGTACTAGCACATAAACACACAAATCCCCACACACACAGGCATGAACAGAGGAATATTGGAAAGCGCACACATTTGAATGAAATGAACACGCCGGATGGGAAACAAAGTAAAGTGGAGCATTGAAGGGTCTGACTTTGACGTCGTGGCGCCATCCATAGAAATGCAAAGCAAAGGAATGACAGGAAGCTTCTTCAATTTGACTTTTGTGCTGCGGAAACCAACTTAAACATTTGCGCTGGCCATCCCACCCCCCCCTCTCCCCTCCGAAAAAAAAAATTCAGTGCAAAAGTTGCGTCTGCCAACTAGTCAAGAGTGCATAGCGGTTTGTTGGTTCTGTATCAAAGTGGGCTGTTGAGTGGCGGCAACAGCTAAATGCGGGGGTGTGGAAAACGTATAAAGAGGCAGCGTCAGTAAAATTGTTGAAAGGCATAAATGTCAGACGAACAAAGGAAGAGGAGTGGCGGTGGATAAACGAAGCAGCAACTGAAGCAGCAATAAAGTTATGCACAACGGGTGTGGCCATGTCGAATGTACAAATACGAGTACACTTGCTCTTATCAGACCAACAAGCAGGCAGGTCGTCAGTAAGTCAGCAAATGCGAAAAGTGGTCGGCGACGTAGTCAAACCACAAAAGTGTATAAAAATGTTTGCTCTGCACTCAATGAAGCGAACTCAAAGCGTCTGCATGCCTCCTCCTTATGGAGTGTGTTATCTTTGATTGTTACTTGCTATTTTCTTTTATTTTTTCTGTTGCTTCATTCTTTGTTTTTTTTTTGCCACTACTTTCCTCTTTGTGTCACTGTAATTGTGCTTTGTTAGTCTTCAGCAGCAACAGCTGCACATTTTCCCAAGATGCTGTCTGACAGAGAGCTTGGCTTTCACAAGAGTTACTTAGGGCCAAATTCAAAGTGCTCAGTGTTAACTCAGAATCGGCAGTACAAAAATCTGTGTTAAGGAATTGTAAGTTGTAATGTCGCTGAAATATTGACATAATTTTGGGAATGGAGATTCCCTTTGCCAGGTGTGGGTTGGCATGGCTTTGTTTCGGGTTTAGATACACATTGGTCTACCCTTAAATGGTTTTTTTTTATTGAAGTGCACCGTTCTATGGTTGGCTGATTGGTTGGTTGATACGGCAAGTCAATTTCAACTTCAGTTAAAACTAGTGCACGTTATTTCAATAGCACAATTTTCAGTTGTATTAAAAAAGAAAACTGCTTTCTGAATTTGGGAAATTTTAGGCCACTGCACAATTTTTTGTGCAATCATTGAGCCATTGATGCAGTGGAAAGAGCTTCAATGTAAGCTTGGTAGAATGAAAAGTATTTACGAAAAGTGATTGGCTTTTTAGCTTTTATGATGCTTAAAAATATGCGTGTTCACTATGAAGTTCGGTAAAATTATATTCAACAATTTTTATTGAACTTGATGCTGTTTTTAATGGAAAACTATTGTGGAAAAGCAACAATAGTTTGAAAAAGTGGTAGAAGTGATAGCTATTTCGGAAATCACCACATTTCCCCATCAGACTTCTCAGTAAAATTTTCTGTGCTCCTTGCGTCCGCAATGTCATATGTTTTAATTATAAGCCGCTCACCGCTCAGCGGCTCATTGTGTGGCCTCGGCCTACCAAACGATGGCGGAAATTCATCAGTAAAAAGAACCAAAAACGGCATCTGAAAGCAACTATTCTCCATTTGGCTGTTTAAAGGTAAAGACGGCTAGCTTCTTGTTCAGCTATAGCCAGCATAGTTCAATTTCGTTTTATAAAACTGTATTAATTACTTTCGCCGGCATTGATTCGTGTTTTACGTCATAGAACGTCTACTCCATTATCTTCGTTACAGGTATGGGATTTTCATCTACTCTATTGCCTTGCAAAATTTATAAACTGTTCTATCTATTATAAACTAGTTCCCCATTTTTATCCTTACCGAAGCCCGGTCCGTGTTGAAACAGAGAGTAAGCCTTGACCGTTTGGTATAATTTCTGTATTTCACTCCTTTGGACAAACTTTTCAAGCTCTTTTCACTTAAAAAGTTTTAGCTTCTTACGCCAATTCCAAAACATAAAACTAAATATTACCTAATATGAATGTATGCATGTAAGTAATACCCCAACAACATATACATAAATATTTCTGCTGGAAATTCGCCTACAAGCAAACAAACAAAAGTTCGCCATACACCCCTGAGGTCAGAGTTTTTTCAATGAAATTTTTTTTTAGTCATTTTTGGCAGAATGTATGTAGATGTCACTGAAAATATACTTAATGATTTTTTGTTGCACTAGAACTGGGTACTCAAGATCAATGAACTCTGGAAGAATAAACATTTTCCGATTGTAAATGCCGAAGCTATGACGAAAAATGTAATAAGGCAAACCCTACGTTCGGCCAAAAAAATCTTTCGAAAATGTTAAGGAAAAATTTTTTGGACCCAGGGGTATAACTCTGATGTCCATACCTCCGCTTTCGCTGACTGACTTCTGAAAAAAACCCAAAATGTAAGGGTTTGTAACGCACATTGGATGTCTTTAGGAAATTTTTGTTTTACAAGTGCTTAAATAGTTTTATATTTTCATTTCGACGCAAATCCACCAAAAATCAGCTACCAAGAGTAAAAATTAACCGATATTCCCTCACTCCTAGTCATCGATTCTGTAACTTTGTTCTTAATTTAAACAAAGGTAGACATATTTCTAACTGTTTAAAGTACTAAATTACCTGAAGCCCCGAAAACCCTCAATAATCAACGCTCTAAGCAAAAAAAGAAACCCACACCATGGTATTTGTCATGGCGCACTGGAAGAGGATTTTCGATTGTAAATCCCATTTGAAATTGCATAACAAATGTCCCTTGACGCGAGTAATCCAATAACTAAGTTCATACGCGCAGTGAATAAGTGCTGCAACTTGCCTCGAGCGACAGCTGCTTTTATTTGCGCTATGTACTAGGTACGAATATGTGTACGAGTGTAAGTATGTATGCTGTTGTAAATGTACCTAGAGTGCTGGCGTTCAAGGTCGCCAAGGAGCTGTGTTGCGAAGGTCAACGAGGCTCTAAATGCGAGTGTATAACGAACGCTGCCAATCTCTCCGCTTAAGGCACAGATGCTGGCAACGTTGAGAGGCAATGACAATTCAGTTTCTGGTTATTGCATCTACTTATACATAATACTACACTTACAGTGCCAGCCAGCGTCTGAAAGACTACTGATATTCTACATTTTAATACCATTAATTTTCAGGCGACATTTTTCTTTGCTCATTTCGTACTTTCCTATTTTATTTTTTTTCACTTTTGCTAGTTTCATGGTTACCTTGTTCAATTTCTGTCAGCTCGTTTGCATTCAATGCAGGGACAATTCACTTAGTGCTGCCATTTTTGCATCGTCCGCTGCACCGCATTCATCTTCGACACTGACAGTGACAATGACATGACAGATACGAATGTTGATAGTTTGAGGCAGCAGGCAATGGGAAGGTGAAGAAGCGATGGCAACCGCGACGCTATGGGGAAATGTGTAAATTCATAGCCAAATCAACTGTCATTATGGGTGATTTAATTCTCCTGACACCCAAAAGCAGGTAAAGTATCAACATGCATACATACATACTTATACGAACACATTCGTATGCATACACACTTACAAATACTTACAAAGATTATCATAATTCGAGTGTGTGTCACCAAATGCATTCATCCTAGTAAATGTCAGCCACAATTTCAATGCAAGCGACGTCTGTGGGCGATGTTGTCATTAACCTCAACCATGAATGCTGGCAAATAATTGGTTGTAGGTGTGAAGTGTTGCTGGAGTGTAAGGTGGTTTTCGACAACCAGCATCATCCCATCAGGCCATTAAAAGGATGCGCAATGCGCACAAAATGGGCGGTGGTGAAATTGAGGTTTAATTTTGCCATCAATGCTTTCATATTTTTTTTTTTGCGTTTTGATGCTTTGCATTTTGATTCCGTACGTTGATGCGTTCATTCGCTCATTCGTTTAGCGTCTATTCATAGTGGTACCAACATTATCATCGTGAGCTTAACTTAATCATTTCGCGGTGAAAAGAATGCTTGAAATTGCACAGAAGCAAATATGTGTTCGCATGAATACTCGCATAAAAAATATACTCCAATTTATGAACAAATCCGTTTTTTTTAAAGAAATGCTGGAAAACTTGGACTGACAAGTAAAGTATGATCCTTTGCAATAAAATCGTATGTTAATATTCTTTTTTTTGGTATGCACAACAATCATGAAATAGAGAAATTACAGAAGTTCGTTTCATTCGGCGTTTGTAAAAGTGATTCTGCCATATGAAATTTCCTCGAATGTCGCTGATATCCAAATTCGTATTTGTTTAGTCAAATTTATTAAATTATTCAATCAAAATGGTAAATTTTTGTTGTCTGTATTTTGAACCGCAAAGAGTGACTGTTTGATGTGTAGCGTCGAAGCTATGTCGCCATGATCAACGACTTCTTTGGCCTGGTTTGAGCAAAATCGGGCCATATGCCACACAACGCGGTCGTTTATGTATGGCATTCAGCGCGGATCCAGAATGAAAGTACCTCATTCAAGGATTGTGTTAATTAACATAAACATGTAAACATAGATATCGCTAGCTTATAGTGAAAAGTTGCTAAGTCCCTATTTGAAAATTGTACCGGAGGGGAAAAAAACTTCTTATAGCCATTTTCTTCAAATATTTCGCAAAACTTTGAATACAACATTTTGCCTGCTTAAAGCAAAGAAAAACTCCATACGAATCAAAGGGATTCGATCTTTATTCAAAGATTCCGTACTATTTTAGCCCTACCGAATTGGCGGAGCTTTTTTTTGGACTTAGCAAATTTTCCTTTCATTCAATATAAACGAGAAAATATGAACAAGGACCTTTACCCCTTTCGCAACGATGCATTTTTAATTTCGCCAGCCTCCTGTATCAAAATATGAGTTTTCATAAAAAGTGGACTTAGCAGCTTTTCACTCTAAGCTAGCGATATGTTGTTTAATATTTCTGTGGCTTGAGAAAGTACTTGGTTGTTGCTATGAATATTCTTGAAGAAATACATTGCCGACCAAGGCACAGTAGAACAGCTGATTTCATTTTACTTTTTTTCAAATAATTTGGTCACGAAAATGTCAAATATTTTTAATTTCTTCTCATAAAAATTCTAAATTGTTGAAATCTATTTGCATGTGAACCCTTTTCCATACAAAAGAAGCTATTGAATAGCAGCTTTTGGAGATCAATGCTTCCAGAAGCAAACAAATTTACGTAAAATGACAGTGTTAGTCCAAAATTTGAAATAAAAAATTTCAGCAATATTTATAAATTCAGTGTATTTTTTTAACTTTACTCACCCAAGGTTAAAACGGATAAACTCAAATATGAGAGTGTTCATATGGAGAATTTTTGATTTTGATATATCTATTTTTTTTTTCAAATCCAAAAAACGCTTTAAAATTAAATTTCTGTATTTGAATTTCAGACCTTACAGCTATTTACAGACCATAGCGAAGTTCGCTCATTCTCGCGTTAATCATACGCCATTTTACCCTAAAAACAGAAATTCCTTAGTGGTGATGAAGCTATAAAAACAATTTTACTTAACTAATCAGTTTTAGTGAAGCTAAATAATTGCGTTAAGAAAGCGCATGTTAATTTAGATAATTCGAAGATATTGTCGCATTGAAATATTTTTACATTAACACTATAATTATGTGAAAAGTAATGGAAAAAGATATTTACACAGTTGACATAAGATCCAGCATAAGCACCAGCTGTTTTAAGCAGGTTGTACTGTCAAATATGAAGGACCTGAGTGCGATTCATATTGAACAGCTTAGTGGGAATGAAAGGCACGTTGCTCTGCTTTTAATAAGTAGATACTTCATGTGGTAGAGTTGCAATGTGCGTCCGACCATATTCACTTCGTATTTTAAAAGCTAAATTTTCACTTTGGAGATTATCTTCGAAATTATAAAAACAACCTTCGTCGACATTGGTGGATTAGAGTGCAATAGTCTTACGAGTTTACAAATTTAATACTAATGCCAAAGTGGATGATATACATTAGAGCGGGTCATAAAAGAAAGGTTGTTTGTTGCTATTTTCAAAGCTTACTTCACAAAGATTTTAGGATAGTGAAAATTTTCGCCCTTGACACATCCCAAAATAGACAGTGGAGTTTTTCTTTACTTTATTTTACATACAACCCGATTTTAGATTTAAAATTTAATGTTAAAAAGCCATATTTACATTATTACTTGCTTTAAACTTGAAATTTTTGGTAGTTAGCTTGCATTAGATTTTAACAGATAGAATTTGAAGTTTTCTTTATTATATTTTAATACCCAAATTCATAAAAAATAAAGAAGACTTTAACTGTTTTATAAATCGAAAATTTTTATAATGACGTCACTTTTTAATTTTTTATGAGTAAGGCCATACGACTTCCGCAAACTATTTTGTTAAAATATTAAGAAAATACCTATAAAAACTTAATTATTTTGATTCCATCATTGAAATGATTGGGGGTTTTCAAATTGCAACAGCTTACCTAAATCTTAATATTTTCCGAAATTATTTTTGCGAAAGTATTAAAATATAATTTTTTATTTCCGATGGAAGGCAGCATCGATTTATTTTTAATTTTTTTTTGTATGTAGACTGATACGCCTAGTGATGTCAATGTTAAAAATACCTCGATGTATTTCCTCGATTTGATGTGTCGAGAAGTGTATCAATAAATTTTTCGATACACCGAATGGCATACACCAATGCATTTGACTGAGACTTTTCAGCTTCTATTTCGCAACAAAATATGTTATCAGCAAAGGTATACAAAATTTCAAACGAATTACCGTAATTGAGGTAATTATGTTTCTAAAGGACCTTTTAGGAATCATTCAATATTTTTTGGTCAAACTAACTTTTCTTTTTAGCACAACTAAAAACCCGGAATGGCGTTTCAATACACTAGAAGTGTTAGTTTCCAAATAACATCGATGTATCGATATATCCACTATTTATACATCTAGTGGACCATTTTAGATGCATCGATGCAAAACTGCGATATTTTCGAAGTTTTCCCGACATCCCTAGACGCACCCTAATACATATGCAAGTGTTAAGTGCGAACATTTTTATTCCATTCCTACTAAGCTTTCATATCACGATGTAGGAGTATTCTATCATTCTTGCTTTCATATCATGTAGGTAGAGAGAGTGGAGGTGATATTGTATTAACAAACTCTTTTTTAGCGAGCCATACTAATGTACACGTGTTGACGTACGAAAGCATAAAAAATTCTAATATTTTAAAGGCCTAAGCCGATTATGCAAATGAGTATGTACATACATATATATATACATATATGTATGTACATACAAATATTAATATGTGCATATGCGGATAATTTGTAAACCTACACACAGTTCTTGAGCTCAATCAAGTTAGCGGCGCTAAAATGAAAAAATGGAGAAAAAATTTGTTCGTATTATTGTGCTCATTGTGTGCTATTTTCGGCCACTTTTCATTTTTTTTGTGCTCCGACCATTTGGTAAATAATTAAGATTTTGCTAAGTTAACCGTAACTTAGCAAAACATTCATTCAATGAAGTATTTTTACTACTTTTCTCGGCTTATTTTTTTGTGCTTTTTATGGGCTTTAAAAATATTGCCCGGTTAACATTGAAAACCCGTTTGACGCCACGCTAGCTAACCCACTTCTTAAACTTTGGTCGAACATGGATAAATAGTATTGAGGAGTTACGTGCTATTTTTGGGCCTTTTAGAGTCACCTAAATAATTATAGGAGCTCATCCAGTTTCCGAGATAATTAAGACATTGCTGGGTTGACTGTAACTTAGCAAAACATCCATACAGTGAAGACTTTTTACTGCTCATCTGGAATTATTATTTTCTGCTTTTTATGTGCTTTGCAAATCTTGCCCGTTAAACATTGAAAAATCGCTAAAAAAATATTGCCCAGTAAACATTGAAAAATCCACTTCTTAAACTTTGGTCGAACACGGACAAATATTATTGAGGAATTACGTGCTATTTTTGGGCTTTTTAGAGTCACCAAAATAATTATAGGAGCTCATCCAGTTTCCGAGATACTTAAGACTTTGCTGGGTTGACTGTAATTTAGCAAAACATCCATCCAGTGAAAACTTTTTACTGCTTATCTGGAATTATTATTTTGTTCTTTTTATGTGCTTTGCAAATATCGTTAAACATTGAAAAATCGCTAAAAATATTGCCCAGTAAACATTGAAAAATCGCTTGACGTCACGGTAGCCGACCAACTTTATAAATTTTGGTCGAACACAGATATATATTGCTGAGGAATTAGGTGATATTAAGGGGCTTTTTAGGGCCTTCAAAATTATTTAAGGTGCTCAGTCAGTTTCCGGGATAATTAAGACTTTACTGGGTTAAGTGTAACATAGCAAAACATCTATTATGTGAAGACTTTTTGTTTAACGTTTTATGTTTATGGAAAACTGTCAAGTGTACTCATTGAGGTGTTTAATAAACTCAGAGTTTAATTTGACATTTGTTGTTTAACTTTTTCTTATTTACATTTAGTCTGTCCCCGTACTCCAGCATTAAGAGAGAAATAGTCCGAAGTAGCCGTGGTGTAGAATACCAACCGTTTAGCCATAAAGAAATAAAAAAAAATTAGCTAAATAGAACTTTCCATGCTGATTTCAACCATATGAAGATTATTTGGCGCAAATAAAAACTAAAGCCAGTAAAAAAGGTTCAAGTTTAACTTTTATATTTATAATATCTCGGGAACTATTTGACCGATCACAAACGTATTGATGCTAATTTAAAGATAATTTAAATACCTTTTACGCCATTAAAAAAA
>NW_023458556.1:10185264-10190264 GCF_013731165.1 Rhagoletis pomonella | reverse complement strand
TACTAAAGCCAACCCTTCGACATAAGCTACTTTTCCATATGAACACATAAATAAAGTAAAATAAAATATGTATATATCAGAAATGTGTATGTGAAAGCAACAACAAAGTTAACTAGCAGCGATGATCGTTGGCGAGTTTGTTTGTACCGCATTAATTTCATTCATTTCGCTACCCGCGAAGTATCATGTATTTAGTTTTAGGTAAAATTCCCGATAACATTCATTTGAACCTTCATGGAAGCCAAAACAAACAGCTTAGTGTTTTTTGCTTATAAAATAGGGCAAAAATCAAAATTGAATTCAATTAATCTTTAATCGAGCAATTAATAGACAAATAATAAATTTTGTATGGTAAATCGAACTAGCCGAGCCGAGAAGGTTTGGCTAATAAATCGATTAATTGCCTACCTAAACTTAGCATTATATGTTATTTTCAGATAAAATCTTTAAATTATGTCTTTAGTTATGTATTATTTGCTACATCAGATCATTTGAAGATTTTGTATTAAGGCTATACATGCTTTTGACAAAAATAATGTCTTAAAAAATAGATCCACACATACATACATACATATTATGATTATATCATTGACCCCGTATCTACTATCTTTAAGCGCACGTGTTTGCTCCGTCATTCTCGAATTCTTGTTCATGTTCTCGCTGTCTCTCCTCGTGTCCACATTCCGTTTCTGCATCCTCAACCCGTCGCTTAAGCTCCCTTTCAAGCTCTTCTATCAAAGCATCCGCCTCTTTGCTATCGTCATATTCTCTTAGCAAAGCTGAACTGCCGCCGTTTCGTGCGCTTCCTTCATTTTTGTCAAAATCCGTCACTACATCCTCCAGCTTCTCGGCCATCATATTGCTCACACAAATCCTATATTCATCCATCACAGCAAAACATTTGGACATTTGCTGGACATTTTCATCGAGACATTGCTTGATGCGTATCGATAATTGGCCGCAGGGATTGTACGTCATTGTGCGCAGCTGTTTGTGGGAGGCGCGGAAAATGTTTTCGAATTGCTCCTCCATTTGTTCGGGTGTGCTATGGCGGTTATGAGGGTTATGAGGTTATGAGAGGGAAAGAAGTTAAAACGCTTAAATCAGATGGATGGCAGCTTCTTTCGATATATGCGACTTACACTTTTTGTATATCTTCAACGGCCTTCAGCACTGTGGCTTTGTTCGGAGTGGGTGTCACATATAACTTGGGCTCCTTCTTCTTGCTCGGCCATACTTGGCTATAGAAATTTCCCATTGCCACTGGCCTATATTTGGTTAGCTGGTAGCGCCGTTAATATATTGACTTTGTTTACATACTCTTTGCTCTACTCACGGCTTGTCTGATATTATTCTTACGCTGCCCTTTCGTTTGTAGTGAACTGAATTTATTGCCCGCTAACGACCTGGGCCGCAGGATCTACCCTCCCAAGTATGTAGTAAATTTAAAAATCTAATAAAAATGTGATTAATTGAAGGAGCAATTTAGAATTTTCTTATTTTATTCCGGGTTGTTTGTCATTTTCACTTGATAGGTGTGCGACTCGAAAGTGGCAACTCATGTCTGGCAAAGCCGCCTAACCAACTTGCCGCAAACCACCCGCATACAGTCAGCCTTGCCATGCTACTAATGGGCTTAAAACAAACTATGCGTCATAAGGAGGGTATGCTGCACGCCAGCGTTCGCGCAAATTTGCTTGCAAAAGCATTGGCACATACATACATAAGTATATAGTAATATTGGTTGGCTGTCACCCAATATGTGTGCTCCTATATTTGCATTTGTGCGCGTCGCCAAAGGTGTTCAAATATTTAATTTTACCTGTTTTCATCGTAATATGGCAGCAAATTTGAATATCGCCTAATTGTGCACATTTCGGCAGCCATAATGAGCAAATAAGCCAGCCCTTCGTTTCCGGCAGCCCCGCGGTTTGGGTATTGATATATTTACACACATATTACGTACATATAGCGCACTTTCCCCCTTGCGGCTCCGGTATTTTCCGCTAAAATACTTATTTGCACACCCCTCAGCTACTCGAAATGTTCATAAATTATACTTTTTTGAATAAAATTCCATTCAAAGAGTTCAGTTGGTTATCCTAACTTAATTTTTCGGGTCACTGACGCCGCACAGTGTCCCGTCTCCATATATAGAGTGGACATAAAAAAAGTAGGTGCGCCTGGGCCACACTGGAGAAGTGAAACTTACGTTACATATCTCTTTGCCTCATAACCAATATACATACATACATACATCTGCTTTTGCTTAAGGTTTTTTTTTTTGTTTTTTTTTCTATCTAGATCCCTGCCTCTACCTCTGTTCGTTCTACATAATTACATTAATGTTATTCTGTTCTGCCGATAAAAAAAAAACGATAAAAATGTCGATAACAAAATCAATAACAAATTCCATAAAAATTCCGATAGAAAAATCGATAACAATATTGGTAGCAAAATCGATTAGAAAATCGATAACAAACACGATAAAAATATCGATAACAAATTCAATATAAATATCGATAACAAAAATCGCTTAAAAAATCGACAGAAATATAAATAAGAATATCGATAACAAAATTGATAAAAATATCTATAAAAAAAATCGATAAAAATCGATAATAATCGGTGACAAAATCGATAAATAATCGATAAATAATCTTTAATAAATTTACCTTAAATTTGCCAATTTACTCCCAACCAACCAAGCGCCGCTAAAGAAGTTTCACTTCAAATATAATATCTAAACGTGGTTCGATTTTAGCCAAACTTGGTTTGCTGCAAAGCATTATAGATTTGTTTCTCTTTTATTAGCATTCTATATGCACTTAACATTCACGAGTCGATACAAATATTTATTAATAAAAGAAGGAAGTTTTTTTCCACATATTTCTTACCATTCGGGCGATTATCCTTCATTGTAGTCCTGAACCATGTGTTAACTCTTAGGTAGTATTAATTAGTGAAGCGTATTTAATACACATAAACTAATCATTTAAAATTTTTGACTTTCATTTTCGGTATTTTTTCACTACTTGCGACACTGTGCGCCATCGGTTAGGCAGGAAGTACTCGTATCCAAAAAAGCGGTGCCATCGATATTTACAAGCTGCAATGACACTTTGTTATTGTATCGATTTTGTAATGAAAATATGTATGCATTAAGCTAAAACAAAGCTGTGACAGGGAATAAATAATGCGCAGTGCTTCGGATCGTTAAATGACATCCATTTATTTTAGCTAGAAACAAGTCTATATTAACTTAAAGACACTAGACGTATTTGTGAGCTCTCTTCATAATGTCTTGAAATGTGTTTTTTCCCCGGAAAGAACATATTCTTTAAGAAGTCATTTTTGAAATGTCATCAATTTTGCTTGAAAACTTCTTTTTGCGTTGTATTTTGTAAGTAGGGCACGTCCATCCCCTTCCTCGCTCGTTAGCTTCGTTGTTCAAAGTCATGCTGACAGACGACTAAATACCAGCTTACGAGTCTGCCGCCAGCCGTTCTCCCCTCCCCACTGCTCACTGCTGATGCAAAAGCTTTTCAGCTTAATTTCCGCACATGAATGGTTCAAAGGATAATTAAGACATGATTACAAGCAAAAACCGTTAAGATTCATTCGGGCGTTTTGATGCCTGTTGTATGCTTAAGTACATGTATGCGTATGCATGTAAGAGGTATTAATCCATAAAAATCGATTAGCGTGGGCTGCTATAAATAGCTGTGGTTTGACTTGCGAGCGTCAGCAAACATTCCACTTCATTTGTGGGGGTATGACCATCGTAATAGAATGGAAGCGACTTTGTACATATTTGCCTGAAAAACAAAATTACAGTTAGGTTTTTATCTAGCTCGAAAGAAAGGAGAAAATCTCAAAAGAAATTTTATGTTTGTTAAGCAGAAAAATGTAACCGCTTCACATATTTCTTCAATATAGGGCCGATTGAATTGTATGCGCAGGTTTTCTTATATCAGTGAGATACACACTACTACTAATCAATAATACCGGTATCGTCCAGAGCATCAACTAATTTAACCTGTTAAATAATAAGTGGTTGAATATCATTTTCTACTGTTATGCAGATTAAAATGCCTCCCTGGTATTCTTATGGAGAATTTGTGGTCTAAACAGAATAGATGGGTAGTATCATCAATCAATTTTTCGTAAACTATTCGACAGAGTTTGTCACTAGGCATGTTGCGGTCGAAGTCTTTCCAAAAATTTGCCCAATTCCATATTAGAGGAACAGCAATCAATGTCAAGTTATTTTGGTTATCGAGGTCTCCGAAAATCTCACTTGGTGACTAAAAATATGTTTCATTACTTGTCCCTCATACCTCATACATCGAATTGCCAAGTTTATGTTGCATATTTTTAGGCCGCCTACTTTTCATTTTTATGCTAATAAATAAGCTCGAAAATATGTTCCATCATAACTATAACCAAAACGTGCACATAAATATTTTTTAGCATAGAAATCCGGGCTCTCTAAATGGCAATTTTAAGTAAAAAGCTGCCGCACGTTTTTTAGCGCACAAACTGAGATACGTTTCAACATCTACTTCAGAAGCTCCCATCTCTTTTTAGGTATATGTAGTGGACAATATTCCCCTATAACAGTTTCTTTTAGTAGTCTTGAAAATGATTTCCTATAATTTAACTGTTTAAAACTCCCTTGTCGACGTCTCGTAACAAATGTCTCTTTCACTGTTAAGCATTAAAATTTTAATATTACATTACCCTTGACCTGAAAACCTGACAAACAGCAAAAGAGCGAAAGCAAAAAGTGCAAAAATGCGTCCCTTGTTAGCGATCACAATGCTGCCAGTGCTGCCTTTCAACCATCAATGGGCAACCGTCCAGCAGAATAATCGGAGCATGTGGAGCAAGCGGAGCAACTGAGGTGTGTGTCACGGCAACGCTACAGGCAATTAATGCAATTATCGCTGCCACTGCTGTGGTTACCATGGTAGGTCCATTTATATATATATATATAT
>NW_023458556.1:10173869-10185164 GCF_013731165.1 Rhagoletis pomonella | reverse complement strand
TGCATTTATATACATATATATATATATATATAAATGGACCTACCATGATAACCACAGCAGTGGCAGCGATAATTGCATTAATTGCCTGTAGCGTTGCCGTGACACACACCTCAGTTGCTCCGCTTGCTCCACATGCTCCGATTATTCTGCTGGACGGTTGCCCATTGATGGCTGAAAGGCAGCACTGGCAGCATTGTGATCGCTAACAAGGGACGCATTTTTGCACTTTTTGCTTTCGCTCTTTTGCTGTTTGTCGGGTTTTCAGGTCAAGGGTAATGTAATATTAAAATTTTAATGCTTAACAGTGAAATAGGCATTTGTTGCGAGACGTCGACATGGGAGTTTTAAACAGTTAAATTATAGGAAATCATTTTCAAGACTACTAAAAGAAACTGTTATAGGGGAATATTGTCCACTACATATACTTAAAAAGAGATGGGAGCTTCTGAAGTAGGTGTTGAAACGTATTTCAGTTTGTGCGCTAAAAAACGTGCGGCAGCTTTTTACTTAAAATTGCCATTTAGAGAGCTCGGATTTCTATTCTAAAAAATATGCCTAAAAATATTCACCATCATAAATATAAGAAAATTATTTACCTATTTATATGCACGTTTTGGTTATAGTTATGATAGAACATGTTTTCGAGCTTATTTATTAGCATACAAATCCGGGTGCTATAGATTTTTAAAACTCTACAAATGAAAGGTAGGCGTGCATAAAAATATGCAACATAAACTTGGCAGTTCGATGTATGAGGTATGAGGGACAAGTGATGTAATGGTACATATTTCTAGTCACCAAGTGAGATTTTCGGAGACCTCGATAACCAAAATAACTTGACATTGATTGCTGTTCCTCTAAGATGGCATTGGGAAAATTTTTGGAAAGACTTCGACCGCAACATGCCTAGTAAAAACTCTGTCGAATAGTTTACGAAAACTTGATGATACTACTCTTCTATTCTGTTTAGACCACAAATTCTCCATAAGAATACAAGGAAGGCATTTTAATCTGCATAACAGTAGAAAATGATATTCAACCACTTACTATTTAACAAGTTAAATTAGTTGATGCTCTGGACGATACCGGTATTATTGATTAGTAGTAGTGTGTATCTCACTGATATAAAAAAAAAACTGGATATATAATACAATCGGCCCTATATTGAAGAAATATGTGAAGCGGTTAAATTGTTCTGCTTAACAAACATAAAATTTCTTTTGAGATTTTCTCCTTTCTTTCGAGCTAGATAAAAACCTAACTGTAATTTTTTTTTTTTTTTTCAGGCAAATATGTATAAAGTCCCTTCCATTCTAAGTATTACGATGGGCATACCTCCACAAATGGAGTGGAATGTTTGCTGACGCTCGCAAGTCAAACCACAGCTATTTATAGCAGCCCACGCTAATCGATTTTTATGGATTAAGACCTCTTACATGCATACGCATACATGTACTTAAACATACAACAGGCATCAAAACGCCCGAATGAATCTTAACGGTTTTTGCTTGTAATCATGTCTTAATTATCCTTTGAACCATTCATGTGCGGAAATTAAGCTGAAAAGCTTTTGCATCAGCAGTGGGGAGGGGAGAATGGCTGGCGGCAGCCTCGTAAGCTGGTATTTAATCGTCTGTCAGCATGACTTTGAACAACGAAGCTAACGAGCGAGGAAGGGGATGGACGTGTCCTACTTACAAAATACAACGCAAAAAGAAGTTTTCAAGCAAAATTGATGACATTTCAAAAATGACTTCTTAAAGAATATGTTCTTTCCGGGAAAAAAACACATTTTAAGACATTATGAAGAGAGCTCACAAATATGTCCATACATGTGTCTTTAATATTTGTGCTAAAGTTAGTATAGACTTGTTTCTAACTAAAATAAATTGATGTCATTTAACGATCCGAAGCACTGCGCATTATTATTCACTGTCACAGCTTTGTTTTTGCTTAATGCATACCTATTTTCATTACAAAATCGATACAAAAACAAAGTGTTATTGCAGCTTGTAAATATCGATGACACCGCTTTTTTGGATACGAGTACTTCCTGCCTAACCGATGGCGCACAGTGTCGGAGTAGTGAAAAAATACCAAAAATGAAAGTCAAAAATTTTAAATGATTAGTTTATGCGTATTAAATACGTTAATTCACTAATTAATACTACCTAAGAAAAGTTAACACATGGTTGAAGACTACAAGGAAGGATAATCGCCCGAATGGTAAGAAATATGTACAAAACAACTTCTTTCTTTTATTAATAAATATTTTTATCGACTCGTGAATGTTAAGTGCATATAGAATGCTAATAGAAGAGAACCAAATCTTTAATGTTTTGCAGCAAACCAAGTTTGGCTAAAATCGAACCACGTTTAGATACTATTTTTGAAGTGAAACATCTTTAGCGGCCGTTGGTTGGTTGGGAGTAAATTGGCAAATTTAAGGGAAATTTATTAAAGATTATTTATTGATTTTGTTATCGATTATTTATCGATTTTGTCACCGATTATTTATCGATTTTTTATAGATAATTTTATCAATTTTGTTATCGATATTCTTATTTATATTTTTGTCGATTTTTTAGCGATTTTTGTTATCGATTTTTTTATCGATATTTATATTGAATTTGTTAGCGATATTTTTATCGATTTTGTTATCGATTTTCTAATCGATTTTGCTACCAATATTGTTATCGATTTTTCTATCGGAATCTTTATCGAACTTGTTACGGATTTTGTTATCGACATTTTTATCGGTCTTTTTATCGGCAGAACAGAATAACATTAATGTAATTATGTAGAACAAACAGGGCAGAGGCAGGGATATAGATAGAAAAAGAACAAAAAATATAACCTTAAGCAAAAGCAGATGTATGTATGTATTTGTATTGGTTATGAGACAAAAAAGATATGTAACGTAAGTTTCACTTCTCCAGTGTGGCCCAGGCGCACCTACTTTTTTTTATGTCCACTCTATATATGGAGACGCGACACTGTGCGGCGTCAGTGACCCGAAAAATTAAGTTAGGATAACCAACTGAACGCTTTGAATGGAATTTTATTCAAAAAAGTATAATTTATGAACATTTCGAGTAGCTGAGGTGTTTGTAAATAAGTATTTTAGCAGAAAATACCGGAGTTGCAGAGGGAAGTGCGCTATATGTACGTAATATGTGTGTAAATATATCAACAGCCAAACCGCGGGGCTGCCGGAAACGAAGGGCTGGTTTATTTGCTCATTATGGCTGCCGAAATGTGCACAATTAGGCGATATTCAAATTTGCTGCCATATTACGATGAAAACAGGTAAAATTAAATATTTGAACACCTTTGGCGACGCGCACAAATGCAAATATAGAGGCACACACATTGGGTGCCAGCCCACCAATATTACTATATACATATGTATGTATATGCCAACGCTTTTGCAAACAAATTTGCGTTAACGCTGGCGTGCAGCATACCCTCCTTATGACGCATAGTTTGTTTTAAGCCCATTAGTAGCATGGCAAGGCTGACTGTATGCGGGTGGTTTGCGGCAAGTTGGTTAGGTGGCTTTGCCAGACATGAGTTGCCACTTTCGAGTCGCACACCTATCAAATGAAAATGACAAACAACCGGAATAAAATAAGAAAGTTCTAAATTTCTCCTTCAATTAATCATATTTTTATTAGATTTTTAAATTTACTACATACTTGGGAGGGTAGATCCTGTAGCCCAGGTCGTTAGCGGGCAAGAAATTCAGTTCGCTACAAACGAAAGGGCAGCGTAAGAATAATATCAGACAAGCCGTGAGTAGAGCAAAGAGTATGTAAACAAAGCCAATATATTAACGGCGCTACCAGCTAACCAAATATAGGCCAGTGGCAATGGGAAATTTGTATAGCCAAGCATGGCCGAGCAAGAAGAAGGAGCCCAAGTTATATGTGACACCCACTCCGAAAAAAGCCACAGTGCTAAAGGCCGTTGAAGATATACAAAAAGTGTAAGTCGCATATATCGAAAGAAGCTGCCATCCATCTGATTTAAGCGTTTTAACTTCTTTCCCTCTTGTTTGCGTTTCGCTTCATAACCGCTATAGCACACCCGAACAAATGGAGGAGCAATTCGAAAACATTTTCCGCGCCTCCCACAAACAGCTGCGCACAATGACGCACAATCCCTGCGGCCAATTATCGATACGCATCAAGCAATGTCTCGATGAAAATGTCCAGCAAATGTCCAAATGTTTTGCTGTGATGGATGAATATAGGATTTGTGTGAGCAATATGATGGCCGAGAAGCTGGAGGATGTAGTGACGGATTTTGACAAAAATGAAGGAAGCGCACGAAACGGCGGCAGTTCAGCTTTGCTAAGAGAATATGACGATGGCAAAGAGGCGGATGCTTTGATAGAAGAGCTTGAAAAGGAGCTTAAGCGACGGGTTGAGGAAACGGGATGTGGACAAGAGGAGAGACGGCGAGAATATCAACAAGAATTCGAGAATGAAGGATCAAACACGTGCGCTTAAAGATAGTAGACATGGGGTCATTGATATAATCATAATATGTATATATGTATGTGTGGATATATTTTTTAAGACATTATTTTTGACAAAAGCATGTATAGCCTTAATACAAAATCTTCAAATGATCTGATGTAGCAAATAATACATAACCAAAGACATAATTTATAGTATTTTAACTGAAAATAACATATAAGTAATACTCAGTTTAGGTAGGCAATTAATCGATTAATTAGCCAAACCCTCTCGGCTCGGCTAGTTCGATTTACCATACAAAATTTATTATTTGTCTATTAAATGCTCGATGAAAGCTTAATTGAATTCAATTTTGATTTTGGCCCTATTTATAAGCAAAAAACACTAAGCTTTACCTAAAACTTAATACATGATACTTCACGGGTGGCGAAATGAATGAAATTAATGCGGTAAAAACAAACTCGCCAACGATCATCGCTGCTAGTTAACTTTGTTATATATTTTATTTTACTTTTTTTGGTTTCATTTTATTTTGTCTTATAAAATTTAATGTTTTGAAAGTCGAGATTTTTTTGTGCAATTATCTGTTTATGCTTCACAACCATGGCGCAATAAACAGGTGAAGTAATAAAACAGCTTTCTCACTTTATTTTCTGACATTCGGCTGCCTTATAGTCAAATTTTAAAAGCAATTTTTCAAATAAGGCAGTGTCAAAATCTTTCTTCTCGCTCTCATTACTTCACCTGGTATAATTCTATAAGCTATAACATCCAAAATAATTCGAATTTCAAAAAAAAAAATTCTTTTTTGATTGTGAAGCTCGACCTTCGATAAAATGGTGGCCCACTGCACATATTTTTTTACTCAATATTTATTTTAAATTTCTGGAGTTTAATTTTATTAAAAAAATGTCCGCACTATAATTACAATAAAAAATTAAGAGAAGTAATAATTGACTGAATAAAAAAAAAACTCAATGCAAATTCTACTGGCCGCGAGGCTCGAACCCACCATCTTGCGTTCCGCATTGCTGCCGTCTGTCAGAGTATAATTTTGATCAGATAAACTAGAGAAAGGCCGTTTCGCAGATAGCCAACGCCTGAAAAACCAAATGAAAATAAGCGATTTCTTAAAAAGATATTTGGCTATGTTCAAAATGTACTTGGTTGTAACGAATGTACCTGCCAATTAAAAAGAAATACAATTGCGCCTACTTTTCAACGTTGCCGCCTGACTATGCAATAAACGATCAAAATTGGTTACTTAAATAGAGTTATGCAACCCTGTGTTGTTACAAAACAACAATCAGCTGTTCAGCTCAAAACGTAAACAAATAAACAAACGCAAACAAACAACAGTGGTGCCACTTATTTGGCATATTTCAAGAAAGGTGATCTGAAAGCCAACGAAAGTTGATAGGCATTTAAGTAAAAATCCGAAACGTACTTTCAAATTAAAAAAGATACAATTGTGCCTACTCTTCCAATACTGTAGCGCTTTGCCAAACGAGCAGCTGACTGTTTGTGGTTTGTGAACACTAAACTCAATTAAAAAATTAATCGACCCGATTTAATTTCTGTCTGAACTTAATATTATGGACGTTAAAACTTTAAGAAATGTCCAAAACGAATAAAATAAATAAAGCTTGAATATGAATTGGACAATAAATAAATAAAACTGTGATCCATCCTATATAAATCCTGATATCGGTAGCAATATCGGTAGCTGTTTAGACAATGACTTAAATAAATCGGCATAAATCAGAAGCTTTCTCCACTTGTGGCATACAGCAAAATAATCACATTCCAGATTGGAGGAGAAGCTCGGCCAAACACTTGACAAAAATATGAGCGTCAAATATTTGATATGAAAAACTGTAAAAGGAGTACTAATTGAGCTGCAATAGGAATCGGTAGTAAGCTACAGACCATTTATTTACGTGTATAAGTATGTACTAAATATGTTCGCATGCACATATGTATGTGTGTATTTTTATGACAAATCACTTCTGGCGCCGGATATTTGCATTTCAACCCAGAAGTGTCGCTACTTAGGCAGCTGCCTCAACAACTCTTGTAGCTTGTCAAATGCTTGGTTGCGGACATGATGTATTTATATGTATAAATTTTGTATCTACAGACATATGTATAAGTAAGTACATGTATTTGTTATTTATGTATGCTTACTTTTGATATGCTTATTTGTATCTAAGAATCTTGGTAAAAAATGTTCAAATAATTCTTGTCGAATTCGAATGGTATTTTTGTCCTTATTTGTTTGCTACTCTACAAGGCACAAAGCTTACATACATATTTTCGTATCCGGTGAAACAGGCATACACATATACATACATATATGTATATATTTTTTTTGTCTGCCGGATGACGTGTGTTATGGCACATGTAGATTTAACTTTGGTAAATATTGCTCTTAAGTTTGTTGGAGAGGGTGTTCGCCGCATACGATTATCAGTAAGTAAGGATATTATTGAAAAGGATCATAAGAGAGCTTTTGAGCTTTTCACTTTATTTTGGGCTTGAAAGTATTGCTTTATAGCCAAGATTGTTGACCACAATGCAGTTGCTCGCTATGCTTGCTCATTCAAAATGTACGCTAAGCTTAAAAACAACAACAAACAAATATGCTTTAAGATGTCAACAATGCAATTAGATGATTAACCATGAACACTTGTAAGATCTTTTCGAGAGTTTTCGAGCAGTTTAGATATCGATATTCGTACATCATGCAAACACATAAAAATTTTTGTTAACTATTTGCAAGGTTTTAAAAATTAAATTTTTTTGTATTTTTTTTTATAAAAATATGGTTCATGCATTAGTTAAAACCACATAAATCAAACTTTTAAACTTTATATAGCGCTTAGAAACATTTAAAAAATCTTCATTAAAATTTGAACTTTTTATTCGGAATTTTTATAAGCTTTTTGGATAAGCAGCTTTATATTCTGTTCAATTTTATTACAATTAATTGCAAGTTTTAGGCGGCTGAATAATTGCGTTGATTTTTAATATTTTTTTTGCTGACGACTTTTGCGGATTTCTTTATATAGCAAGTGCAATTTACAAAAAATAGCATTGATTTTTTTTTAATTTTGTTTGCAAACGGTCATGCTTAAACGTATGGAAAAAGTGAAAAAAGCCGTCAGAAAAGAAAATCCACACAACTTGCATTTATAATAAAATTTAACAGGTTAAAAAACTGCTTATCCAAAAATTTTGTAAAGCTTTAGTTTAAAAAGTTCAAAATTTTAATGAAAATTTGTTGAGTTTTTCTAAGCACTCTATTAAGCTTGAAACTTTGATTTTTATGGTTTTGGTTAAAGCATGAAATGTATTGTAATAAAAAAATAACTAACAAAATTTATCTTTAAAAATCTTGCAAATATATAACAAAAATCACGATGTACTCATTTTTGCTTCCCACTCAATATGTATATGGACATATGTAAATACTTAAATTAAAGAGCTTATTCAAGTTTCTTATTTTTTTGTGATGAAATGCATAATATTTGTAGTTATGTAATATTTGTTGGACTGTCACATATATACATATATTATCTTTCGTGCTTGAACTCAACATTCATAGCTCAGTGGCAATGTCTTATTAATGTTAATGCATTTTTTATTTCCTCGGAACTATGTGTATTTACATACTTACATACATCCTAACTACATTAGGTACACTCTAGAAAATAGTTTGCCGATTCCCCGAGCTAATCATAAAAATTTAGTAAATTTTATCGCCGGATTCTTTTGTCTGAAATCAGGGTCATTCGGGGGCTGCAAATCATTGAAAATTCGATTTTTCGAAATTCGATGTGCATGCCCTCGAATATTTCCTTTTTATCCTAAGAAATCTACAGATAAACTTTCATTGCATTAGTACGTTTCACACAGCAAAAATGCCACATTGCTGCAACATTTAATGGACTTAAATCGTAGTAAAATTAAATTTTTAAATTTTCGAGAATATTAAAAATATTTATTATCTGTTCATCTTATACATAGCTGATAAGTGGCCCTTCAGTTTCAGGATCGGTTTTATAGACCTTGATCTTCCCAAAGTCATAGTTAACCTCCTTGTTCCTCCTCACTATAAATATGTTGGAATCACATTGACCGCTCTCCAGATATTTCACTGAGTTCTGGGTCGTTGTTGGATATCTCTGGCATCAAAAAATTTCAGATAAGCTCCTGGGCTACTTAAATACACCCAAAGCTGTGATTTCCTACCTCATTTATAGCACCAATTTGGCGTATGCGGATTGAAGCCACTACCATTGGTGCTAAGGGACCCTAACTTTGTATTGCTTTCATCTCTGACATCTAGCTGTGTTTTTGCTATCACGGATAATGATCAATTCCAGTCCCCGAGAATTTTGGATCTTTTCGTTGCCGGCACTAGGGATTCTTTCACCGCCTAGGCCAGACGATGATCGCCGTCGGATTTAGTGGTTGGCTTCCGAGTCTATTGTAAATAGTATGGAACAGCCTCAACTACTCGAGACCGCAGCATGCTGATGGGTGCCTTCGTTGTAAGGAGCGTTGACACAAACTTTGTTTCCACAGTTGGCTCCACGATGAGCGTATAAAATGCCCGTGTTGCCAGGTAAGACTAAATAGCTCCCACTTTCTTGATTAGCGAGCAAACTAAAATAAGGAGGGTATGCATACCGAATTAAGAAAAAAAATATATATATAAATTGGGACACCCTAATTTGAGTGTTATTCCCTTCGAAGCACTTATTTCACATCAAACACTTTTCGTACTCATTATCTCTTCATCTGACATGTTAATTCGTCGTAAAGAAACCATCAAGCACGCAGTCAATGCACTACGAATAGTTTATCGAAATATTTTTGTTTTTTTGTTCCATTGTTTCTAGATACCTACATACACGCAAATATGTATGCTGGTCTACATACCCCACCTACGTAAATATATGTATGTGCATATAAATTACTGTTTTTACTACTTGTATGCGTAAATATTTGCATGCATCTATGTATATTTTATGGAAATTAATTATGCCGCCTTTATTTGGCAACATTTCTAAACATGAAAGTGCAGAGACTTGTTGTAGTGCGGCGGGGTGCGGTTATTTTTACTGGCATGACATTGCAAATTTTACTGCAGAAATAAACTTGCCACTCGTGGTGCTATTGTTTTTGCAACTACTGCTGGCAAAAGCCGCCTCTGACAGCCAACAGGCCAACACTATGAAATTATTATGGCATGTGAGTGTATGTATGGGTTTTATTATTTGCACACTTTTCGGCTGCTTCCGGGTGCAAAAACCGACACACACTTTTTGTGAGGTAGTAGGTGTATAAATAATAAATATGTAGTGCATACCTCCAGGAATATTCTAATTTAGGGAACTAAAGCCTTTGGTGTTTGCGTGTGCGGTAACACTCTTGGCGGCGATTCGATTTTTGAGCAGTGAATCCTCCGGCCATCAGCATTTGTCTTTAAAGACACACTTAGCCGGAAACGGTCCATTCATGCCTTTTGTGCAACTTTCTCTACAGGGTAATTTCGCCTAAAACATAGTCGGTGTTTTTGGCTTCCAGAAATTTAATTTGTGAATATTGCGCATACGCCATGTCAGCCCCTTTGTCAAATGAAATTAATTGCTTTAAGCCAAATGGTATGTCTGCATATGTGTGCATTTTGCAATCAGTTTTGTCCACGGAAAATCTAAAATTCCCAGATAGTTATTTCCAATTTGGCTGCACGCAATTTAAGCTTTTCTCAAACAAACAAGTATTTGTTTGAAAGTTTGATATTTTGAGGTTTTTTTTAGATTTTTTTTGCTAATAGACTTTGCTGTTCTTCAACTACATACTTTTATTTTTATATAAGTTTAAACAAAAAAAAACAAACACTTATCTTAAAATACACCAATGCATAGTAACCAGGAAAGAAGCTGCAATCACTTATTCCATTTATTAATGCCTACGCAGCTCCTTGCGCGCTCCCAGCGAGAGAAGATGGATGAGCTGACAGCTACGGCGACCACTCGCTACCACTCAGGCGTATGCGTGATATTAATTTCAGCAAATATTTGTAGTTAAATTTTTTCGTCATCGTCGTCACATCGCCACTCGTCTACGACAGCAACGGCTAGTAAGCGTCGTATGAATGGAAGAGGCAAAGCAAACATTGCGCGTTGAACAGTGATACATAAATGCAAAATAAGTAAATGGTCCTTAAATTTAACTCCTTTTAGCTAATATCCAATAGTATTCTATCCTCTCATACAGCCCACTTTGGTTGTTTTTCTTTATTGACACAGTGTACACTGCCGCTTCCACTAAGCTATATTCCATGCTTCATTTTTGCCAGCACTACTTCCTTTCAGCATACTCACTTCTGTCACTTTTAATGGTGCCGCTCAGATTTATCTATTAACTTCGCTGTCAATGGACACATTTTGCGCTGCGTCCCACCACCTTCTCGTCGCTAAATGTGTTCGATTCGATGCTTTGCGCCGTTGTATGGTACATTAGGAACGCGAATCACATAAAACCAATAAACTCGTGTCCCTGTCGAACGGGATATTGATGGTCTGCCAAATTTCGCAAGTAATTTCGAACACCCGATACAATGGCGCCATCGTTTTGCTGTGGCACTCAATCGACGCACGATTGTTGTGTCAATGTTTTGCAGTTAATGTATTGTTACTTTTATTGGATGAGGGTTAATGTTGTGTTCGGAGAAAGGATGATAAGAGTAACGAAAACTGCTTGAAATCTGCCTTTGATGAAGGCAGGGTGGGGCGGGGGG
>NW_023458556.1:10125659-10168869 GCF_013731165.1 Rhagoletis pomonella | reverse complement strand
AAATTTTAGGCCACTGCACAATTTTTTGTGCAATCATTGAGCCATTGGTGCAGTAGAAAGTTCTTCAATGTAAGCTTGGTAGAATGAAAAGTATTTACGAAAAGTGATTCGCTTTTTAGGTTTTATGATGCTTAAAAATATGCGTGTTCACAATGAAGTTCAGTAAAATTATACTCAATAATTTTTATTGAGCTTGCGGCCGTTTTAAATGAAAAACTTATTGTGGAAAAGCAACAATAATTTGAAAAAATGTTAGAAGTGATAGCTATTTTGAAAATCACCACATTTCCTCATCAGACTTCTCAGTAAAATGGTCTGTGCTTCTTGCGTCCGCATTGTCATATGTTTTAAATTTAAGCCGCTCACCGCTCAGCCGCTCATTGCGTGGCCTCGGCCTAACAAACGATGGCGGAAATTCATAAAAAAAAAAAACAGTTTCTCATCCGTTCAGTAAAAAGAACCAAAATCGGCAATTGAAAGCAACTATTCTCCATTTTGTCGTTTAAAGGTAAATACAGCTAGCTTCTTGTTCAGCTATTGCCAGCATAGTTCAATTTCGTTTTATAAAGCTGTATTAATTACTTTCGCCGTTATTGATTCGTGTTTTATATCACAGAACGTACACTCCATTATCTTCGTTACAGGTACAGCGTTTTCATCTACTCTGTTGCCTTGTAAAATTTATAAACTGTTTCTATCATAACTAAAGTATGCTCTGGACATGGGTCACTAGTTCGCCATTTTTATCCTTATCGAAGCCCGACCCGTGTTGAAACAGAAAGTAAGCCTTGACCGTTTGGTATTATTTCTGGATGCTACTGCTTCTGATCAACTTTTCAAGCTCTTTACACTTACACATTTTTAGCTATTTTTTCTTCTTACGCCAATTCCAAAACATAAAACTAAATATTACCTAATATGAATGTATGCATGTATGTAATACCTCAACAACATATATTTCTGCTTTAAGTCTCCTATATTATGTAGATTAAGTGCACAAATACATATGTGTGAATATTGGACCTTAATGCAGATCTTAATCACAAGAAATTTTTTTTTTTATTTCTGTTGCTGGTACTACATAGAAATATATAAATATTTTGGCATTTTTTTCTTGAGAACTGCAAACTGATTTAATAAATTTTGATTGAAGAAGATCTCTTTTCCATTTCTTGTGCATTGTTTTAGATGAATTTTTAGTTTATCTGTAGAGCTGCAGGCAGGCCCTTACAAGCAAACAAACAAAAGTTCGCCATACACCCCTGAGGTCAAAGTATTTTTGCAAGGAAATTTGTTTTTTTTTTGGTCTTTTTTGGCAGAATGTATGTAGGTGTCACCGAAAATATTCTTAATGATTTTTTGTTACACTAGAACTGGGCACTCAAGATCAATGAACTCTGGAAGAATAAACATTTTCCGATTGCAAATGCCGAAGATATGAGAAAAAAGTAATAAGGCAAACCCTACGTTCGGCCAAAAAAAACTTTCGAAAATGTTAAGAAAAAATTTTTTGGGCCCAGGGGTATAACTCTGATGTCCGTACCTACGCTTTCGCTGACTGACTTCTGAAAAAAACCCCAAAATGTAAGGGTTTGTAACGCAAATTGGATCTTTTTAGGACATTTTTGTCTAGCAAATGTTTAGTTTTATTCTTTCATTTCGATATATGACGCAAATCCACCAGAAATCAACTATCAAGAGTAAAAACTAACCTCACTCCTAGTCATCGATTCTGTAACTTTGTTCTTAATTTAAACAAAGGTAGACATATATATCTAACTGTTTAAAGTACTAAATTACCTGAAGCCCCGAAAACCCTCAATAATCAGCGCATTAAGCAAAAAAAGAAACCCACACCATAGTATTTGTCATGGCGCACTGGAAGAGGATTTTCGATTGTAAATCCCATTTGAATTTGCATAACAAATGTCCCTTGACGCGAGTAATCCAATAACTAAGTTCATACGCGCAGTGAATAAGTGCTGCAACTTGCCTCGAGCGACAGCTGCTTTTATTTGCGCTATGTACTAGATACGAATGTGTGTACGCGTGTATATACATAGGTATGCTGTTGTAAATGTACCTAGAGTGCGAGCGTTCAAGGTCGCCAAGGAGCTGTGTTGCGAAGGTCAACGAGGCTCTAAATGCGAGTGTATAACGAACGCTGCCAATCTCTCCGCTTAAGGCACAGATGCTGGCAACGTTGAGAGGCAATGACAATTCAGTTTCTGGTTATTGCATCTACTTATACATTATACTACACTTACAGTGCCAGCCAGCGTCTGAAAGACTACTGATATTCTACATTTTAATACCATTAATTTTCAGGCGACATTTTTCTTTGCTCACTTCGTACTTTCGTTTTTTCTTTTTTTTTGCTTTTGCTAGTTTCATGGTTACCTTGTTCCATTTCTGTCAGCTCGTTTGCATTCAATGCAGGGACAATTCACTTAGCGCTGCCATTTTTGCATCGTCCGCTGCACCGCATTCATCTTCGGCAGTGACAGTGACAATGACATGACAGATACCAATGTTGATAGTTTGAGGCAGCAGGCAATGGGAAGGGGAAGAAGCGATGGCAACCGCGGCGCTACGGGGAAATGTGTAAATTCATAGCCAAATCAACTGTCGTTATGGGTGATTTAATTCTCCTGACACCCAAAAGCAGGTAAAGTATCAACATGCATACATACATACTTATACGAACACATTCGTATGCATACACACTTACAAATACTTACAAAGATTATCATAATTCGAGTGTGTGTCACCAAATGCATTCATCCTAGTAAATGTCAGCCACAATTTCAATGCAAGCGACGTCTGTGGGCGATGTTGTCATTAACCTCAACCATGAATGCTGGCAAATAATTGGTTGTAGGTGTGAAGTGTTGCTGGAGTGTAAGGTGGTTTTCGACAGTCAGCATCATCCCATCAGGCCATTAAAAGGATGCGCAATGCGCACAAAATGGGCCGTGGTGAAATTGAGGTTTAATTTTGCCATCAATGCTTTCATATTTTTTTAGCGTTTTGATGCTTTGCATTTTGATTCTGTACGTTGATACGTTCATTCGCTCATTCGTTTAGCGTCTATTCATAGTGGTACCAACATTATCATCGTGAGCTTAACTTAATCATTTCGCGATGAAAAGAATGCTTGAAATTGCACGGAGGCAGAGATGTGTTCGCATGAATACTCGCATAAAAAAATATACTCCAATTTATGAACAAATCCGGTTTTTAAAGAAATGCTGGAAAACCAGGACTGACAAGTAAAGTATGATCCTTTGCAATAAAGTCGTATGTTAATATTCTTTTTTTTGGTATGCACAAACATCGTGAAATAGAGAAATTACAGAAATTCGTTTCATTCGGCGTTTGTAAAAGTAACTCTGCCATATGAAATTTCCTCAAATGTCGCTGATATCCAAATTCGTATTTGTTTAGTCAAATTTATTAAATTATTCAATCAAAATGGTAAATTTTTGGTGGCTGTATAACAGCTGATTTCATTTTTTTTTTAAATAATTTGGTCACGAAAATGCCAAATATTTTTAATTTCTTCTCATAAAAATTCTAAATTGTTGAAATATATTTGCATATGAACCCTTTTTCCATACAAAAGAAGTTATTGAATAGCAGCTTTTGGAACGTTCACCCAACTCAGCAGCACAAGCGCTGATTACTGGACCTTGTAAAGAATATATCAATGCTTCGAGAAGCAAACAAATTTACGTAAAATGACAGTGTTAGTCCAAAATTTGAAATAAAAAATTTCAGCGAAATTTATAAATTCAGTTAATTTTTTTTTACTTTACTCCGCCAAGGTTAAAATGGATAAACTCAAATATGAGAGTGTTCATATGGAGAATTTTTGATTTTGATATATCTATTTTTTTTTCAAATCCAAAAAACGCTTGTCAAATTTTTAAAATGAAATTTGTGTATTTGAATTTCAGACCTTACAGCTATTTACAGACGCCATGTTAACCAAAAAACAGAAATTCCTTAGTGGTGATGAAGCTATAAAAATAATTTACTTAACTAATCAGTTTTAGTGAAGCTAAATAAATGCGTTAAGAAAGCGTATGTTAATTTAGATACTTCGAAGATATTGTCGCATTGAAATATTTTTACACTAATGGCCTTATTCATAAAAAATAAAGTAGGTTTAAAGAGCTCTATAAATTGACGTTTTCATACATTTTTCAGTTTATAAACCTTTTTTAAAGCTACTTTATTTTTTATGAATAAGGCCATAATACTATAATTATGTGAAAAGTAATGGAAAAAAATATTTACACAGTTGACATAAGATCCAGCATATGCACCAGCTGTTTTAAACGGGTTGTACTGCCAAATATGAAGGACCAGAGTACGACTCATATTGAATAGCTTAGTGGAAATGAAAGGCATGCCGCTTTGCTTTCAATAAGTACTTCATGTGGTAGAGTTGTAATATGCGTCCGACCATATTCGCTTAGTATTTTAAAAGCTGAATTTTCACTTTGGAGATTATCTTCGAAATTATAAAAACAACCTTCGTCGACATTGGTGGATTAGAGTGCAATAGTCTTACGAGTTTACAAATTTATGTGGACAATTCTAATGCCAAAGTGGATGATGTACATTAGAGCGGGTCATAAAAGAAAGGTTATTTAATGGCCCCTGCTATTTTCAGAGGTAACTTCGAGGGTTTCTTAACTGGTCGAAAGCGAAAGTTAGGGCCAATATAATAATGAAACGAATGTATCTGAGTACTTAAGCATATAAGTACATCTACACACTAGGGTGCATCATCAAAAAAGTTTCGGTTTTTCCACTGGAATTATACAATTTATTATATTTTAATACCCAAATTCATAAAAAATAAATAAGACTTTAACTGCTTTATAAATCGAAAATTTGTATAATGACATCACTTTTTAATTTTTTATGAGTAAAGCCATACGACTTCCACAAAATATTTTGTTAAAATATTAAGAAAATACCTATAAAAACTTAATTGTTTTGACTCCATCAGCTTACTTAAATCGTAATATTTTTCGGAATTATTTTTGCGAAAGTCTTAAAATATAATTTTTTATTTGCGATGGAAGGCAGCATCGATATATTTTTATTTATCAGCAAAGGTGTACAAAATTTCAAAGGAATTACTATAATTGAGGTAATTATGTTTCTAAACCTTTTTGGAATTATTTAATTTTTTTGGTCAAACTGACTTTTATTTTTTGCACAATTATAAACCTGGAATGGCGTTTCAATGCAGTTTTCAAATAATATTGATGTATCGATATATCGACTATTTATACATCTAGTGTGGACCATTTTAGATGCATCTATGCAAAACTGCGATATTTTCGATGCTTTTCGGACATGCGTAGACGCACCCTGATGCATATGCAAGTGCTAAGCGCGAAAATTTTCATTCCATTCCTGGTAAGCTTTCATGCTATGTAGGTAGGAAGAGGGAGCTGATATTGTATTAACAAACTCTTTTTTAGCGAGCCATATTAATGTACACGTGTTGACGTACGAAAGCATACAAATTCTAATATTTTAAAGGCCTAAGCCGATTATGCAAATGAATGTATATATATATACATATATGTATGTACATACATATATTAATATGTGCATATGCGGATAATTTGTAAACCCACATACAGTTTTTGTGTGGGAAGAGACAGTATAGTCGCTGCAAATGCGTATTAAAATTACTCATACGCATCGGTAAGGACTGTAAGTAAAATTGCTTTTTCCCGGTATATTTCCGTACGTGTGTACATTCATAATGGATAACATTTTTTTTTTGGACAACTGCTCCTTTTGAGGGAGCGCTCAAAACTTATATGATGTTGCCGAGCATGCACATATGCCATCAAACAAAAAAAAAACAACATAAAAGTTAATTAAAAACATAGTAGGAATTATTAAAATTGTGTTGTCACTATTCTTATTGTGAAAATATAATGCAGTGGTTCAATTTTTTCTTTGTTTTACTATTCGCTTTCATAAATTTCAACCATTGAAAGGAAGGAAAGTAATAAATTTTGAAATTCAAGCAGCTCCAGCAATATTGCTTGCGCTTTTCCAACTTTTTTTGTCTCTTTATGAGTGGCAGCTTAAGTGTCATTAAGCATCGGTCAAGCGTCAGCTTAACTGACCGACCGCCGGCCAGTGCACACTCACTAACCACAATGTCGCTGCTGCTGCTACAAATCCTTCTATTCCATTTCAATGCGGTTGATTCAGCTGGTGCCGCTGCTGCACTTTCAGCTCTGCACGCCTAATTGATTTATAAGAAAGTATTTCACATTTCCCACATCATCATTCATGCTGTCAACACAAGCGAGCGCCACACGGAGCTGCGGTGTAGACACTCAAACCGACATGTGCACCTACACATGCACATGCCTGCCCGCATTTGTAAATCTATAAAAGGTCACTCACACACCCACACATATATATGTATATGAAGCGATGCATAGCATGCGATGGCTGACGTTTGCATGCGAACACGTCTAAAGTGAAGGACCTTGTTGATTGCAAGTCCTGGCCGCCCCTGGTCGCTTCCACTAACTTCCTGACGAATGAAGATGGATGGAGATGGAATGAGAAATTCTTGTTGCCTTAGTTACTTTTTCTACTCGACTTTTGCCGGTGGTTCACTCTTGCTGTGGCCACAATTCATTTCGCATTCAACTCAGCATTTGCGATTCGAAAGCTGAATGTACAAAAATGTATGTGTATTTTTCGCAGGTTGCTGTACGCTATCGCGGCGCGTCTAAGAATTCGTCCGTTCCGCCTCTGTGTGCTGCTTTTGATAAAAGCGACAGCTGGAATATCAACGAAAGCAATTGTTGAGTACGCGTTGACGATGACAATTCATTTATTGTTGGCTGTCATCGTTTCATAGTTCGCCTTCCTCTGGCTGTCATGTGCAACATTTCAAATAAAACCCTCTACAGTTTCTCTGCCTCAACATTTCTGAAGTATAAGGACGTACATATGTACATATGTATTTATATATGAGCATACATTCACATATGTACTTACATAAGTATCCAACATACATATCTACATATGCTTATTAGGGTAGTCCCAAATTAGTAAAGTCGGAATTTTAATGGTCTCATCCCCTAGGTTTGCTCGGAACCTAAAAATATTATACCCCTGTTTTTTATTTTGAAATCAAAATATATTTACATATAGGTCGCGCGAAGCGCTCAAAGTTGTCCATGTACTTTATATGGAGAATAAACAATTTTTCGTAGAAATGGTATAGAATTCTTGAAAATATTTTTCGATCAGAAATATTTGTCTCTCTTCTGGAGACTCTCAATAGATAAAACCCAATAGTTTATTAGGGATTTTAATTCGATTTAGAACCGTCCTAGGAAGTGAGAGCAAAAAAATTCCGACTTTACTTTTTCCTCCCGATTTTTGCATTTTTGGATCACCCTAATTTACATACAATAACAATCGTAATGTTAATATCTTGAATTATACATATTTTTATATCACCATTTCCGTATATTATTTGCTGTTGAGAGCTGGCTTTGCAAGCTTTTTTAGTTAAAATGAATAATAATAAAATGAAGTGACATCGTAGAAGTAAAAAATTTTATGACAGATGGTATTAATTGTAGAGGTATTGTTTTATATTTAGCAGAAATTTACTCAAGTAGTTTTGAAGGTAAGAGATGCAAAATTTATATATATATATATTCACAGACACTTTAAAAACAATAGACGAAACATGTCTTGAACAATAAATTTTGAACTCACCAAAGTTATGTGTTTTTGCTTTTTTATATGTTTCTTCTACGCTCATAATTTTTAAGAAAAACTAATATTTAAAGTTCAGTTTTCGTATAAAATTAGGCTACGCATGTGCAAACTTCCATCGGAGCTAACTACAGAACACTAGTGAAGGGTGTACTGTCTTATGTCCGAGTGTTTTCAAGGATATTTTAAGGTATTCGTATTGGACATATTTTTTAATAATTGTTCAAAACGCAAAGGATTTTTTTTTTTGGGCAGTCTTTTTTATTGCAATTGTATAAACTACCTCGAAGTCCCTCGACTAAGCCAGCATTTAATAGAAACGTGTAAAAACATATGTAATTACAAACATAAACCAATTACAAATCATTGAAACTTAGTAGATAGGTTAAATTAAGTTCACATGGTTGCTGGTCAACTTGCCAGCACATTTATTTAAGTTTCTGGTTAACAATGAAAATAGTTCTCATGAGAAAAGGAATTCACTCTCGTGAGAATGGATTTTTACGCTCATCGTAGGGAAAGTATCCATTCTCATTACTATTTAGACGGCTAGAACAAGAATTAATTCCTACTCTAAGCCCGTAATTGGGCCCTCCTTGATACCACACAGATCTTGAAAAACCCCTACTCCCCCTTAAACCAGTTTGTGGAGTCGACTAACCTAGGCAGCTGCTGAATGTTCAACTTTGCCCCTGCGCTTAGATCGTTTAAAAATTCTGTGCTACAACATTTTTTTCATCTCCTACATAGTACATACAGGACATTCGCCCAATGAGTGCCTGATAGTCTCAGATTTTTCGTAATCAAAACAGCTTCCGCAGAAATCGTTTTGAGGCACTCCTAACCTCCTAAGAGTAAGTATGTTGCTAACGATATTTCTCTCATTATCAAGGATAGAATCTCGCGCAATCGCCTCATGTCCCGCTATGGCCACATTAGTTCGGACATAGGTCCTGAGCTTGCATGCCTAACCTCTTCCAGACCGGTGCCAGTGGTGCAGAAATACTCTTTCTTGTAAGATCGGCTGCATTCTCGTTTCCTGGTATGTTACTATGTTTCTCAGCGCATACTCCGCCGGGACACTGAACATGATTTTCTACTTGGTATATCCGAGTTCTATCATTTACTGAAAGTGAACGTTGTTACGCGGTAATCCATTTTGATGGGTAAGTTTTGGCTGAAGGTGAGGGACCCACACCATCCTGGTCTCTTCGACCTACGCTTTCGACATGGCTGCAGTTTGCCGTGTCATCCGACATTTCGACCAACTCCACCTCGATAAATTTCCGGAATATTTGGTGAATGTCTAGTGAGGACGTTTATGAAATAAGTCGGCCGAACAGGTCTTCCGAAGGTTCACTCTGCTCGGTTTTATCTTCCATTGTCGCTGGTACCATGGCAGTTTGCTCTGGCTCAATCTACGCCAGCAAATTAGGAGCCGAGTTGATATCGTTTCCATATACGTACATTTCTTTTGAACGAGTCGAAACCGTAGCGGATTATTCCCTTGATTTTCCATAAAATTGCAATGGAGTGTCCATTAAGCAGAAGAACCACCAGCATGTCAGCTCTGTTGCTGGGTGACGGATGTATACACCACCTTCCAGTTTTCAGACGGCAGTTCTGAATTGAATATCCTAATGGTCTCCAAGATCTCCCGTGGACCAGTGGGTTTCGACGTGAGCCAAGCTTGTGGTCTCACCGGAATACCTCTAAAGTCAACTGGCTTGAGTTTATATCAAGGGCAGACCTCGCACAGTCTATCAAACTATAACCAGAACTTGGTAAGTTTTTGATGAAGTAATGGGATTCATCATTTTCCCCATATGTTTTATTGCTTATCACGGCTAAATAATCTTACTTACTTATTTATAAGTCAGACACACTGCGCAGGTATCATTCTAAGTTAGCAATGGAGATACAGATAAAAAAGCATACTTTTTTTAATTTTTTGGGTTTTCGCTTTCCCCGCTTCAGCATTCTACGACTTCATTCATTTTCACATTTTCACATTTTCATACTCATTGTTGCTCCTGTTTTATTGAATTTAGTCTTGAAAATGTGGGTGTAAAATTTTCGTACAATTAATCATTTTTGCTGGCATTTAACGAGAATTTTCTGTGAATATATATATTATATATTTTGTATGCGTGCATGCATGTTTCTGCATTGGTTTATCATATCTCATACCTCTCATTTTGATAGAAATTATTTCCAATGCACAAACTTTTGATTGTAGCCTTTCTTCGCCGCTTATCATTTGCAATTGTGTAGATATCAAGTGATACCAAGTTGGAAACTTAAATTGACTGCGCTAAATATATCAATTCCCTCTTGGCCACTTGAGGAGAGAAAATGGCGGAAATAATTACAAATACATATACAATATTCGTAAAGGAAAATACAAAGTTTTTGCTTTATCCTCGCTAAGTCAATGTCTCTGCTGCGATAACGAATTATTTGGTTTTGTTGGGAAGTAATCCTCTAGTACAGAGTAAGTTTAATCAGTCTCTTTTAATATTTAACGCATCCCATGGTGGAGTGCACAAATTACGTGGCGAATATATTCATAATCTTGTATATATGTATATAAATACATATGTATGTACATAGGTAAAACTGTCGCAACTAAGTACATATTTGGTATGGATACACCAGCGCGTCATAAGAAAGTCAACTTTTTGTGATACACTTCATTGATGAAGAACCCAGCGCTGCCGCTTACCCACCAACTAAGTTTATTGCACTCTTTCTACGATTCGCTCCGTTGATTGGAAGGAAAGAAGATGTCTGGCGCCATGTTCATACGGAATAAAAATAAATGTATACCAGGATGTAGCATACGAATACATATACCAAGCAGCGAAAAGGAGCTCTGCAAACGAAGAACATCGAAGTGCTTAACGAAGCGCGACAAGGAAACTGAGGTTGGCTGATGTGCATCAGCCGTAAAAGCAGTAAAAACAACAAAATTATCACAAACTTATGCGAAACTATAATTTGTTGATTTTGTTGTTGTTTTAGCATGTTTTTCTTTTCATTTTCAGAATGCCAGCTGAAACACCGCGTCGAAAAATGGAATGATGCCAAAAATTGGTATTTGCTGTAGAACGTCAAAATCATAAATATTTACGCTGAGAGCTTATGCGATGGGAGGGAGGAAAGCCGCCTTGCGTAAGCGTAAGTTTGGATACCTTGCTGTCTCAGTGTGGAAGTGGATAGTGTGGCAGCGAGCATAGAAAATTCCAAAATAACAGCTTAATCGCGATGCACTCAAGCAATACGAGAGATAAGACGACGTTGTTTTTGTTTGTTTATTTGTGTATTTACGGTTGTCTTTTCGTCGACATTTTTGTACTGGGATTTAGTTTCCGATGTTTTGATTTAAAGTTAAGTTGGCACTTGTTACGGTGCAGGTCGCTAATGAAGTTTTTTTTTTATTAAAGATCTCAATAAGAGTAAACTCTGTGGCTGCGATGCTGAGGAATGAATGGCGGATAAAATTATACTATATAGATTGAATGAATATGAGGATTTTCTTGATTAGATTAATTTAAAAAAAGATCGCTTAGGAATAAGGTGCATTTTTGATACCGCAAGTGGTTCATAGCTATCACTGTTCAATTAAAAACCACTCAGCAAAAAGTTTATCTATCCAGTTCCGGGCAATGACAGAGAAGGTTTTTAATGGTTTTCGCCTCACCCTCGTGCATGCGACTTCTTCTACTTTACTTAACCGCTCTAACTACAGGTAGTCCGCTTAGAAAATGGCCGGTAAGAGCTTCAATCACCATTTGGATGTCTTGGCGCCATAAGTTAAATAGGAATTTTTTTGCTTTGAGCATTTATGAAAGTTAGTTTCACATTCCATATTTTACTCCAAATTTCTATGATCTAGTCATTTATTTTAAGATTTCGTATGTAAAGAGGAATGCCATATATTTTTGTCCAGAAATATTGTGCATTGACACGCAAGTTCGGGCCTTGCAATTTCTCTTGACGGACAAGGATCCACACAATGTGTATGCGGAATGCCTTAGCCATCTTGTTAAGTTATCGACGGTACTGGATCCTACTTTTGATTTAATTAATTAATCCCAACGGCTTTTTACCCTCCATTCCCGCCCAACCGACACGAGGGGCGCAGTCCGCATGACGTACGGAAACTTTTTTTTTTTTTTTTTTTTAGTTTTTTCGTGCCGAGTAGTGGAAACAGGAGTTTGTTAAGTGTCGAGATCTAAAACTATTCAGCTACAGAATCAAATTCATCAGCTGATTGGATATGCTAAAGATAGTATTTCAATTATTGAGAGTGGAAATAATAGTTTTCTTTATAGTAAAAATCGAGTCCGATACGTCAAACGTGCTGGAATGACAGTTAAAATCTTGACATAAACC
Organism: Rhagoletis pomonella; assembly: GCF_013731165.1. Classification (NCBI taxonomy): domain Eukaryota; kingdom Metazoa; phylum Arthropoda; class Insecta; order Diptera; family Tephritidae; genus Rhagoletis; species Rhagoletis pomonella. Next base: position 10,156,680 of record NW_023458556.1, on the reverse strand, counting down.
ACGGAATGATTCGTTTAGTTCAAAATTAGTTTTGCATGGCTTTAAAAATAGAGGTCGAAAGTGTCTTGACACTCGAGAAGGAACATTAAAATTTACCTCAGCCAGGAGGGCCGGGCTATTAATCAAGCCTGTCATTAATTTTACGATAAATATAATACCCAGCATTTCTCTACGACTTGCGAGTGTAGGCAAATTTATGAGCTTTAGACGACTTGTGTAAGGGGGGAGATTGTAATCTGAATCCCAGTTAAAATTACGCAATGCAAAAAGCAAGAATTGTTTTTGAATTGATTCAATCCTTTCTGAATGAACTTGGTAGCGGGGATTCCAAACAATAGATCCGTATTCTAGTATAGGTCTAACTAAACTGGTAAAAAGAGCTTTTGTAACATAAGGATCTTTGAACTCTTTTGACCATCGCCTTACAAATGCAAAAACGCCTTTGGCTTTATTGACTGTAACATTAATATGATGGTTGAAATTGAGTTTGGAATCCATTGTGATACCAAGATCGACAAAATTGGATACCTGCTCCAGATTATAATTTGATATTGAATAAACAGCTGGTTGAACAGCCCTCCGAGAGAAACACATAACTTTACATTTTTGAAGGTTTAGTGGCATATAGTTTGTATTACACCAACTAACCACGTTGTTCAGATCCGCTTGTAACAAAGACCTTTCTTCGATAGAGGACAATGTTTTAAAAAGTTTCACATCATCGGCATACATTAAAATTTTTGAATGTTTTATTATAGAAGAAATATCATTAATGAATATCAGGAACAGAATCGGACCAAGGTGGCTTCCCTGAGGAACTCCTGAAGAAACTTTAATGATGTTGGAAGAACAATTATTAACAATAACTCTTTGTGTTCTATCAGAGAGGTAAGATGAGATCCATTGAAGGAGACTGGGCTGAAAGCCGATTAGGTCGAGTTTACGGATGAGTAACGAGTGACATACTTTGTCAAAAGCTTTACTGAAATCGGTGTAAATTACGTCGGTATGAGCATTTTCTCTAAAACCGTTTGAGACATGAGTTGTAAACTCCAATAAATTAGTAATAGTAGATTTTCCTTTAGAAAACCCGTGTTGAGATTGTGTAATTGAAGAAGATATAGAATATGTCAGCTGGTTAACAATAATTGCTTCGAATAATTTGGGGATAGCGGAGAGTTTCGCTATGCCTCGATAGTTTTCTATAGACGACCTGCTGCCGTTTTTGTGAAGTGGTATTATGAAAGACTCCTTCCAGGCTGACGGAAAAACGCCATGTTTAAGTGACAAATTGAATAGAGTTGTTAAAGGCTCGCAGATGTTCTCAGCGCAGTTTTTAAGAAAACAGGTCGGAATATGATCAGGTCCAGGCCTAAATGACGCTTTTAAGGTTTTTAAGGAGTGTAAAACTTCATCGGAAGATATTACTGGAATATAAGCAGAGTTGATTGGACAAAGCTCGTACGGATAGTCTCCACTTATAGGGAAGTCTACAGAATAATTGGACCTAAAGAACCGAGCAAACATGTTGGCAATGAGTTGGCTGTCGCTAGATACAGTGTTGCGATAATGCATAGCGGACGGAAAACCATGTGCCTTACGCTTTGAATTTACGAAACCATAAAATGATTTAGGATTGTTAATTAAATTCTTCTTAATTTTACATAAATATGAATTATAACATTTCTTATTTAATGCAAAGTAGCTATGCCGCAAAACTGAGTACCTTAGGTAATCACTGTGTAAGCCCGTTCTTTTATACAGTTTAAAAGAGTGCGACTTTTTATTTTTCAATTTTTTAAGCTCTTTAGTGAACCATAATTGTATTGGTTCTTCATGAACAATATTACGTATTGGCACATACTTTCGAAACAAATTGAAAACAGTATCATTAAAGTGCTCAACGCTACGCTCCACGTCATCTCTATATATTGGCCAAGATAACTTTGAAAGTTCTTTGTTAATTTTCCTGAAATTTGCTTTCGCAAAAACATATCTAGTACTTGAACTTGACTTATTATTATGTATTTCATTTATGATTTCGTAGTTTAACTCAAGAGCAGGATGGTATGCATCTTCCGGCAAAACTAGGGGATCACACCGATTAATAGAGGCCTTCGGAACATCATCAACGTAAACGAGATCCAAGACCTTTCCAAACTTATTTGGACATATATTTATTTGTTTGAGGCATAGTTCAGCCATTTCCTCCAGAAATACATTGTAACTATCTCTAGATGAAACTGGTACAACATCGGTGTCAATGATGTTCCATGAAATATGTGGCAGATTTAAATCGCCCAAAACAATCATAGAATCGGATGCCGTAAGCATTGCATTTACGGTCTCAAGTAAAGAAACTAGCTGCATATATACCGATACGGCAGAATTAGGAGGGATGTAGCAAAGAGCTAAATAAATATAAGTCTTTCCAGCCTGTACACGTATACATTTAAATTCGGTATATTCAATGACAGGAAGACTAACTTCCTCGGATGGTATCGATGAATGCACCGCAAAAAGAACACCACCGCCGATTCTGCCCACGCGGTCACTCCTGTATATTTGATATTCATTTGGAAGAATTTCGGAATTAAAAATATGAGGTTTGAGCCATGTTTCGGTCAAGGAAATAATATTATAATTGCAGTCAAAACCTTTTAAATATAAGTCAGTTAATTTGGTATTCAAACCTCTAACGTTTTGATAGTAAATACTTAAATTAGACTTGCGAGTTAGTTTTTTGAATCAGAATTAAGATTAGAAATTTTAGCTACGTTATTATTACTTTTATTAGGTTTATACTCAAACTCGCGAACAAACGCCCCGGTCGGCCAAAATGAACTATTTAGTAGTGAATCAAAATCTTCGGAAGCTACATCAATTTTAAAAGATGAAATATCGCGATCGTATTTAAAATTAAATTTACGAATAAATACATCTTTAGTTCTAATTTTAGTCGATATGTATGACTTTATATCATCCGAAGAAGTATCTTTAGCAAATCTAGAGACAAAGATTGATCTTCTCGGAGGAATTACAACCAACTTTTTGGTAATGATGTCTGATGTGCGGGGCTCCGAATTATTCGGAGGAACTAAGTTAGACAGTGGAGCTTGAGATGTTGATGGCAACACTGTTAAATCAACGGTTTGACTATTTTTTGAAGTAGACCTAGTGGATATGGCTTTAGAAATCGGAGGCTCCAACGCCTGAGGGCATGGAGAAGATAAATTAATAAGTTCTAAAGACTGGGATGGAGGATTTTTTTTACTAGAATCCGTGGCTGTCTTTTTAGGTGGACTAATAACATGCCCACCTTTATTTTCACGGCTATCTTCAGAGTGTGGAGGGTCGTCGAGACAAGTGAAAGATCTAAACATTTTTTCGTAATGCTTAAATTTCTCAACAAGCGCCGACAGATCCTTCCCGATCTCAGAAAAACCATTTCTGGACTGCCTGAAGAATTTAAATAAATCAACTTCGGTTGATCTACATTTTTGACAAGACCAACGAAGACCCTTACCCTCGTTAATAGCGTCTAATACTCTACCGCTCAAACCAGCACATTTTATATGGGCAATCCCATCGCAGAGCCAGCATGGCACATAGGAGTCGCTTTTAACGTGGCAATTGGTGTAAATACACGACATGTTTAAAATTATATTTATTTTTAGGTTTTAGAAGCAAAAAAGCAAAAACAGTTTTGAAAACGATGTATTAATCAGTGAACCAATCAGCTGGTAAATATCAGTTAGCGAACAGTTTTAAATGCACTGTATATTAGACACCTAATAAACACAACGCAAACAGCTGCGACAAAGATGAAACAGCAGAAATGACAAAAAGAGCAAAATCAATGTGCACAAACAAAAACAATTGTACAACAACAATATATTATATGAAACAAAATACTCGGCACATGCAATTAAGAATATCAAGTTAAATTAATCAAATCTACGGGAAATTTTGATGTTTTACTTATCTTTAAATTGTGCACCAGAAGTTTATTAACACTTTTTTTAATTTTTTACTTTAATAAGCGTAAACAGCTTTATCAAACACAAAATTTAAACAGATCACAGAAAAACACAGCTTCACAGCTTGACGTTTGCGTATGTCATGATGTCAGCAATATTTTCTCCAGAGGATTTAATAGTCGCCTGACTGGTAGTGAAAATGTAGATATCATGACTTGGAATCATGACAAACTGTAGTAGTGATGTGCGCTTTGATCAGTGTTGCCATTTTTTTTCAAAAACTGCGGATTCCCTAGAAAAACTGCAATCTTCAGAAACGAGCTGATTTTAAAAAAGTAAGTTCTTTTATTTTTAACTTATCTAAAAAACTGTATTTTATAGGCAAGGCTCTGCATATGGCAACACTGCCTTTGAGATTGACATCAATTCCGCCAGAAAAGCACTGCAGTACTCAGGAAGACGGATGCCGAGAGATATACCCAACTAAACACCACCAATTTTTCTGTCAAGTTTTGATCCATTCATCTTCGTGGATCGTATTTCCCAATCTCCATTTTTTCCTTTAGGGAAGTCGGTTAATAAATTCGGGGTCGATGGTGCTAGCGGGTGGTATGAAACAGTTTGTAGGAAATTCGGTGAGGTCGTTCAGAATGATCGATATGTGGGTGCGTCCATTTTGTCTCCGGATAATACCCGTTCATTTTTTTATCCGTGACAGGCTAGACTCTCAACTCCCTCTAGTTCAGCTCCCCAGGGACGACATGCATAAAGTAGTGGTTTTTGAAAGAAACTACAAGGTTAAATCGCACGGCAAGGCGACCTAGAGTACCGCCTAAACTGAAGCTTTCGGTGCCCCTGGGAATCTTCCCCAGCTTCTTTCAAGCAGACGTTTATACCATTAGTCTGTGCGCTGAAATTAACCGTCGAAGTAAGTATCGAAGCGAGAGGATGCTGACTTTAAGCGATAGCCAAGCGGCACTTGAGGCTTTCTCATGCTTTAAGATCAAATTCTCGGTGGGTCTAGAGTGTGTAGAGAGGCCTAATGCTCTGGCTGAGAATAATACGCTCAAAATGCTATGGGTACCAGGGCACATGGGAGTCGAAGGTAATGAGGAAGTGGACCATATGGCCAGCCTGGCTGCTGCCTCGAACCCGATAGCACCCGAGTCCTTTTTTCAATAGGTCCCAACACGACAAAGGAAGCACCCGGGAAGGAAAACAGCCGGGAACTGCGTCAATCCAAAAGCTTACAAGGAAGGTACAACCTAGAAAGGTACAGGATACCCATTACAGGTATTTATTTTTACGGGCCACTGCAGGTTAAGAGGGCACTTATATAATTTAGGAATCTGGTCTAGTGACCTGCACATGTCGCTTCTGTGACGCTGCAAAGGAGACTACATTACACCTCTTTCTGGAGTTTCAGGCTGTAGCACGTAGAAGGGAGAGGAGCATAGGGCATTTATGGCCTATAGAGGAGTACGTACACTCTCTGCCCTCGGAATCAATTCTGAAATGTCTAGAGTCTCTAGGGCTCGGCGCCCATATCCTACCTTTGTAGCCGACCAAAGCTGATAAGCTTCTTTGATGACAATGAATCCATGTAGAAAAAAAATAATTTATTCACGAGCCGCTCTTTAATTTTCTGACTTATTTCAACCTGTGTATTTCTTCAGATTTTCTACTATGCTTAAAATCCAGCCTTCTTGATCTCATTTTGAATAATCGTAAATTTTAGATGCAGTTATGACCCGACGATGAAATAAAAGTGGGTTGAAAAATTCGGTGTTATTAATAGTAAATTGTCTTGTTCGTAGTTTTTTAAATTATTAATTTTTGCATAGCCCAAACAGAACTATAGCTGCACATACTTTATTGCCTCAATTGTTATTTTTTCCGGAAGAGAATTATTTTATTTTTCTCTTCTCAATGCTTTTGCCTTCGAGTAAGTTGACTCTAGAGACGGAAGTTGAAAGTGCAACATAAATTTCGATGCTACGTACATACATACATAAATGCGAAATTCCTTTTGTTTTTATTGCACTTAAGGCAGCGAAGGAATATGAAAAATTTTCAATAAATTTCATAACCACTGTACATACATATAGTCACACACACAGTACAGCTGCACAGGAGCAACAACAAGGATGTGTATGATACTCGCCGTAGCACTTATGTGAAGTTCATTTAACATGCCACAAATCACAATGGTGGTATTAAATCATTATGGATCGCCAAGTTTGCGCAGCAGCTCGCAGACCAGCAGCAGCAGCAGCAAGAGCAAGTGTGTGTGTGTGTGCCAATGTGCGCAATTATGTGCGTGCAAGCAACTGAACTTTTGTACAAGTGCTACAACACACATGCGACTCGCACTGGTTGGTGAAGCGAAGAGGACCAGAGGGTAAGTGTGGCCAAACTTTCACTATTTATTGCCACGATTTACAATTTCCCATAGCTGTCGTTAAGCTTATGAAGCCACAAAGATACTATTATACAATATTTCTAGAGGATACAAACAAAAAAAAATTAAAAACAAAAGCATGGAAGAATCTAAAATTTTGCTAGTTATATGAAAATTGGAAAAGGACAAACTAACACATGCATTTGGCTGCGGATGGCTTTCAACTCTACAGCCCATCAATAGCGTATAATGTCAAAGTCCGTGGTAGCTGCTGCCACCGTATCGAACTGCCGCAATTTCTCATCATCATCCTTCAGGGACCTGCCACAACAACGGGCGAATTTCAAAAATTACTCTGTCTTCCACATTACATTGTATTGACTGCACTACGCCACACAAAAACACGCCACACACATTTTGCCATTTCGCTCCCGGGTTGCCCACAAATCATAATTCAATAATCAAATTCGCATAAAAGCGGTTTGTGCGGCTACAAAAACAATTGTTTATTGCGAAGCAACCACAACACAAAACATGCCCGGATCGTGATCCATTACCCTTACTCCACAAAGCATTCAATTTTCTAACTTTTCGTTGGTAACGCTGCTACTCCCTGAGGACCATTGTGAATGGCGCGTTAAGCCTTGGAAACCTCTACAATGGGAAGATATTTAGATGCTTGTTAGTATGTAGTGTATATGCGGGATGCTGTGATTTTCCATTCTAATAGCATCATCAAAGAGTAAAATTAGGAAGCGTTGAACTAAAAGCAATAAATTCCGTTTGTGATGAGTGGTTGAATTGAAGTTCGTTCCATTCAGGCATAGGCGAAGCAAACATTTTGGTGTTGGATGTATTAAAGCAAGGTTTGAGCATCGAATCCCTTTGGCAAACACCAAAATAAATACACCAGCTACAAAAACGTAAGTCACAGATGCAAAAATAGATTAAAAGGGAGTGATAAAACGGAAAAGAAAAATCCAATTGGTTAAGGGTCATTTAATCCCGATGGCGAGTCCGTACAGGCTCATTTTTGTAATCGCCCAAAAAGCTTTCGTGACGCTGATTGCAGTATGATTACGTCAAAGAGGCGACTCCTATACTCACTAAGGTAACAGTAATAACGGAAACAGCCACTTAAATAACAACAACAACAACTTATCGTCATGATCCTGTGCAGCAACAGCATTTGAATAAATGATAGCCGTACTTTGATTGGCATGAATGTCCATGCGGTCATCGCAACGAAACCCGAAATTCAATGCCAACAATATATACATACATAATAACACGATGCGGGAAGAGGAGTTCTGTACGTTATAAGAAATTACAATAGGGTGCATCACTCTCTATACAAAAAAAAAGTCGGTACGGTTTTTCCTTCGGAATTATAAAACTGTTTGTATTTTAAGCGAAAGTATTTCCGAAAACCATAAATAGCCTATTTCCACCAAAGACTTAACTGCAGTTAAGAGCTCAGAGAAGTTCCAATAATACTAACATGGCGTGATCGGCAAGGTATTTTTCTTAAGTTTTGTTTTTTTTCCTTTCGCTTGCTTCCAATTAATAGGTGGAATTACCCCCTTCGAGTTGTAATCTCCTTTTTCCAAAACGTTAAGATTTACGTGAGTTGGATGCATTTGAAAAAAAACCTCACAAAATCGTGATTTTATATATAAAATTAGATTTTTAAATACATATTCTTCCAAAAAATCACCTCAGATAATAGAAGAATTTATGCTTAGTAGGTCTGCATAAAAAAATGACCTATATAATAAATATTTCCAAAAATGTATTTTTAAATCTGTCTATCTCACGTAAATCTTTATATTTTTTCCGAAATATTTTGAGGGAATTCTCAAAATGTAATACATTTTACAGGGCAATTCTGGCAACTGTCTTTCAACTCTTTCGTAAGACTATTGTCAATTCTACTATCTTGAAAGCTCTTAACTAATAATAAAGCTAATTGAAAGACCTGCTAACGAGAAACTCTTACAGTTACGTTGTTCGCCTTTTGGAAATAAGTTTTTTTTTTAAGTAAAATTAAATTAAAAGAACATATATAATTTTACTTTTAAAACAATAAGAAGTAGGAAATAAAAGAAAATTTTATAAAAAATTAAAAAAAACAATAAAAATAAAACAAAAATAAATAAAAAATATTTTTGAAAAATAATCAAATAAGGTTCTAAAAATTATATGGCATTAAAAACATATAAATATATTTTTTAACAATAAAATCTACAATTCAAAAAAAATATTTTTAGAAAGAAAAAAGTTCCAAAAAATTAAACGCAGTTATAAAAATATCCTCATCTTAAAAACAATAACATGTGAACATTAAAAGAAAATTAAATTGAGAAAGAAAAAAAATAAAATTTAAAACAATACATAAATTAAGCTTCAAAAATTAAATTACCTTAAAAAATATATTGAAATTAAATAAAGAAAATCGGATATGTCGAACGGCACGCCTGTGGCTTGCTCACTCGGCCATTGCGTGTCTGTTGGAACGACGCCAGCTAAATGATATACCATTGCTTTCCCTCAAAATAGCTTTTCACCACGAATGATGAAGAGAGAGATTTTTTTCTAAGACATTTGTGCTAGAATAACAATAGTCTTTCAAACTGTCTTGCCATCTGCCTTTCACTTGTCTTACGAAAGATTTTTTACTATCTTAGCCAAAATTGCCCTGTTATGCATCTTAATGTACTACATTAGTTCAGGTCAATTTGTATAAAACGATTTTTTTCGACATCGTTTCTATGCAGCAGCTTCGGATTATAATATAGTCGTAGCTTTTTATAAAATTTCTTGCGCTCGAAATTGACACTGCTGCATTTTTTTCTAAGAATTTTATATAGAAATCGAATCTGTAAAAAATTACCCGCACTAATGTGCCAATATACATACAAACATATTTACACTGAACATGCATTTGAGTATGAATGAGTAGATGATGTGTCTTCGGAAGCCATGTTATGTCACTATTATCCCTAATTGAAGGACACAGTTCAAAGGACATTATTGAGTGTAGCGCATCCATAGCAACTTTAAGGCCAAATCTCAGATATATATTTATAGATATAGGTGTTTGTGTACATACGTATGAATGCGTATTTATATACAAAAATTCACTTGTACGAGCATTGGCTTGAACTAGTCTTTTTCTATACGGTTTAGTATGTCGTTTATTTATTTATTTTAGCTAATCGAATTCGAAATTGAATTACAACCATTGATAGTTTCGAGTTTTACTACATGTACATATCTTGTGCTCTCTGTTAGTTGTTGCCGGTTTCTAAGTAGAAATAAAACACGAATCCCTAACTCAATACTTCTATGAACAAAAGTACATACATACATACATGGATAAGACTGTGTGCAATACTCGCCCAGTAAAAGTGAGAATCGAATTTAATTGGAAATAATATTTTTGATACAAGCAATAGGTAGGATTGCTAGCACGCTTGACCACAAAGCATTGCATGCAAACATTTTGCTATTTTATTTTGCATTTAATTCTGGCTGTAGCCGCAGAGAACAGCATAAATGCCGAAGTTAGTTTGATTCAATGCCTTAGTTATCATATCATATCAGGATATGCCTTAATTTGCAAATCTAAATGCATCTCTTATTTTTTATTTATTTTTTTTCAATAATACAATAGCTAAGTAATAGGCAAATACTATGCACTTCGGCAAAGTTCAAATTTTATAGAAAAGTTAATTAATTAAAGAGTACGAAACCTTTACAGGTTGAACGCTTGAACAAAGCACATATTGTATGCTTACTTTGAGAAAATCTTAGCTATGTACTATGGGTGTGTATTTAAAAGCAATAGGAGTACTAATACTCACAATTTTGTAGATTAAAAAAAAAGGAATTGTTGCTTCGCTTATTTAGTTTTATATTCTAAGGAAATTATGGTTAAATTTTCTGAAATATACATATGAAATTTCTTATTGTAAACGGATGCTAGGAAAACAGGTAGTGTATTGCCTTCAACTCTAAGCTTACAAGTTTCATTTTCTAATTTCATTTCTGTAATCTAAGTAAGAACATTTGCATGGGGATTTCAATAAGGCTGCAAATTTCGCAATAGGTCCATTGTTTCATACGTTATGTGGCAAGTGGCACCGTCCCACAGTGCGGCCGAAATCCAAAAGTGCGGCCAAAATTGAAAAAAAAACAAAGTTTCTAGATAGGGCTTTTTCATCATTGTGTTGGCTACAGGGATCCTCTAAGAGCCGAAAATTGTTCACAGTAATGGGCGTGCACCCCAAGTCCCCACTTTATATTCAATGGGAATTTGGCCTACGCCCTCGCACAACATTAAGGTAGATTCAAAGGGAAAAGTTATAAACGTGTAAAAGTAATTTGAGTAAAGGAAGTCCAACAAAACCAAACGGAATCTACGTCTGAAGGCTAGTAAAATACGTAAAAAAATTTGTGAATATCAACACTGTAACAGAAATTTGTTTAGAAATAGAAATTCAATGTTTTTTGTTTCTTTTTTTTAACAAAAATTTGAGTTGTTAAATGAAACAGTAATAACACGCTGTCGGGTGCTGCGTTTAGACCTATTGGAGGTTACTAAGGAAAGTATTAGCAACTGAATAAAATAAAATTCGGCTGCTCAAATCTGCCACTGAAGTTTTAGTGCATTTTTTCTAACACGCTTATACTAGCTTCACCCGTATGTGAAAAATTCGAGCTTTTTAATTAAGTAGATTTCACAGAAAGATTTAGATTATGCAGAGTATGCAGTTTTGTAGCCCACTTAATTTAAGCACAGAAAACAGCAAGTTTAAAGTAGCTGGGACTTACGGTTGATTTTTGGATTTTTTTTTTTGTTGACGTTGTTGCTCAATTTCTTCATATCATCGACCATACTTCGTATGGAAGAAAATGACTGGCACTGTTACCAAAAAAAAAAAAAACACTGTGTGTGAATTGTGTGTAGCAGTTGTCTTATTGCTTTGATTTGTGATGGCAGCTAGGCTGGCAGCAAAATACAACTTATTCCCGCGGGAGTAGAAAAGCCAAAAATGCATCTGGTCACAGATACACAGCATGTCTTGATTCCCACTTAGGTGTGGGCCTTTCCTTAAAAAACTTCGGTGAAGAAAGACTCCTAACCTATTTGATAGCGAAGACAGACGTCTAAACTTATATTCGCGGTCAACTACGTTTGCGGGTGTAGCAGTAAGGAAATTCCCAAAAGGGTTTCTGGGAAACGGTGCCGAAGCCCAACAAAATTTCTAGTGGTATTTAAAAAAAAGTACTTGAATGTTGTGAGCATAAAATAAAGCGTTTATTTAGATATAAAATATATTAACCTCTTTATATATATCTATTGCATAAACACGTCGATGAGCGTAAAAATGAGCATACTGAGTACTGAGTTGATTACCTGTAAAGAAAATCCAACATTCTAATCACGTTTGCTTCTGATTCATTGAGAACCACTTCTAATTGGCGAAAAATATCTTTTGCATTAGGACAAATGGTTAATTTAACATAGCCATATTATACGTGCGAAGCAGCTCGAAATTATTTAAAATTGCTGAAGCTTTCGCTAACCCAACCGACATGAATAATCGAGATATGGTGTTTAAATAAAACAATTAATGTAAAAAAAATAAGGCAAGCTTTTATTAGGGGCCTTTAAAAAAATCAAACCGAAACAAACAAATGGAGTTTTTCCTTTTTCATCTACGTAATATACATTTTAAATATGAACCGTATCGGATCTTAAATACGGATTCTTCAAATATGCCTATAAATGCGCCACCTAGCACTTTGCAATTGCGAATACAGGTGTACCTAATTATTCGAAAATGTTGAGGCTATTCTACTTCTGAACCAGAAATTTATTGCACAAGTTAATAATAATTTCCTGCAAGAAATATATGAACGAACGTGCTGACCATTTAAATGCGCTTGCACAGTCTCCAGCAAATTTTTCACCAACGGAAATTTCTTACCAAGCATACTCATATATGCATACATACATATATATATGGCTATACGCACACAACGCTACCTAAAGGTGAAAAGGTGCAGATTGGAAGGTAATACGAAAATACTTCGATTTTTCGTCTCTGCTGAACAATTTCAAAAAATGGACTTGACACTGTTTCACCCTTAGGCGCCGATAAGTGATACATAGTATATCGCATACATGGACATCTCGTAAATGTATTAAATAAAGATTTTCAACAAAATTTTATATGGGAATAAAGTAGTATTTATCTGCTTATACATACATACATACATATGTACTATGTGCATAAGTAGTATGTATGTATGTTTATGGAAATAAGTGTCCTCTTGAAAAAGCTACTCACACGAAAAGTACATAAAATAAAATTCTGTTTACATTTATTGGAATTGGCAAGGCTTTCAGAGCTCCAGAAATATTTTATTTTATCACATTTTATGTGAGAGCCAATATCCACCAACAATCGAAATATAGTAAACACACACGCATGTGCATAAGTAAATATGTATTTGTGTGTGCTTGTGGACTTATAATACTGAATAAGTATCATCAAACAATGCAAGTAGCAAACAAAATAGGATCTAAATACAAAATCGTGTCTATGTAAAGACCGGAAGGGAGCGGCCGGAAGGACACTATCAGATGGTAAGCTAACGTTTGGCCCCTGGATACGCTCAGACACGCACGCACCCGCATACATGCATATGCACATAGACATGTAGAAAAATAAAAAAAATTATGTTTGAATAAGGGTACGTTCACACAGAAAGCGGAGCCGAGCCGAGCGAAGTGAAGCTTTCAAATTGCTGTAAGCTATATCAAAGTGTTCATACAGCAAGCTTTTTCATAAACGTTTTGGAGCTGAAAGCAAAGCAGTTTTCGACTTTGAATTTTCTATTTAATTTTTCAGCTTCATGCCGCTGCTGCAAACAAAATGGCAAAATATTCAAATAAAATCGAATTCTACAACCAATCTTTTAGGGTGGTATGTTAAGGTGATAAGATTTGAGAACAGGTGGGTCAGTCCTAGAACGACGTGCTTGAGGTCAATGTAATGCAAAACAAAGACATTGTATGCTTGTCCTTGAGACAAAAGCATCGATATATCATACTTTGAGATCCGACTGTAAATACGGAAGTATAACGAAAAATGTTAAAAAACGACCTCTAAGTTCGGACAAAAAAAAATGAAACATTTCGAATAAGTGACCATCGCGTCAATGTGCAGTGATTGTATTTTCAGGGATAGTAGTGGAGAGCTCCAGGTTTAATTTAATGCTAAGTGGAAGGCTCTAAATATCAGCTGGTATTTTTTTGCTAAATCTTCTAAAATTAAAAACTAAATATAAATAAAAATTAAAATAAAAAAGCCATGTACGAGTTCTTAAATATTATATGGGACTTATAAGCTTTTTAAAAAGTTATAAATTAAAATAATTGACACTTGTTATGGCTGCCTTAGCATTTTGAGTACGTTTCTCCGCCCAAAAATGGACAGAAAAGACCCAATTAGCAACACACAAATAGGAACCGATATATTAGAAAGTAGGTACACGAAAATGCGCTTATGAAAATACCTAAATAAATGCATATATACCAATTTATAGACAATGTTTTTAATGCATCCATGCCAACACCCAACTATACTCCTCTGCATACACCTGTGTATACTGGCAAATTGGTTGTATATGTGGTGCACTTGGCAACCAACGCCTACACAACGGTATTCGTAATGGTGTTGTCAAGCTGATTGCAACAACTAAAACAAATGAATTTGTTGGTCCATTGAATTATAATTCTTATAAACGCACGCACTTTAGTAAAAATATGTACGTATATAGCAAAAATACAATACATACGTATATTGTTGCATATATGTATGTATGTAGATACATAAGTGCAAATACGCATGTGTGTGCATCTTTTGTTTTACTTTCTTTGTGTTTACTTAGTGGCTGATGAATATAGGGAAAACAATAACAAATATTGTATGTAATTGTTCATAAACTTTATATAGAGGTACATATGTAGGTGTCTAAATGCGCAGCTGTAGCTATTCCCTGCAGCAATACGGCGGCCAATTTTCCAAAAAGCACTAGTACGTCACCGGTTAAAAATTTTACCGGTTAGAATTGGATATTTGTTTACATCGAAAATGTTAGATTTCCCTAATTAAACGGTCAAGAGATAGACAAAAAACGAGACTCTCAAAAATTTGTATACACGCAGAGTGTTGTTGTCCAGAAATTTGTATCGAGAATGAGTTCAGCTTAATAAAAAATTTCAAAAAACAACACCGGAACGACGCAGATTTATATCTGGCCTAGGACTATTCCTCCAATATTATTACCTAAAACCCTTAGGTAATTTGTATGCTGTTACAACAAAAACCACTATTTGTTAGCTTTCAGGAGGATTTTCGATTTTTGGTTTTGAAAATGTGCAGTGTGAAGTGCAGAGCGAAATCGTATTCAAACGACAAAATCTACAAATATAATTCGACTAGTTTAAAAGCAGATAGTGAAGACAAACGGTGAGTTGTTGGACCGCTCCTTTTCTTATGACGCGACAAATGTTAAAAATGACAGTTGGAATCATTATCATGAGGAATTATGTGGGACTAGTACTGGCAGCTAACCTAGGGTGCGTCCGAATTGCTGCAGGGTTCTTACTGCTGTTACACCAACACACGCGCACACTTACTACTTTCATACACGCATACTTGCGTCAATGTTTACATTTTGCTCCTTTGTAGTGAGCCAGCTAACTATTAAAGAAAATAGCTAACAAAATAAATTGCCTTTATAACAACAAAAAAAAAACTCTGATATAAACATCAACAGCAACAACAATCCCGGTTGCAATCTAAGCTGTGGTATTTCAAAAGATATATGTATGTGGACATGGAAGCTGTTTCATTTGCTTAGAACCCTGCAGGGAAGTAAGGGCTTAAAGGCCAATTTTTCTGTAATGAATTTAATACAATGGGGTGTTCGAGTCGCTATATATATATATATATGTAAGTATGTACATAGACTCACTACTAGCAAATGTCCGGCGTGCGTACAAACATACATACAGACAGACAAAAATTCTAAAAATTGTTGATTTGGCTTCTGTTGCTCTAATCAAGACCACCCATATTAATTTTTCTTTAAAATCTATCTAGACATCGGCCTGTTACAATTTTATTATTTAGATGCACCTTTTCTAATTATAAGTCACTATTTCTAATAATAAACAATCGAGACTATAATAAGTTTTCCTGCAAGGAATTCACATACAACCGCATTGAAGCGTATGTGAATGCATCGTTATGCTGGCGGAGTAAGATTTTAATAAATACTTGTTTACACAGCACAACAAAAGCTCTCAGCACGACCAAACCGCACATTTACATTATTGCAGCCTCGTAATGCAACGCCTGCAACGGCAGCAACGGCAGCATCGCCATCAATTTCTCTATTCTCAAACATGCTTGTACTTGCAGTATACAAATACAGTCAGCATAGTTAGCGTCCTGGCGATCGTTGAAGTCAGCGTGGCTAGAAATAGTAGTCGGTTGTTGGTGGGCACAAGAAAATTCCATGCAGCAGGAATCGAGAATAAATGGTTCACAGCTTTGGACAGCTGCAACAACACTATCTATTGTATGCATGGTGTTAGAGTTGTTTTGATTTCAGTTACACTTGTACTTACGTAACGATTCTACGCCAAGCATACCGCTACGCCCCATTAAGACCACATGACGAACAAGGGAATCATTGAAAAGGAGTGCTAGGTTGGAGTAAATATTTTACAAGACAGATTTTGTTTATGTAGTGCTAGTGCATGAATGTTATGGAGATACAGAGCGAGAAATTGGTAACATAGTACTATACTACATATATTTATAGATAGTTGTTATTTGTTGAACCCAGCCAAAATCGCGTGACTTAGATGAAAGTGTTGCAACGGTGTGGCTAAAGTGAAATATAATACTTATTTAGTCGCAAATCGAATACTACCTAAAGGCATGTTTTGAATAATCGTATTTGATGACTGAGATGCCTTGAAATAGGTTGAATATACACTCCTACTTCTACACAGGAGAAGCTCGGCCAAACACTAACATATGTGTAAGCGCCAATCTATTATTATTATTATACACTCCGTTTCAAAATTATAAGCGCACCATATAATGACAAGCTTTAGCTCTTTTGTGTTTTTGTCGAGATCAAAAACCATACAACTCACGGCAATTTCCTGTTTCTCTTCACATTTCACGACTGGCTTTAGTAACTATATATGTGGTATGTTGAAGTAAAATATCCGAGACTTCAACGGCTTTTGATCTGAACAACAAAAAAAAATGATTTTGAACATGTACGGTGGTCGAACGCACCGATTCATGTGTTTTTTTTTGTAATTTAATTTTGATAACACTGGTTTACAGCAAAAATGTTCCATAGATGTCACTATCCAATTCCTATGTAGAATTGTCCGGTCATTCCGAACATCGAGATAATTTTTTTTTATGGATAACTTTTCGAGATATTTGCAATTTAGCGCTATTCAGCTTAAAAAGGAGTTGTTTCACTTAATCATGTATATCTTACGAACTAAATAAATAATTGTAATACGAAAGCAAACTATATGTACATCACTTTTCGATATTCTTGATAGTTTTTGAGAAACTAGTTAATCAGTTCTGACACCTCTTGATTTCGATGCAAACACTCTAACAACTTAGGTGTACCTGGCGTATGAGTAACACTCTTTTCGGTTCATATATTTCATACAAAAAAATCTTTGCGCATTCTTTTTCATTTGAGCAATCATTACCTGCCATAACACGAATAACAATTTATCCAAGTAGGAGAATTATCTTCTCAGTAAATAGGTCCTTTAAAGACCATAGAATTGGTAGATTAGTTATATTGGATCACCCCAATGTACATGCATGTATATTTCATCCATGTAAAGCAGGAAGCACACGATTTGTACAGATTTGTATATTTTGACAGTTACATAATGGTGTTGTTTGAGAAGTTGATTGAGAGCTGAACTCATTATTTCTAGACAACACCACTCTGCGACTGCCAAAATGTACAAATCTGTACGAATGTACAAATCGTGTGATCCCTGCTTAAGGCGCTACATAGTAAGTATGAGGAGAGGTGGCCTCCTGCAGATTGTTTTCGAGCTAAAAGAGTCCCTTCAGCATTTGAAGTTTTTATCTAATTAGGATTTTCTCCTTCTAGATCGGATATTTTCCTAAATTTATTTAGCGCCAGAATAGTGCCATAATAACTTTCCATTTAAGAACACCGTTTAATATAAACCATTTCAAGAAGCAGAATCGCCCAGATGTTTTTTCCTCGCGGACTATATTTGTAGAAGAAATAAAAATGTCCTAGCGAATACATTTCATGTGCGAACATAATTGAGTAGGCCCATTATTTTAAAAAGTTTCCAATTTTTTAATCATAGAAATTTGCAGTTTATTTACTGGAATGCAGCTAACTTAAGTTACCAGCTATGCCATGAACATACAAACATACACAAGGGTATTTTTATGAAGCATATAAACAACGTAGGAACTATATATTCCTAGTTATTAAATTATATTTATCTGGTTACAAATTACTGTTTTTCTGTGAACTTTGATTTTTTTTAAATCTTTTATTTAATAAATATAAGCAGATAACTTGATGTACACTACAATGTGCTGGTAAATATTATAAAATATTTTTGCAGGTAAATTTGCAGCTTAAAGCACTATGTATGTATGTATACTAGTAAGGACATTACGAAAAAGAAATCACAACAAAAATCATAGCAGACATCTCAGGTCGCCGCGCGCAATCGTCACAAAAATTCCACAAAAGTCATCAGGGTAAAATCGCTTGATTACTCACCGTGACTGAAGCGCTTTGACTAAATACTTTGTACTCTCGCAAATTAATTACTGTCTGAAGTGTGATACCACGTTCCATCTGCGGTTAATTGACTGTGAATTTGCGTTCAATGATTAAGGTGAACTAGGGTAGATGGTTAGGGTTGCTGTTTTTCTAATAAATGATCAGGAACAACTGGCAACAAGAGGCAAAGCGCTCGCATAACTAAAGGAGATGCTTGAAGTTAAATAAAAGTTATACTCATATACAAGCCAAACTAAAGTAATTTGCATTGCAGCAGCCCTACATTGGGCGGTCAAGTGGTGCCATAACTGAAGTGTGTTTGTGAATGCCAGAATTAATTAGAAGAACTTTTGTGTCGGGAAAGTAAAAAGTTTGCATGCGTACGAGTGTTCATTCAACGCCTCCGGTGCCATATTTAAGCATAAATAATATTCCTTTTACAAATGTTTGTACGTACATATGTATGTGTGTTAATGATAAAGAAGCCAGAGAGGCGAGGCGTTGTTTTTGTTGTGTATGTATGCCTAATTAGTGCTGGAAATCACATTTACGAAAGCAAAAAAATATGTTGAGAGTACTAAGTAAGTAAGCGGTGGCTGTGTGTAAGAAATAACCATTAATGCTAATGAAGTTCCTCAATCACCAAACTTGTTAGTGGAACAAATGATAGGCATTTAAAGGCAACCAGACTGCTGAAGCTGATGGACTGCCAGCTGACTCAAGTACGATTCCAAGGAGTTAATAAGATGCACGCACTAACTCGTATGCCTACGTACTAGACTTTAAGTGAACTCTGAATAATGCTCAAGAAAAATCACTCTGACATTTGCACCAACTACTTCAGAATTAGTCATCTGAGCAACACCCACAAGGTATTACCGAGCGTGAAAAGCTAAATCGCACCACCCCCAACTGATTTGGCTTGACCAGTATGGCCAGTGGATGGCTAGGCTTAAACCTAACTCCTAATGAATATTCTAATGACTTTAAGGAATTGCCCAGTCAACCGGTTTGCAATTTTCTTCAGAATGAAGCCAAAGCAGAGGTAAGACATCTTAGTCTCGATCCTCCGCGCGACCCCAGAAACCCCCTGGTAACAAGTTCTAACCCATGACAATGTGTAGATCGTTCAGTACCAACGTTTTAATTTTACTAGTGTCTATTTCAAGAGCATATTTTCTGGAACTAGACCCATTCTAATTGTCCAAGACAGGTGCGTAATTAAGGGAAAGTTCCCCAATAATACCAGAGTAATTATATTTAAAAACCAAATTTTTAGCTGCATTTTAACATGTCATGAAAATAAAAAAATTGAGAACATCAGCGTTTTAATAAAAAACCGACCAGCGCGACCTCTAAGAAAACTTTTGTTTTCAAAATAAAAAAATACGTGTCTCTTTTTTTATCACAAATAACAATATTCTGATGTAGCGTTTATGAATTTCCAAAAAGAGTGTTTTTATGAACCACTCTAGTATACATCCTTGTGGTTTGTGCTAAAAGTGGAAGTATCAGCAATCTGAATCTGTAAAGTTACCATTTCGGAATACCGCTTACTACATACATACCTAAATTTTTAATAACGGACTGGAATCAATTGGATTAATAGATCAACCTCAGCCATAATGACGTTGATACGATTATTTGAGAACTTGATATTCTATAATCTCAGCTTGGTTCATATGATGTGCCAAATTTTTTCAAAATCTATCACAAATTCGTGGCTGCTTTCTCTCTCGACTTTTTAGTAGTGCCCAACAATCCCGTACGATTTTTGTACTCCTAAATATGACTCTGTCGGTGAACCCATCAATTGACACAATGTCTGACAGGGGATTTTTCTAGCACTGTGCTATCTTAATGGAAACTAATAGCTTTCGTTAAAAAGATCTCCGCTTGAAAGAAGCGACAGTAGCCGGCCAAGATTAGTATACAGGGCAATAATATCCTTTTCCATAAGTTAATGCTCGTTAGTTTTTTCGCACCCTGAACCCGGATACAGGACTCATCAATGTTATCTCTGCTGCCATCTTAACTTTGCTTCGCTGTCTACCAAAAGCGGGTTTGCTACGTTATTTAAGTCTCCTTCGATTAAAACTGTTTCCACTTTTGCAATTTCTTATGTTTGCTACTATTTTGGCTGTTTGCAATGTGGTTTTCACGCTTGCCTGGTTATTAGGTTATCTGGTTAAAAATAATTTCTCTGCAGTATATTTTATTGTTGTAAACTGAATAAAAAATATAACCACATAACTTGATAACCAGACATTCGTGAAGAACAATAATGTTAATTTATTTAATAACTTAGCCAGTAACAATTTCAAATACCAAAATTTTCCTCATCTCACAGCATTTCTGCAATCAGCATTCATTCGCAGGAATAAAGTGTGCTCTCATTTTAAATTCCAAAAATATGAAAAAAGAACGTTCAAACCACAAGTAACGTATCGCAAAACAATTGAGATATTTGAAAAAAATAAAACCGTTAAACTAAGTGTATCACAGATGCTGCACAGATTTCATCAACACAGCTTCAATTTCGTAAAAAAAATATCAACGCAGATAGTTCCTTCCGTCCCAGTTTGTTTTTGAATGAAATTTTCACGAAATTCAAGCGGTAGATAAACAAAGTTAAACAAACGGAGCTGAGCAAAAAAAAACAAAAAAAAAATAAAAATAAAAGATAGAGGATTCGGTGAGTAAATAAAAAATCCCATTAAAACACTTTGCACCAAATTGCATTTTATTGTTTTTTGCACAAAGAAAAGAGAAAGGCATTCGAGGTCAGGCAGCGCCAACGAGCCCCAAAGGGCGCAAATGGGTGCAATGTTGTTAATATTTACCGGCACTTTTTAGCTGTTGAACTCGGCCGAGTGTTTGCTCAAAGCCTGAAATGAGTGAGCCAAAGTGAGCGAAGCTGAGTGCTGAGGTGACGTTGAGTTGAGTTGCGAAGGTGACCGAGTGCCAGGTGGGCCGAGTGGAGGGCGTGTGTGTGTGTGTGTGTGTGTGAACGATGCGCAACATATGATAGTGAAAATTGGATTGTGAACATTTTACCGTTGATGTTGCGTTGACCCCAATTCAAATGACAAATGAAAAGCCATCGCAAAATCCGGTTCACTCTTAGGCATGCCCACCGGTATAAACAAAGACTAAATGCAACTTTGAAATGGTAAACATTTTCACTGCAATTTACATAGATATTTATTTTTATAGTAAGTTTTAGGGTTACCCAGCAAACACTAATTGCCTCCGCCTAGTGAAGTTCATTGGGTAATAGGCATGCAATATTTCTAAAATGCTCAACTATAATTATCAGTTTCTGTTTTGACAAAATAATTTTGGAAATATGCTATATTTTCGGCTATCAAGGGAAATTCAAAGCAGATTATTTAACCAGTAATGAGATACTAACTAAAAAATTAGATCCGGATATATAACTGCTTGTCGATCGTACAGATTCAATGCAATTTATACAAAAAGAGGTATGGCAGTAGTTTTTTAGTTAGTGAATATAATCATAAAAACAAATATTTGCATTAATATTAGAGATAAGTCCTGTGAATTGAGTTATGAAAAAAAAATCGTTCTAAATTTGCTTTGAGTTAGCGTGCGATATGATAAATAAGCACAAACATTGATAATAAAGCTTCATAATATTACATACTATTGCGACTAGAATCTAGGGTCCAAAGATTTCATTATGGAGGCCAGTTCAGCTTACCATTCCTTCTACCCCAAGATTTGAAGCTCGCTGGGTGAACGTAGCAGTGAATCACTGACTATCGCTATATACTAACAAATGAAAAGGAAGTGAATATGCCGGCTTAAGGACAGCGGAAAAGAAGAAAGCAAGTGTATCCGGCTCGCTTGAGAATAGTTGAGTTTAATGAAAAAGCGCTTAAATAAATGAAAATATATTGACGAAAATGCTAGGTGAAAACCACTCTTAATGTTTGCAAAGTTTTTCTTAAAAAAAATATATATATGTATATTCATTTTTATCTTTATGCTCTGTCGATAACAAACTCGATAGTAACATCCAACAAAATTTCTATAAAAAAGCGATAAAAATATCGATAACACAATCGATATAAAATCTTTTATCTTTATGCTCTGTCGATAACATACTCGATAGTAACATCCAACAAAATTTCGATAAAAAAGCGATAAAAATATCGATATAAAATTCTATAAAAATTTCGTTAGCAAAACCGATAACACTATTGGTAGCAAAATCGATTAGAAAATCGATAGCAAGTTCGATAACAATATCGATAATAACACCGATAAATAATCAATAACAGAAATCGATAAAAAAATCGATAACAATCTCTGCAAATAATCGATAACGAAATCGATAAATAATTGATATCAAAATCGATAAAAATATCGATTATTATACCCATAAGTCCCGAGAATCCCGAAAATCTCTAAGGTCCCAAAATAGCTCCCAGATTGTGTCTCTATGTTTCTGTTTATATCCTTTTCTATATAATTACCTTTATTTTAATCTATCTTCCTCTATCTTTATCTTTACTTTTATTGGTATCCTCATCCCCATCTTTTGCTTTATATTTATCTTTTTTTACTTTTTTGTTTATCATTTTCTTTATCTACATATTCCCCTTCACCTTTGCCCTTGTATATATAAGTAAAGTGTTTAAAATTATCTTCGTATTCATTTTTGCCTTTATCTTTACGCATCTTTGTTTTTTTTTTTACTTTAATTTTTGTAGTGGTCTTTTGCTAAGTGTTATTTTTTAATCTTTTGTTAGCATTTCCGTGCGCAATTTCCATTGAATTTGCCAATTTACTTCCAACCAACCAACCGCCGCTAAAGAAGTTTCACTTCGAAAGCTTATGGCACACAAATTCGATAGCCTGCGTCTGTGAGGTTTATGCTTTTTAACTCACACTACATTTATAACTAGACTGCGGATGTTTATGCAGAAAACAAAGCCTAAATATATGTAGCACTTAACTAGTATAAGCAAAATAAATACATTTTTATACATTTTCTTCATAACTAGTTATGGGGTACATATTTCTAAGCTTCGTTTTCTGCATAAACATCCGCAGGCTATTTATAACAGAGATAAAGCAGCAGCTTTCAGTAAGATTTTCAAGGCAGAGTTATTGTAAATTTTTTTTTGGACGGTTGTTAGCTTGGTTGGCTGCCGTGTCTCCCACGTTGCCACTCAGGATTCAATTAGCGCATAATAGCGCAATTTCTCCGAACTTCTCGTATAAACTTTCATTCTTACGTAGCCTACTGTCAAACATTTTTGGCGGTGAAAAAAAACACATTGAGTCGCAAATGCATTTGTTTATATCGGCTACTGCAGCACTAAATAAATCCACTAACTGCCTCATTATGTATTTGACGAAAGTTATATGTTTTAAGGTCGTCTGACCTGGGCATTCGCACCAACAGTTGCGGCATATTTCGTTGTATGGAAGTCCTGCAGTGGAATTCTGATAATGGCTACGCTAAATTTTCGTCGCTTAAATTCTCTAACTGAACAGCAGTGGAGCCTAAAAGTATACAATATTTTTAGTTACAATCCTATGTAGGGTGTCCTAGACCTCCACTCTGAAGTGGAGAGAAATATTTTTGAATCAAAAGGAAAAAATACTAGCTACCAAATCGGGGATGCTCCGACCATTTTTTTAATTAGATATCCATGATTTTACTACACATTCGGACTCTAGGGATGAAAATACGTAACTTCGTATGAAACTTTTTTCTCGGAAGTACCTTTTTCAACCTCTTAATGACCATCGGACTTCTACTCGTTCTGGACTTCTAAAATGGTTCTGGTTTCCGGACCGGTAGTAGACTTGGATAGAATACACGCGATTTTGAATGATACTTTTCCTAGTTTGTCTAACACTAGATAAGACCCACATTAAGTTTTTTTCATTTTCAAATAGTGTGACCCTTAAGCTGTTATTATAAGTTGTTGTAATAGTTTTTCCAAAAAAAGTGAGATACGCGGTTAACGCAGAAATTGGTTTCGCCTTCTATGTTCATATGACCGGGAACTCATACAAAAAGATGGATATTGACTGCGTCACCGCCTTGCATTATTTGGATAGCTTAGACTTGGTTTTAGTGAATCGATGAAATAGCTAAAAGTGCTGCCTGGCTATCTGTGTAAATCACCGATCATTCTTTTCTGGTAGCAGTATTATTTAGTATCCTAGAGGGCTCATAAATGTATGCCCAAGAATTTAGCCTGACATATGCTGCCATGGCCTGCCAGCCAAAGGGACGGATTGGCACCAAGCTGCTCGGAATATACTCTATACTAATATAGTTTGGGTGGGATTCCATCTCCTATGGGGTAACAGGCGAAATCTTGAGATATGCTTTTGAATGACGACGAAGGCGGCGTATTTAAGGAGCAAGAACCCTGACCTAGGTATGTAGACGGCCAATGCTCACATCAATAATTCGTCCTAGAAAACAAACCACCTGGAGCTTACTGTGAACCGACTAAGCTTTTTAAAGCTCATTGGTCCATACACTAGCTGTTAAACATAATAATTTACACAAGGTCCTTATGATGACCTCTTCCTAAGTAAACCTCCTACCGCCAAACCATTTTTTTTATGGTTAGAAGCAAGAAGTAGTAAAATCGCTGAAACGGCCTGGATTCAATAGCTGTAGTCTACTAACAGATGTTGTAAGAAAAATATTTGCATTTAAAATTACTGCGCGGTAGCTTAAAAAAGTAACTCACAGATAGTACAGTCAATCACACTTAGTAACGAGTAAAAAATGCAGTTAATATATTTTTATTACTTTTTTGGTATGTGTCCATTTATATTTCTACTTGCACCTCTTTGTAGAATGACAATATATTCTCGCTTTGACTGTCACTTTCACCGCCGCTCCACTTCGCTGTGCAATATCGCACTGATTGCATTCTCTAAAGTGACATTACTAACACAGTTTTATGCAAAAAAATAAAATGCAAAGCTATTCATAGACGATTGCAATAGATATTACTGTCTCAGCGACAGATACTTGAACAGCTGCATTTTATTGTTGGCAACATTGACAATTTTCTTTGCCTGGCGAATACTTCATGAAAAATACTGGCATGGCTTGAAGAGTCCATTTCGTTTTGTTGCCGCACAAAGCTTTCGAAATGGTCTAAATACGAAAGTAATAAGGCAATTAGATATTGGTTGGATTGCAATTTAAATTCGTCTCTCCCGTCCCGCTGATGCTCTCCGCGTGTTGTAATCGGAGATAACGCAAATTTAATTTGTACAAATTCTCAACCTCTTTTCAGCGCATCTATTGATTTTCGTTCGCTGCCCTTGTTATTCGCTTAATGCTTGCGATTTTTTTCATTCTGCACAGCATGCGATTTCAATGGTTGGCCATTTCTCGTTTACTTTAATTCATGGCCTAGAATGGAGTGACGTTACTCCATTTGCATGAGCGCGTAATTTAAAATTGAATTATTACGCAAAGAGCGTGGGTGTTGGGTGGCGGCAAATCGGCAAACCAGCAGCAGAGATAAAATGTGGGAGCCAACAAAAACATCTACCCGCAACGGTACTTCATGTGCCTGCCATTTTTGTTTATTTCGCTGTTAAGAGGAGTGGAAGGGGGAGTTGCGCTTCCGTGGAGTGTTCAAATTACCGTTACAAATGTGCTGGGATTTGTTGTGTGTCAGTGACGGCAGCGCTTATGCCCCACGTTACGTTTTTAATGCCACAACCGGATTATGGCGGCTTGAAAGGTGCCCAAAAAGAGAGCAGCCATGCTTTCGGGTTTATAAATAACTGTAATTTTTTCATTCAGCAATTTTTTTTTAAGTCTCAAAAGCCTACATCTCTGTTTACATGAAAATACCATAAGTAATTGTAGCGATTACTTCTTGTCGCCTCCTGGTCGGTGTGCATGGCTATGCATCAGTGTGGAGCGAGTGCGAGCAGTAGCGATCCCTCCGATGATTCGCCACCACAAGTATTGTACGTATTAAACGTGGCGGCAATGCTTTATGTGGTGCGATTTTTCTTTTTTCATCTACTTATTTTACTATTTCACTCCCTTTGAAATATTACACCGAGCAGTTGTGGCGATCCTTGGTGTTCTTTTTGCTGCTGTCAGTGTGGTATGTCTTGCTTTTGTTTTTACGTAACATGATAATATCAATAATTTATCAACGGCGCAAACAGCAAACGCTGCAACACCTCAATATTGTGCCACAAAACGTATTCATTTATTCCATGGGTAAGCGAAAGACGAAGTAGTAGTTTCGTTCAAATTTTGAAGGAGGAAAAAAAGTATTTTATTTTTTGTGACCTTTGACCTTTCTATAATTCTTTGTTACCTTTTTTTTGTAATCTTTAAGTATTTGAATTTTATTTGAGAAAACTTCTATTGAGAGTTCCTTTATTTGAATGTTTTAACGATAAGTCAAGGCATGAAGTACCGAAAAAGTACGATAGATAATGATGCACTTAAGGAAAGACTATTCTACTGGTCAATGGATGTTCAACGGAAACAAAGCGTGAACGCAGTGCGCGGGTCAAGTATAGAAGGATCTGTCTGCACTTGATGTGATTGACTAACTGAACTTCGCAAAGGACGAATGCAGTTCACAAAAATATGTAGTAAAGCAAAGTTAAAAGTAGAATAAGGAGAGAACTGAAAATTAAGAGAATAAAAAGTGCGTCAGATAAATCTCTGCATGCTATTTTTGCAAGACGTAATTTTCATCGGATTTAGAAGAGATTTGTAGAGCCTGTTTGTGAATTTGTGTTTGCTTGTAACCAATTTTTTAGTGCAGATTTTGAAGAAAATCGATTCTGATGTTACATAATAAAAACTAATTGGAAACAATTGCACAAGGAAAATTCAAAATGTTATAAACATTTTTTTTTTTTTTTATTGTACATGAAATGTCAGCAAACAGAAATTATAAAAAAAAAACGCGAATTCTTAGCCACTTGAAATTTGCACCAATATTTAATGGGCTATAAAAATGCATACCTTAAATTTTTCTAAAAAACTACAAGTCAAAGTCGTATGTTTGGCGATAATTTTTTATATATTTTTTTTTAATTTTTTGTTGCGTAATTTTTTTTCCTTTTGGGGTAACCCTATTGTTGTTTTTAACTCGCTTTTATGATCAAACATATATTGAAAGGAACAGCAGAACCGATTTTCTTAAAAATTTATACTTTCTCTGTACTTTGCATTAAAAAATTTAGTATAAACAAATGCAACTTCTAAATCTGGCTCAACAAATCTCTTCTCAACTTTATAAGGCTTCAAATACAATTTGCCTTTGAGTAAGTCGGGCCCTAAATTAAAACAAATTCTTTATGTTTACGAACATAGATTAGCTGAGAATTGTTTTCCCAGACTAACCTGAGAATATCTCGACTTTCTACGATACACATATACAACATATCCTGACTATGTATTAGTTTTAAAGCTATCAGTGAAGATTTGACTGCGTGTAAGCCCACGGTTATTGTGTGGGTTAAATCAACACTCAGGCTCAGGGAACTTAATATTGAAGAATCTACTCACCAAAGGATATGGTGTTGTACTATCCTATTGCTTTGAACATCAACGTCCACATCGCTGTCACAAAACTTTCCACCTAACATTAGTCAGTATCTTACCAACACACATTTCTTTTAAGCCTACAGATGGCCTTTAAGGGCTCCCGAGGTACTTAATTGCATAGGCCGAGAGTATGAGCTAGCTGTATGAGCTCAATCCGGGAGAATCTCAGAACTGCGCAAGGCTGAGCTATCTACCAACGCTTGGGGAGTTTCCTCAAAGCCTTTTTCTAGTAATATTGTTGTGCCCTAATACAAATATAATCAATCCTATCGGAATAAATATAGAACTATCTATCCTTACCACGCTTTGGAAGTCACAAAGCCAAAAAAAAGGTTTGATAAATGCATATAATAAAGTGCATAGTGCATCTGCTAAAAAAGTTTAAGTCATCTTAATTTAATATATATCTGCACACATACATACATACATAGTGTGCACTTAATATATGTCTGAGATATTCATGTTCAGCACGTTTTAAATGCGTCTAAACCCATTTTCCCACTTAATAGATTTGCGCGGCTTGTCGGTGGTTTGATTATCTGAGGTTGGAAGCGAAAACAGAAACTTTCCATTGAAATTATTACAATTAATTTTAATCGTTTTAAGCTGCTTAAACCCAACACATACAGCGATATGTACATACATTTTGTATCGTATTACATCGTGCAATGGAATCTTTTTCAACATTATTTGCATTTTAATTATTTTTTACAGCTCGTGATTATATAACAGTTCTAATTGCAGAGCATTTTATGTGTATGTAGTTTAAAAATTTCATTGTATTATTGTTGATTTAATTTGCTGTTGTAACATTTACAATTGAATATAGAGCACACGCGGATAAAGTTACATAGATACATCAATATGTACATTTGCTCACATATCCCTGCGAAAACAGCGTCAAGTCCGGCATGGGTCTAGAACTCGACTTCAACGTATACCCTTTGTACAAGCTTTCATTATGTTTCACCTCTTTTGTTTGAAATATTGCCATAAATTTTTAACTTCAAACTCACTTCAAGTTCAAAATGAAAAAGGAGTTAATCTGCTAGGTGGCGTAGAAGTGGAGATATTTTAAACCCCGTATATATGATCCAATAGGGTTCATATTAGGAATATATGTGTATTACCTACATGAAATGGAATAACTCCGATAGATGGCGCAGGAGTCAAGACATTTTAAAAATACATATTTATAGTCCGATTTCTGTCATATGTGGAACATATACATACATACATATCGAGCCCTAACCGCCAAAATAACGTAAGCGACATTTTTTTCAAAATTTTCTTTTTTGATGCAGAAATATTCCTAGAGCATCTAGATGCATTTCTGCATCAAAAAGAAAATTTTGAAAAAAATGTCGCTTACGTTATTTTGGCGGTTAGGGCTCGATATCGTCGTTTAAAATACGAAACCGCGTTTGTTAGGCTGCATAAATTATTTTATAGAGAGTAAAAGTACTTATATTCCATAATGGTTCTCTATTTTATAAAGCAATCGCATTTCTGGCTAGTATATTTCAGGACGAATTGACAAGGATTGAGCCAAGGGCTTGTGTGAGCATATCAAATTTTTGGCAGTAAACGTCAGTTACGCGGTTTTGCAATAATTTCCCTAATAAATGCTTGTCATTTAAATTTTTGTTTTTCAATTTCCCTTTTTTATCATTATTAGCTAAAACTTAACTTACCGTAAACAACTTAACGAACCTGTAGAACCGGTGAGAGAGTCAGGCTTGCCAGATTTTCTTTTTTGTATTTTTTTCAAAAATAAATGTACGCAAACATATTTTTTGATGTGGAAGAAAATACAAAAACCACATATTTCCGCTTCTGGCTTAAGTTGACGTGTTGAGTAATCATTGATGATTTCTTACGGTAAGTTAAATTAAGTTAAGTCTTGACTAACTGAGCTTTCAAAAAGATCTAATTTATTAGATTCTTCTTAAATCTTAAATTTATATAAGCCTAGGGAATTTTTGCTAGGTTTCGCTAAAATACTGTTACTAAGGAATGAAGTACTTGTGATTTCTGAGAAAATTGCCATTTTCGTAAGTTACATTAATACTGTCAGAACTCATTAACCAGAGAAAACAAAAAGGCAAACTAAGAAATGCTGGCTTTTCGGGCTTTAAATTGAAATGGATTTTTGATTTGGATAAAATTTTTGGTCAGAAAGGTAAAAAGGATAAAGTTAAAAAAAATGTTTTCAAAAGTTTAAAATTTCACAATTTCCCGGATTTTGAATAAACATCTTAAAAACTATAAAGTTGCAAAACTGGCTCCGATTTGGTTTCAATGGAACAACGGAATGGTTTGTTTCCCGAAGATGTCCACTGCTTTGGCTATGACTGTTCTGATATTATCACAATGGAATTCAGCCTCTAGCTTATCACACTTCCCTCAAAATTAAGGACCAGTCAATTTTCAATTGTATCAGTAGCGAACTAATTGAGGACTAATCGTTGTGAGGAATAATCTGCCACAATTTTTTTCCAGGCATGCTGATAATATTCACACGTACGACTGTATGCAGTTACATTTACACCTGCTGAATTTTGAGCGACAGTAAACAAAAAACCAAATATTTGAAATTTATAAATTCACAAACTGTATATTTTAAAGTACGTATAAACAATTCAACCCAAAACAAATTGAATTACAGCAAAATGTTAAAGTGGATGCCGGGAGAACGGGGAGTGCCCTAATCCTTCAATGTAGTTTATAAATATACACATGCATACATATATACAAATGTAGGTATTAAAACACCAGATTTCTGTCAAAACGCATACATATGCATGTATATTAGGGTGGTTAAAAAACAGTAAAGTCGGAATTGTATTGCTCTCACCCCCTAGGATTGTTCTATATTGAAAAAAGTATAGCCCTATTTTTTATTTTGTAATCAAAAACTATTTAGAGGTCGCTCAAAGCGCTCAAAGTTTCTATCTATATATATAAAATTAAGTGGCAAAACTTCCTGTTCGCATACTCCTCCTAGACGGCTTGCCCGATATCAAAGAAATTTTCAGGGGTGATTGGGGTCTGTGTGGAGGGTGCACATAAGAAATTTCATGTGTGTATCTTTGCACGTTTTGCAAAAACAAAAAAAAA
>NW_023458556.1:10120787-10125649 GCF_013731165.1 Rhagoletis pomonella | reverse complement strand
ATGAAATTTTCAGGGGTGATTGGGGTCTGTGTGGAGGGTGCACATAAAATGAAATTTTCAGAAGTGATTGGGGTCTGTGTGGAGGGTGCACATAAGAAATTTAATGTGTGTATCATTGCACGTTTTGCAATTAATTCTGTTTGGCTTTGCGTGTTTTTTTGGATTTTTATTATTGTTTTGCCGCAAGATTGGCAGTCCTGCCTTTTACTAATAAATAAACAGAAACAGCTGGCGAATGTTTACAATTATTAAAAAACATTGACAACAACATTGTGTGTTTTTTCCAGATTTAATTCAATCGATTTGCTACATTTATTCGAAAAGAATACTTTAGAAAATGCCTCCACTACGCAGACGTATCACGGTTAGCAGGCATACGCGTGATTCACATCGAATGTCAATAAGGAGAAGAAATCAAAGCGAAGAGCAACGCGCTCAAGTGAATGCCCGAGGTAGAGCGGTGTACAGAGAGCAGCGTGCACAGTTTAGAGCTGAATCCGCAGACAATCAACGGCCAAATTATCGCCAAGGCAGAGTTCCGCTTCGTCTTCGCGTCTACCGTTGAACATCCAAGTCGTTGAAACACCAACGTGCAACATATCGAGGAATTCAGCAATGGCAAAAGTTTTGCGAGAAGCTGCAATAGTTCTATGGGATGAGTGCCCAATGGCTAACAAAAAGTCATTAGAAGCATTCAATAGAACAATGCAAGATTTACGCCAAAATCAACAACTTTTTGGCGGGGCATTAGTATTATTATCCGGCGATTTCAGGCAAACTTTGCCAGTCATTCCTCGATCAACTCCTGCAGACGAAATAAACGCATGTTTAAAATCGTCAGTTTTGTGGAGACATGTTCAAAGGCTGACTCTTACCATCAACATGCGAGTCCAATTGCAAAATGATCGATCCGCAGCGGCGTTTTCGAAGCAGTTGTTGGACATTGGCAAAGGCAAAATACCAATCGATGATACCGGTTTGATCACATTGCAGAACAACTTTTGTACACTTTTACAATCGAAAGAAGAATTGATTGAAAGTGTATTTCCGAATATTGTTCAGCACTATCAACGCAATGATTACTTAAGTGAACGCGCAATATTGGCATCGAAAAATGTACACGTCAACGAAATCAATTTTGCCATTCAAGAAAAACTGCCAGGAGAAGCTACAACATATACATCGATTGATAGCGTTTTGAATCAAGATGAAGTAGTCAATTATCCAACTGAATTCTTGAATTCTTTGGATCCCCCCGGTCTGCCACCGCATCGTTTGGTCCTGAAAGTCGGTTCACCTATTATACTTCTACGAAATCTGAAGCCACCGACTTTGTGTAATGGCACAAGACTTTCCCACAAACCAAAAATGTTGTATACCAAAATGTTATATAAATAAGTAAAAGTTTTACAACAAGAAATAAAACACAAAGTAAAAACCCTTAAGAGTTTTAATCGATTTAGGTGTAGCGAAGCGCACCGGGTAAGAGCTAGTGTATTTATATATGGGAAAATAACGACTTTTCGTTGGTAAAGGGTAGAATTCTTGAAAATCAATATTTTTCGATCGGAAAACTCTGGTTCCCTTCAAGAGACTCTCAATAATAAATACCCTGTTTTTAATTTAATAATTTTTTAATACTAACGATTTTTTATTGGTCCCCCATTGCATTTTTCGGGGGTTTTGTGGGTTTTTGGCGGACCTATAAATTATAGTTGCGATGAAAAAATGGTCAAATAAACAATTGGGTGTTATTGTTGGGAATCTCCTGAAGAGAACCAGAGTTTTCCGATCGCATAATATTGATTTTCAAGAATTCTACCCTTTCCCAACGAAAAGTTGTTATTTTCCCATATAAAAAATACATGGAAACTTTGAGCGCTTTGAGCGACTTCTAAATATTTTTTGGTTATAAAATAAAAAATAGGGGTATTTTTTTCGGTATAGAACTATCCTAGGGGATGAGAGCATTAAAATTCCAACTTTATCTTTTCCGCAAGCATTTTTAGACCACCCTAATGTATATACATGTGTACATATTTGTTTAAATATGTCACTGGCGGCTTATGGAGAAAATTCCGTTGCATTCGTAGCGTAAATAATACGCTTCGTCGGATAACACTCATGTATGTCCTTACATTAAAGCAGATAGCAACATAAAGCAACATAATAGGCAACAACAACAATAACAACAAATGATGGAAATAACAATAATCAAGAGGAAAAATAAACACAAAAATGGAAAACAACTCAAATCAAACTCGAATTGAAAACAATTTAAACAAAACATTTACAATAGAAATAGCATAATAAAACAAAGCTAAAGAAAGCAGAATATGTACTAAGTATATACATACATATATGTATTCGTACGAAGGTAAGTATGCAGAGTACTAAAAGTATGAAAAGCATTGCACTAAGAGGAATAAAGGGATGCCCTTGGGAGCATATCCTGCCACGCATAGTTTTCAAATGCGAAAAAATGCTGCAGCACAAAAAAAGCTTAGAAAGCAGAAAAAGGGGAAAAAAGTACCACATATTTGTATTCTCATTGTGAAGAATGTAAAGCAAAGTGAAAGGAAAAAAGTGAAAAAATGAAGCAAATATTGAATGAAGAGGCTTGAAAAAAAGTCAGATATGAGTATATTGACAATTTACTTTTTACATTAATGTTGATTTTTTTTTGTGTCAACATGAAAAGGAAATTCTTACGTATCAATGAAATTCTATTGCATGGTTTTTTTCTCCTACCAATTCATCAAGTCATTAGTTTAGATCAGGGGCGCACCCAGGAATATATTTTTGGGGGGGATTTATACTTCTACTACCAGAAAATACTGAAAATTCGCTTCAGATAATATGCTTTCAAAAATTCATTAATGCAAGTTTTATGTACAGTATGTAATCAATAAATAAACTTTTTAAAGTTTGATAAATTGCACTTTTTTACATAAAATTAACAAGGAACTCAAACACTTTTAACCGACTTCATTCATCAATTCGTCGGAATATTTTCTTTTATATATGCTACCGCATCATTTTGGACCACGTGAACCGATTTCAATAATTCTTTTTTCTTATTGGAGAGATGGTACCTCCAGGGTCGTCCCGTAATTTGGTTTAGATCTGATCATTTGCTTATGAAAAAATAACGGTACTCCTATATATATATATGACAATTACTTGTTTAATAAAAATTTCTACAAGATGCGCTCAACTTTCAAAAGTGTTTAAAAAGAGTTTTGATGTTAATTTTCCTCGATTTATGTTTTCTGGTTGTAGGGTAATTAAACTGTATGTATTTACACTTGTTTAAATTCTTGAGATTAAATTTATTGTTCTATGAATTTGTTTGTTATTGAAAAAGAAAATTTTTGATTATTAATAAAAACACTTTCAACTTGATCAAACAATAAAGAAAATATGGCGATTCTGCATATTAAGACCTGAAGAAGCTCAAATCTAGAAAAAACAGCAATTTTAATGAAATAAATATCCCATTACTAGAAGATCAGCTAAGCTACATATTTATCACAGAGTTATACTATATTGAATAAACAAACTATGTATCTGCTTTGGACGTGTAGCATATGCAGCATATAACTTATTTAATAACAAATTATTACAACAAAAGCATAATATTGCTTACTTTGAGAAGAATTTAATACAGCCGATAGCTCTTATCTGCACCAGCCTTATCTTCAACAAGCAACACCATTATCTTTCACAACAGCGCGAATATTATCAACAGCTAACATAAATATCATCAAATAGTGATGGCTGAAGAAGATATACATACATAAAACAACAATTACTACACCGTTTGGAATGTTTGAGTTCGTACGGATGACTTTTGGACTAAAAAACAGGAAAGTTTACGAAAATACTTAAATATGTCTTAACAAAAAAAAACAATATGTACCCACTCATATATACATATATGTTTGTGGATATGTGAACATTCTCACGTCCCTAAATGCGAACATACATATTGATGTTAGTGCTGAGGAAGAGCGACAAGGGGTCTTGCCAACTTAGTCCGATCTGTTACTAACAGATTTGGCATTCTAAGTTAAGTTGAATGCCTTATAAGCAATTTAAGGGGTGTCTGATTGTCAAACATCAATAACAATTAGCAAGGTTTATTTGAGAACAAATTTGGCTACATTTGAAATGTACTTAAAACTGAAATTTGATAAAAACTGAACAAAGTACAGTTCAACCTACCTTTCCATCACAGCTACGTAACTATGTACATATGTATGTACCTTAAAAGCATTTCAACAAAAAAACGCCTCTGCGCAGTCAAGCATAACAGTACACACTTCAGCTCGCGTCTATTTTTCAATGTATAAATAAACAACGGGCGCGTAAAAATGCACTGATATTTTATATGTGTATATGTAGTAGAATGCAACCGGAAAATGCACAATAAAATGCCACTACAACAAAAAAGTTTTTCACAATAACTAAGTATATGGCACTAGCGAAAAAGCCTTCTACTGAAAAAGTGGCACATTTCATTGTTTAACGATTTGTGCAGAAAAAATGTAAAATGCTTGAAGAGATAAAACCCTGCTGTGGGGAAAAATGATTCCGTTAATTTTTTAGCTGATTTAGATACTCACATGACAAAATACTTTATGTAGAACATTTACGTTTTGATGCTTAGTCTAAGCTGGGTAGTTGGGGCCTATTTAATAAAATTCAAATCTCTTTACATCATTTATGATGAATAGTTTAGACCGTCTATCCTAAAATTATTTTGAACTTTTTGTTAAACTCGCTTGTAGTACTTTGAATGCATCTGTTCACAGAAATCGAGTAAAGTAATCAATTTTCGTAGAATTCACGAGCAGTCG
>NW_023458556.1:10109215-10120687 GCF_013731165.1 Rhagoletis pomonella | reverse complement strand
GCGGTAGATAAACAAAGTTAAACAAACGGAGCTGAGCAAAAAAAAAAAACAAAAAAATAAAAATAAAAGATAGAGGATTCGGTGAGTAAATAAAAAATCCCATTAAAACACTTTGCACCAAATTGCATTTTATTGTTTTTTGCACAAAGAAAAGAGAAAGGCATTCGAGGTCAGGCAGCGCCAACAAGCCCCAAGGGGCGCAAATGGGTGCAATGTTGTTAATATTTACCGGCACTTTTTAGCTGTTGAACTCGTCCGAGTGTTTGCTCAAAGCCTGAAATGAGTGAGCCAAAGTGAGCGAAGCTGAGTGCTGAGGTGACGCTGAGTTGAGTTGCGATGGTGACCGCGTGCCAGGTGGGCCGAGTGGAGGGCGTGTGCGTGTGTGTGTGTGTGTGTATGTGAATGAGGCGCAGCATATGATAGTGAAAATAGGATTGTGAACATTTTACTGTTGATGTTGCGTTGACCCCAATTCAAATGACAAATGAAAAGCCATCGCAAAATCCGGTTCACACTCAGGCATGCCCACCGGTATAAACAAAGACTAAATGCAACTTTGAAATGGTAAACATTTCCACTGCAATTTACATAGATATTTATTTTTATAGTAAGTTTTAGGGTTACCCAGCATACACAAATTGCCTCTGCCTAGTGAAGTGCATAAGGTAATAGGCATTGAAAATTTTCTAAAATGCTCAACTATAATTATCAGTTTCTGTTTTGACAAAATAATTTTGGAAATATGCTATATTTTCGGCTATCGAGGGAAACTCAAAACATGTTATTTAACCAGTAATGAGATACAGTAATGAGATACTTTAAGACATTTATTTTCATCTCTTTATAAAAATATCGCACACCTAGATCTATAGGGAGCTATGTAACTAAAAAATCAGATCCGGATATATAACTGCTTGCCGATCGTACTGATTCAATGCAATTAATAAAAAAGAGGTACAGCAGTAGTTTTTTAGTTATTGATTATAATCATAAAGACAAATATTTTCATTAATATTAAGAGATAAGTCCCACGAACTGATTTATGCAAAAAAAATCATTCTTAATTTGCTTTGAGTTAGCTCTCTTTAGATCTAGGCGTGCGATATGATAAATAAGCACAAACATTGAT
Source organism: Rhagoletis pomonella (assembly GCF_013731165.1). Taxonomy (NCBI): domain Eukaryota; kingdom Metazoa; phylum Arthropoda; class Insecta; order Diptera; family Tephritidae; genus Rhagoletis; species Rhagoletis pomonella. The sequence goes on along the minus strand of NW_023458556.1, from coordinate 10,119,558 downwards.
AATAAAGCTTCATATTACTACATACCATTGCGACTAGAATCTAGGGTCCAAAGATTTCATTATGGAGGCCAGTTCAGCTTACCATTACTTCTACCCCAAGCCTTGAAGCTCACTGGGTGAACGTACTAGTGAATCACTGACTATCGCTATATACTAACAAATGAAAAGGAAGTGAATATGCCGGCTTAAGGACAACAAAAAGAAGAAATGAATAGCAGCAAGTGTATCCGGCGCGCATGAGAACAGTTGAGTTTAATGAAAAAGCGCTTAAATAAATGAAAATATATTGACGAAAATGCTAGGTGAAAACCACTCTTAATGTTTGCAAAGTTTTTCTTACAAAAAAAATATATATATATGTATATTCATTTTATCTTTATACTCTGTCGATAACAAACTCGGTAGCAACATCCAACAAAATTTCGATAACAAAAGCTATAAAAATATCGATAACACAATCGATATCAAATTCTATAAAAATTTCGTTAGCAAAACCGATAACACTATTGGTAGTAAAATCGATTAGAAAATCGATAACAAATTCGATAAAAACATCGATAATAAAATCGATAAATAATCAATAATAATAATAACAAAATCGATAAAAAATATCGATAACAATCTCTGCAAATAGTCGATAACGAACCAATAACGAAATCTATAAATAAATATTTGATATCAAAATCGATAAAAATATCGATTATTATACCCATAAGCCCCAAGAATCCCGAAAATCTCTAAAGTCCCAAAATAGCTTCCAGATTGTGTCTCTATGTCTATATCATTTTCTATATAATTACCTTTATTTTAATCTATCTTCCTCTATCTTTATCTTTACTTTTATTGGTATCCTCATCCCCATCTTTTTCTTTATATTTACCTTTTTTTACTTTTATGTATATCATTTTCTTTATCTACATATTCCCATTCACCTTTGCCCTGGTATATATAAGTAAAGTGTTTAAAATTACCTTGGTATTCATTCTTGCCTTTATCTTTACGCATCTTTGTTTTTGTTTTTACTTTAATTTTTGTAGTGGTATACATTTTGTTCATAACTAGTTATGGGATACATATTTCTAAGCTTCGTTTTCTGCATAAACATCCACAGGCTATTTATAACAGAGATAAAGCAGCAGCTTTCAGTAAGATTTTCAAGGCAGAGTTAAAACCCCTCGCAGTAATTGTAAAAATTCTTTGGACAGTTGTTAGCTTGGTCGGCTGTAGTGTCTCCCACATTGCCACTCAGGATTCAATTAGCGCATAATAGCGTAGTTTCTCTGAACTTCACGTATAAACTTTCATTCTTACGTAGCCTACTGTCAAAAATTTTGGCGGTTTAAAAAACCACATTGGGCCGCATATGAATTTGTTTATATCGGCTACTGCAGCACTAGATAAATCCACTAACTGCCTCATTATGTGTTTGCCGAAAGTTATATGTTTTAAGGACGTCTGACCTGGGCATTCGTTGTATGGAATTCCTGCAGTGGAACTCGGAATGGCTACGCTAAATTTTCGTCGCTTAAATTCTCTAACTGAACCGCAGTGGGGCCTAAAAGTATACAATATTTTTAGTTACAATCCTATGTAGGGTGACCTAGGCCTCCACTCTGAAGCGGAGAGAAATATTTTTGAATCAAAAGGAAAAAATACCAGCTACTAAATCGGGGATGCTCCGACCATTTTTTTAATACAGATTCTGATTCCGGGGATTAAAACACGTAAGAAACTTTTTCCTCGGGAAGTGCCTTTTTTAACCTCTTAATGACCTTCGTACTTCAACTCGTTTGTGACTTCTAAAATGGTTCCGGTTTCCGGAACGGTAGTAGACTTGGATAAAATACAATTCGAATGATATTTTTTCTGGTTTGACTAACATTGGATAGCACCCTCATTAAGTTTTTTTCATTTTCAAATAATGTGACGCTTAAGCTGTTATTATAAGTAGTGGTATTAGTTTTTCTAAAAAAGTTAGATACGTGGTTAATGCAGAAATTGGCCCGCCTTGGCAAACTCATCTGCTGTCTCTTTTCCTTCACCTTCTTTGTTCATATGGACGGGAACTCATACAAAAAGATGGATATTGACTGAGTCAAAGCCTTGCATTATTTGGTTTTAGCAAGTCAATGAAAGAGCTAAAAGTTTTGCCTGGCTATCTGTGTAAATCACCGATCATTCTTTTCTGGTAGCAGTATCATTTAGTATCCTAGAGGGCTCATAAATGTATGCCCAAGAATTTAGCCTGACGTATGCTGTCATGGCCTGCCAGCCAAAGGGACGGATTGGCACCAAGCTGCTCGGAATATACTCTATACTAATATAGTTTGGGTGGGATTCCATCTCCTATGGCGTAACAGGCGAAATCTTGAGATATGCTTTTGAATGACGAGGAAGGCGGTGTATTTAAGGAGAAAGAACCCTGACCTAGGTATGTAGACGGCCAATGCTCACATCAATAATTCGTCCTAGAAAACAAACCACCTGGAGCTTACTGTGAACCGACTAAGCTTTTTAAAGCTCATTGGTCCATACACTAGCTGTTAAACATAATAAGCTGAGTTTAATACATGCCCGATCCCCCTGTACATTTAGTTAAGGGACTATTCTGTTAATTTTATTAATTTAATAATTTTAAATTGATTTACTCACTCTTCCTAAGTTAACCTCCTACCGGCGAACCATTTTTTCAGGGCTAGCAGTAAGAAGTAGTAAAATTGCTGAAACGGCCTGGATTCAATAGCTGTAGTCTACAGACAGATGTTACTCATAGTTGTAAGAAAAAAAATTTGCATTTACAATTACTGCGCGGTAGTTTGAAAAAGTAACTCACAGATTGACTGTACTATCACACTTAGTAACGAGTAAAAAATGCAGTTAATATATTTTTTTATTACTTTTTTGGTATGTCTCCATTTATATTTCTACTTGCACCTCTTTGTAGAATGACAATATATTCTCGCTGTGGCTGTCACTTTCACTGCCGCTCCACTTCGCTGTGCAATATTCGCACTGATTGCATTCTCTAAAGTGACATTACTAACACAGTTTTATGCAAAAGAAAAATAATGCAAAGCTATTCATAGACAATTCTAATAGATATCACTGTCTCAGCGACAGATACTTGAACAGCTGCACTTTATTGTTGGCAATATTGACAATTTTCTTTGCCTGGCGAATACTTAATGAAAAATACTGGCATGGCTTGAAGCGTCCATTTCGTTTTGTTGCCGCACAAAGCTTTCGAAATGGTCTAAATACGAAAGTAATAAGGCAATTAGATATTGGTTGGATTGCAATTTAAATTCGTCTCTCTCGTCCCGCTGATGCTCTCTGCGTGTTGTAATCGCAGATAACGCAAATTTAATTTGTACAAATTCTCAACCTCTTTTCAGCGCATCTATTGATTTTCATTCGCTGCCCTTGTTATTCGCTTAATGCTTGCGATTTTTTCCATTCTGCACAGCATGCGATTTCAATGGTTGGCCATTTCTCGTTTACTTTAATTCATGGCCTAGAATGGAGTGACGTTACTCCATTTGCATGAGCGCGTAATTTAAAATTGAATTATTACGCAAAGAGCGTGGGTGTTGGGTGGCGGCAAATCGGCAAACCAGCAGCCGAGAGATAAAATGTGGAAGCCAACAAAAACATCTACCCGCAACGGTACTTCATGTGCCTGCCATTTTTTTTTGGTTATTTCACTGTGAAGAGGAGTGGAAGGGGGAGTTGCGCTTCCGTGGAGTGTTCAAATTACCGTTACAAATGTGCTGGGATTTGTTGTGTGTCAGTGATGGCAGCGCTTATGCCCCACGTTACGTTTTTAATGCCACAACCGGATTATGGCGGCTTGAAAGGTGCCCAAAAAGAGAGCAGCCATGCTTTCGTGTTTATAAATAACTGTAATTTTTTCGTTCAGCTATTTTTTAACTCTCAAAAGCCTACATCTCTGTTTACATGAAAATACCGTAAGTAATTGTAGCGATTACTTCTTGTCGCCGCCTGGTCGGTGTGCATGGCTATGCATCAGTGTGGAGCGAGTGCGAGTAGTAGCGATCCCTCCGATGATTCGCCACCACAAGTATATACGTATTAAACGTGGCGGCAATGCTTTATTTGATGCGATTTTTCTTTTTTCATCTACTTATTTTACTATTTCACTCCCTTTGAAACATTATACCGAGCAGTTGTGGCGATCCTTGGTGTTTTTATTTTTGCTGCTGTCAGTGTGGTATGTCTTGCTTTTGTTTTTACGTAACATGATAATATCAATAATTTATCAACGGCGCAAACAGCAAACGCTGCAACACCTCAATATTGTGCCACAAAAAGTATTCATTTACCCCATGGGTAAGCGAAAGACGAAGTAGTAGTTTCATTCAAAATTTGAAGGACGAATAAAAAAGGATTTTTTTTCTGTGACCTTTGACCTATCTATAAATCTTTGTAACCTTTTTTTCGTAATCTTTAAGTATTTGAATTTTATTTGAGAAAACTTCTAATGAGAGTTCCTTTATTTGAATGTTTTAACGATAAGTCAGGCATGAAGTACCGAAAAAGTACGATAGTTAATGATGCACTTAAGGAAAGACTATTCTACTGGTCAATGGATGTGTGAACGCACTGCGCGGGTCAAGTATAGAAGGATCTGCCTGCACTTGAGGTGATTGACTAACTGAACTTCGCAAAGGACGGATCCAGTTCACAAAAATATGTAGTAAAGCAGACTAAAAATTGGAATAAGTAGAGAACTGAAAATTAAGAGAATAAGAAGTGCGTCAGATAAATCTCTGCATGCTATTTCTTTTTTTGTCGGAGCACACAGGCTATCAACGCGAAAATTCAAAATTCTTTGCAAGTCGTGATTTTCATCGGATTTAGAAGAGATTTGTAGAGCCTGTTTTCGAATTTGTGTTTGCTTGTATTCAATTTTTTAGTGCAATGTGCAGAGAAAGAAGCCATTTTGAAGCAAATCGATTCTGATGTTACATAATAAAAACTAATTGAAAACAATTGCACAAGGAAAATTCAAAATGTTATAAAATTTTTTTTTTATTGTACATGAAATGTCAGCAAACAAAAATTATTTAAAAAGAACGCGAATTCTTAGTCACTTGAATATTTAATGGGCTATGAAACTGCATACCTTAAATTTTTCTAAAAAACTACAAAAATTTGTATGTTTGACGATAATTTTTAAATTTTTTTAATTTTTTGTTGCGTAATTTTTTTTCCTTTTGGGGTAACCCTATTGTTGTTTTTAACTCGCTTTTATGATCAAACATATATTGAAAGGAACAGCAGAAGCGATTTCCTTAAAAATTGATACTTTCTCTGTACTTTGCATTAAAAAATTTAGTATAAACAAATACAAATTCTAAATCTGGCTCAACAAATCTCTTCTCAACTTTATTAAGCTTCAAATACAACTTGCGTTTGAGTAAGTCGGGCTCTAAAGTAAATCAAATTCTTTATGTTTACGAACATAGTTTAGCTGAGAATTGTTTTCCCAGTCTAACCTGAAAATATCTCGACTTTCTACGTTATACATATACAACATATCCTGACTATGTATTAGTTTTAAAGCTATCAGTGAAGATTTGACTGCATGTAAGCCCACGCTTATTGTGTGGGTTAAATCAATACTCAGCCTCAGGGAGCTTAATATTGAAGAATCTTCTCACCAAAGGAAATGGTGGTGCAAAAACAGCCGAGTAGCTAGCTGTATGAGCTCCATCCGAGAGAACCTCAGAACTGCGCAAGGCGGGGCTATCTACCAGCGCTTGGGCAGTTTACTCAAAGCCTTTTTCTAGTTATGTTGTTGTGCCCTAATACAAATATCATGAATCGTATCGGAATAAATATATAACTATCTATCCATACCACGCTTTGGAAGTCACAAAGCCAAAAAAAGGTTTGATAAATGCATATAATAAAGTGCATCTGCTAAAAAAGTTTAAGTCATCTTAATTTAATATATATCTGCACATATACATATATAGTGTGCACTTAATATATGTATGCGATATTCATGTTCAGCACGTTTTAAATGCGTCTAAACTCATTTCCCCACTTAATAGATTTGCGCGGCTTGTCGGTAGTTTGATTATCTGAGGTTGGAAGCGAAAACAGAAACTTTCCATTGAAATTATTACAATTAATTTTAATCGTTTTAAGCTGCTTAAACCCAACACATACAGCGATATGTACATACATTTTGTATCGTATTACATCGTGCAATGGAATCTTTTTCAACATTATTTGCATTTTAATTATTTTTTACAGCTCGTGATTATATAAAAGTTCTAATTGCAGAGCATTTTATGTGTATGTAATTTAAAAATTTCATTGTATTATTGTTGATTTAATTTGCTGTTGTAACATTTACAATTGAATATAGAGCACATGCGGGTAAAGTTACATAGATACATCAATATGTACATTTGCTCACATATCCCTGCGAAAACAGCGTCAAGTCCGGCATGGGTCTAGGAAGTCGAGTCCGCATATCAATTTTACAAGCTTTCATTATGTTTCACCTCTTTTGTTTGAAATCTTGTCATACATTTTTAACTTCAAACTCACTTCAAGTTCAATATGAAAAAAGAATTTATCTGCTAGGTGGCGTAGAAGTGGAGATATTTTAAACCCCGTATATATGATCCAATAGGGTTCATATTAGGAATATATGTATATTGCTTACATGAAAGGGAATAACTCCGATAGATGGCGCAGGAGTCAAGACATTTTAAAAATCCATATTTATAGTCCGATTTCTGTCATATGTGGAACATATACATACATATCGAGCCCTAACCGCCAAAATAACGTAAGCGACATTTTTTTCAAAATTTTCTTTTTGATGCAGAAATATTCCTAGAGCATCTAGATGCATTTCTGCATCAAAAAGAAAATTTTGAAAAAAATGTCGCTTACGTTATTTTGGCGGTTAGAGCTCGATATCGTCGTTTAAAATACGAAACCACGTATGTTAGGCTGCATAAATTATTTTATAGAGAGTAAAAGCACTTATATTCCACAATGGTTCTCTATTTTATAAAGCAATCGCATTTCTGGTTAGTATATTTCAGGACGAATTGACAAGGATTGAGCCAAGGGCTTGTGTGAGCATATCAAATTTTTGGCAGTAAACGTTAGTTACGCGGTTTTGCAATAATTTCCCTAATAAATGCTTGTCATTAAAATTTTTGTTTTTCAATTTCCCTTTTTTATCATTATTAGCTAAAACTTAACTTACCGTAAACAACTTAACGAACCTGTAGAACCGGTGAGAGAGTCAGGCTTGACAGACTTTAATTTATGTATTTTTTCAAAAATAAATGTACGCAAACATATTTTTTGATGTTGATGAAAATACAAAAACAACATATTTCCGCTTCTGGCTTAAGTTGACGTTTGAGTAATTATTGATGATTTCTTACGGTAAGTTAAATTAAGTTAAGTCTAGACTAACTGAGCTTTAAAAAGATCTAATCTATTAGATTCTTTTTAAATCTTAAACTTACATAAGCCTAAGGAATTTTTGCTAGGTTTCGCTAAAATACTGTTACTAAAGAATGAAGTACTTTTGATTTCTGAGAAAATGGCCATTTTCGTAAGTTACATTGATACTGTCAGAACTCATTAACCAGAGAAAACGAAAAAGCAAACTAAGAAATGCAGCCCTTCGGGCTTTAAATTTAAATGGATTTTTGATTTGGATAAAATTTTTGGTCAGAAAGGTCAAAAGGATAAAGTTAAAAAAAATGTTTTCAAAAGTTTAAAATTTCACAACTTCCCGGATTTTGAATAAACATCTTAAAAACCATAAAGTTGCAAAACTGGCTCCGATTTGGTTTCAATGGAACAACGGAATGGTTTGTTTCCCGAAGAAGTCCACTGCTTTGACTATGACTGTTCTGATATTATCACAAGGGAATTCAGCCCCTGGCTTATCAAACTTCACTCAAAATTGAGGACCAGTCAATTTTCAATTGTATCAGTAAGGAACTAATTGAGGACTAATCGTCCAGGAATAATCTGCCACAATTTTTTTCCAGGCATGCTGATAATACTCACACGTACGACTGTGTGAATTTACATTTACACCTGCTGAATTTTGAGCGACAGTAAACAAAAAACAAAATATTTGAAATTTATAAATTCGCAAACTGTTTATTTTAAAGTGCGTATAAACAATTCAACCCAAAACAAATTGAATTACAGCAAAATGTTCAAGTGGTTGCCGGGAGAAAGGGGAGTGCCCTAATCCTTCAATGTATTTTATAAATATACACATGCATACATATATATGTAGGTATTAAAACAACAGATTTCTGTCAAAACGCATACATATGCATGTATATTAGGGTGGTCTAAAAACAGTAAAGTCGGAATTGTATTGCTCTCACCCCCTAGGATTGTGCTATATTGAAAAAAGTATACCCCTATTTTTTTATTTTGTAATCAAAATATATTTAGAGGTCGCTCAAAGAGCTCCAAGTTTCCATGTATTTTTATATGGGTAGAATTCTTGAAAATCAATATTTTTCGATCGGAAGACTCTGGTTCTCTTCAGGAGACTCTCAATAATAATACCCAATTGTTTATTTAATCATTTTTTGATAATAATGATTTTTTTTTGGTACCCCATTGCATTTTTCGGGGTTTTTGTGGGTTTTTGGCGGACCTATAATTTATTGTTCCGATGAAAAAATGGGTAAATAAACAATTTGGTGTTATTGCTCGGAATCTCCTGTAGATAAGCAAAGTTTTCCGATCGAAAAATATTGATTTTAAAGAATTCTATACCATTTTTACGAAAAGTTGTTTTTTCCCCATATAAAGTAAATGGAATACTTTGAGCGCTTTCTTGAGCGACCTATTAATATTTTTTGATTTCAAAATAAAAATAGGGATAAATTTTTTTCGGTATAGAACAATCCTAGGGGATTAGAGCATAAAAATTCCAACTTCAATTTTTCCCAAAAGCATTTTTTGACCACCCTAATGCATATACATATGTACATATTTGTTTAAATATGTCACTGGCGGCTTATGGAGAAAATTCCGTTGCATTCGTAGCGTAAATAATACGCTTCGTCGGATAACACTCATGTATGTATGTCCTTACATTAAAGCAGAGAGCAACATAAAGCAACATAATAGGCAACAACAACAATAACAACAAATGATAGAAATAATAATCAAGAGGAAAAATAAACACAAAAATGGAAAACAACGCAAATCAAACTCGAATTGAAAACAATTTAAACAAAACATTTACAATAGAAATAGCATAATAAAACAAAGCTAAAGAAAGCAGAATATGTATATAAGTATGTGCATATATGTATTCGTACGAAGGTAAGTATGAAGAGTACTAAAATTATGAAAAGCATTGCACTAAGAGGAATAAAGGGATGCCCTTGGGAGCATATCCTGCCACGCATAGTTTTCAAATGCGAAAAAATGCTGCAGCACAAAAAAAGCTTAGAAAGCAGAAAAAGGGGAAAAAGTACCACATACTATTTGTATTTTCATTGTGAAGAATGTAATGCAAAGTGAAAGGAAAAAAGTGAAAAAATGAAGCAAATATTGACTGAAGTGGCTTGAAAAAAAGTCAGATATGAGTATATTGACAATTTACTTTTTACATTAATGTTGATTTTTTTTTTGTGTCAACAAACATGAAAAGGAAATTCTTACGTATCAATGAAATTCTATTGCATGGTTTTTTTCTCCTACCAATTCATCAAGTCATTAGCTGAGATCAGAGGCGCACCCAGGAATATATTTTGGGAGGGTTTTATACTTCTAAGTTTCATAAATTGCACTATTTTACATAAAATTAACAATCTACTCAAACATTTTTAACCAACTTCATTCATCAATTCGTCGGAATATTTTTTTTATGTATGCTACCGCATCATTTTGGACCACGTGAACCGATTTCAATAATTCTTTTTTCTTATTGGAAAGATGGTACCTCCAGGGTCGTCCCGTAATTTGGTTTAGATCTGATCATTTGCTTATGAAAAAATAACGGTACTCCTATATATATATATGACAATTACTTGTTTAATAAAAATTTCTACAAGATGCTTGAACTTTCAAAAGTGTTTAAAAAGAGTTTTGATGTTAATTTTCCTCGATTTATGTTTTCTGGTTGTAGGGTAATTAAACTGTATGTATTTACACTTGTTTAAATTCTTGAAATTAAATTTATTGTTCTATGAATTTGTTTGTTATTGAAAAATAAAATTTTTGATTATTAATAAACACACTTTCAACTTGATCACAGGCTAACCTAATATTCACGCACGCCGCCAATTTATTGTCAA
>NW_023458556.1:10087004-10109115 GCF_013731165.1 Rhagoletis pomonella | reverse complement strand
ATGTGCAAACTTCCATCGGAGCTAACTACAGAACACTAGTGAAGGGTATACTGTCTTATGTCCGAGTGTTTTCAAGGATATTTTAAGGTATTCGTATTGGACATATTTTTTAATAATAGTCCCTCGACTAAGCCAGCATTTAATAGAAACGTGTAAAAACATATCTAATTACAAACATAAACCAATTACAAATCATTGAAACTTGATAGGTTAAATTAAGTTCACATGGTTGCTGGTCAACTTGCCAGCACACTTATTTAAGTTTCTGGTTAACAATGAAAATAGTTCTCATGAGAAAAGGAATTCACTCTCGTGAGAATGGATTTTTACGCTCATCGTAGGGAAAGTATCCATTCCCAGTACTATTTATTTAGACGGCGAGAATAAGAATTAATTCCTACTCTAAGCCCGTAATTGGGCCCTTCTTGATACCACAGGGATCTTGAAAAAGCCCCTGCTCCTTTCAACTGCTCAACATTACCGCTGCGCTTAGATCGTTTAAAAATCCTGTTCCACAACATTTTTTTCGTATCCTACATAGTACAGGACATTTGCCCAGTAAGTGCCTGATAGTCTTAGGTTCTTTTAATCAAAACAGCTACTGCAGAATCATTTTGGGGCACTCCTAACCTCCTAAGAGTAAGTATGTTGCTAATGATATTTCCCTCATTTTCAAGGATAGAATCTCAAGCAATTGTCTCATGTCCCGCTATGGCCACATTAGTATGACCTTAGGTCCTGAGCTTCCATGCCTAACCTCTTCCAGACCGGTGAAAGTGCCGCAGAAGTACCCTTTCTTGTATGCTTCTCAGCACATACTCCGTCGGGACTCTGACCATGGTTCTCTACTTGGTATATCCGAGTCGTACTATTTACTGAAAGTGAGCGTTGTTAAGCGGTAATCCATCTTAACCATCAAGTTTTGGCTGAAGGTGAGGGACCCACACCATCCTGGTCTCTTCCCCCTACGCTTTCGACATGGCTGGAGTTTGCCCCGTCATCCGACATTTCGACCAACTCCACCTCGGTAAATTGCCGGAATATTTGGTGAATGTCTAGTGAGGACGTTTATGAAATAAGTCGGCCGAACAGCTCTTCCGAAGGTTCACTCTGCTCGGTTTTATCTTCCATTGTCGCTGGTACCATGGTAGTTTTCTCTGGCTCAACCTACGCCAGCAAATTAGGAGCCGAGTTGATATCGTTTCCATATACATACATTTCATTTGAACGAGTCGAAACCGTAGCGGATTATTCCCTTGATTTTCCATAGTATCGCAATGGAGTGTCCATTAAGCAGAAGAACCACCAGCATGGCAGCTCTGTTGCTGGGTGATGTATACACCACCTTCCAGTTTTCAGACGGCAGTTCTGAATTGAAGGCCTAATGGTCTCCAAGATCTCCGGTGGACCAGTGGGTTTCGACGGGAGCCAAGCTCTTGGCATCACCGGAATATCTATAAAGTCCACTGCCTTGAGTTTATATCAAGGGCAGACCTCGCACAGTCTATCAAAATATAAACAGAACTTAGGAAGTTTTTGATGAAGTAATGGGATTCATCATTTTCCTTATCTGTTTTATTGCTTATCACGGCTAAATAATCTTATTTAGTTATTTATAAGTCAGACATATTGCGTTGGTGTCATTCCAAGGCAGCAATTAAGATACAGATAAAATAAAGCATACCTTTATTTAAAATTTTTTGGGTTTTCGCTTTCCTCGCTTCAGCATTCTACGACTTCATTCATTTTCACATTTTCACATTTTCATACTCATTGTAGTTTTATTGAATTTAGTCATTAAAATGTGGGTGAAAAATTTTCGTACAATTAATCATTTTTGCTGGCATTTAACGAGCATTTTCTGTGAATAAATAAAATATGTATGTATGTAGTTATATAGTATATATGCATGTTTCTGCATTGGTTTATCATATCTCATACCTCTCCTTTTGATAGAAATTATTTCCAGTGCACAAAGTTTTGATTGTAGCCTTTCTTCGCCGCTTATCATTTGCAATTGTGTAGATATCAAGTAATACCAAGTTGGAAACTTAAATTGACTGCGCTAAATATATCAATTCCCTCTTGGCCACTTGAGGAGAGAAAATGGCGGAAATAATTACAAATACATATACAATATTCGTGAAGGAAAATACAAAGTTTTTGCTTTATCCTCGCTAAGTCAATGTCTCTGCTGCGATAACGAATTATTTGGTCTTGTTGGGAAGTAATCCTCTAGTACTGAGTAAGTTTAATCAGTCTCTTTTAATATTTAATGCATCCCATGGTGGAGTGCACAAATTACGTGGCGAATATATTCATAATCTTGTATATATGTATATAAATACATATGTATGTGCATAGGTAAAACTGTCGCAACTAAGTACATATTTGGTATGGATACACCAGCGCGTCATATTTAAGCAAGTCAACTTTTTGTGATACACTTCATTGATGAAGAACCCAGCGCTGCCACTTACCCACCAACTAAGTTTATTGCACTCTTTCTACGATTCGCTCCGTTGATTGAAAGGAAAGAAGATGTCTGGCGCCATGTTCATACGGAATAAAAATAAATGTATACCAGGATGTAGCATACGAATACGTATACCAAGCAGCGAAAAGGAGCTCTGCAAACGAAGAACATCGAAGTGCTTAACGAAGCGCGACAAGGAAACTGAGGTTGGCTGATGTGCATCAGCCGTAAAAGCAGTAAAAACAACAAAATTATCCCAAACTTATGCGAAACTATAATTTGTTGATTTTGTTGTTGTTTTGGCATGTTTTTCTTTTTCGTTTTCAGAATGCCAGCTGAAACGCCGCGTCGAAAAATGGAATGATGCCAAAAATTGGTATTTGCTGTAGAACGTCAAAATCATAAATATTTACGCTGAGAGCTTATGCGATGGGAGGGAGGAAAGCCGCCTTGCGTAAGCGGAAGTTTGGATACCTTGCTGTCTCAGTGTGGAAGTGGATAGTGTGGCAGCGAGCATAGAAAACTCGAAAATAACAGCTTAATCGCGATGCACTCAAGCAATACGAGAGATAAGACGACGTTGTTTTTGTTTGTTTATTTGTGTATTTACGGCTGTCTTTTCGTCGACATTTTTGTACTGGGATTTAGTTTCCGATGTTTTGATTAAAAGTTAAGTTGGCACTTGTTACGGTGCAGGTCGCTAATGAAGTTTTTTTTTGTTTATTAAAGATCTCAATAAGAGTAAACTCTGTGGCTGCGATGCTGAGGAATGAATGGCGGATAAAATTCTACTATATAGATTGAATTAATATGAGGATTTTCTTGATTAAGTTAACCTAAAAAAAGTATCGCTTTGAAATCAGGTGCATTTTTGATATCTTTTATTCCTAGGTCATTCAGACAATCAAAGATCTTTTGGTCTGTGTTTTACCAGCTCCGGGCAATTACGGAGAAGGTTTTTAATGGTTTTCGCCTCACTCTCGTGCATGCGACTTCTCCTACTTTACGTAACCGTTCTAACTACAAGTTCGCTTAAACAATGGCCGGTATATATATATGGTATATATAATGGCCGGTATGTATATATATATATAGTTTGCGGACTGTACTAAATCTTAGAAGATAGGGCTTTGGCAAAGGTAAGGTTCTATCATCCATGTATAGGGACAGGCTAGGCTCTTAGCTCCCTTTAGTTCAGCTCCCCAGGGACGACATGCAAAAAGAGTGGTTTTTGAATGAAACTACAAGGTTAAATCACACGGCAAGGCGACCTGGAATACCGCTGGAAAGACACGTCCAGGCGAGCACATCAAGATGGTACATATATGGCTCAAAAATTCCTGCGGTGTTTACGGCCCTAGACTGAAGCTTTCGGCGCCCCTGGAAACCTTCCTCAGCTTCTTTCAAGCAGACGTTTATACCATTAGTCTGTGCGCTGAAATTAACCTTCGAAGTAAGTATCGAAGCGAGAGGATCCTGACTTTAAGCGATAGCCAGGCGGAACTTGAGGCTTTCTCATGCTTTAAGATCAAATCCTCGGCGGTTCTAGAGTGTGTAGAGAGGCCTAATGCTCTTCTTCTTCTTCTTATTTGGCGCTGTAACCGCCTAAGCGATTTTGGCCGAGTCCAAAACAGCACGCCAGTCATTTCTCTTCTATGCTAACTGACGCCAATTGAAAATGCCAAGTCCTTCTCCACCTGGTCTTTCCAACGCAGAGGAGGCCTTCCTCTTCCTCTGTTCCCAGCATCGCGGCCCGCGTTGAATATTTTCAGAGCAGGAGCGTTTCTGTCCATCCGAACGACATGGCCAAGCCAGCGGAGCCGCTGAATTTTAATTCGCTGCACTATGTCTATATCGTTGTAAAGCTCATACAGCTCATCGTTAAATCGTCTGCGATATTCGCCATCACCAACGCGTAAAGGTCCGTAAATCTTTCGCAGAATCTTTCTCTCGAAAACTCCAAGAGCCGCCTCATCAGATGCTTTCATTGTCCATGCTTCCGCGCCATACACCAGCACAGGCATGATGAGTGACTTATAGAGTGTGATCTTTGTACGACGAGAGAGGACTTTACTTCTCAATTGCCTACTCAGCCCAATGTAGCACTTGTTGGCAAGAGTGATTCTCCGTTGGATTTCAAGGCTGACATTATTATCGTTGTTAATGCTGGTTCCCAAATAAACGAAGTCGTCTACTTTTTCAAACTTGTAACTGTCAACAGTGACGTGGGTGCCAAGACGCGTATGCTCTGACTGTTTGTGTGATGACAGGAGATACTTCGTTTTGTCCTCGTTCACCACCAGACCCATTCGCTTTGCTTCTCTATCCAATCCCGAGAAGGCAGAACAGACGTAGCCCTTGTTTTTACCGATAATATCGATGTCGTCGGCATACGCCAGCAATTGTACGCTCTTATAAAGTATTGTGCCTAAGCGGTTCAGTTCTGCGGCTCTTATTATCTTCTCCAACATAAGATTAAAGAAATCACACGAAAGGGGGTCCCCTTGTCTGAAACCTCGTTTGGTATCAAACGGCTCGGAGAGGTCCTTCCCTATTCTGACGGAGCTGGTGGTATTGCTCAACGTCATTTTACACAGCCGTATTAGTTTCGCGGGGATACCAAATTCAGACATCGCGGCATAAAGGCAACTTCTCTTCGTGCTGTCGAAAGCGGCTTTGAAATCGACAAATAGATGGTGTGTGTCGATCCTATTCTCGCGGGTCTTTTCCAAGATTTGGCGTATTGTGAATACCTGATCTATGGTGGATTTTCCAGGCCTAAAGCCACACTGATAAGGTCCAATCAGCTCGTTGACGGTGGGCTTCAGTCTTTCGCACAATACGCTCGATAAGACCTTGTAACCTATGCTTAGAAGGCTAATTCCGCGGTAGTTGGCGCGTATGGCGGGGTCGCCTTTCTTGTGGATTGGGCAGAGCACACTTAAATTCCAGTCGTCGGGCATGCGTTCATCTGACCATATTCTGCATACGAGCTGATGCATGCACCTCATCAGCTCCTCGCCGCCGTACTTGAATAGCTCGGCTGGCAGGCTAATGCTCTGGCTGAGAATAATACCCTCTAAATGCTATGGGTACCAGGGCACATGGGAGTCGAAGGTAATGAGGAAGTGGACCATCTGGCCAGCCTGGCTGCTGCCTCGAACCCGATAGGACCGAAGTCCTTTTTTCAATAGGTCCCAACACGATAAAGGAAGCTCACAAGGAGGGTACAATCTAAAAAGATACAGGATAACCATATGTCCTAAGAAGAAACTATGGATCATTACAGAGGGTACATCTATAATTTGGGAATCTGGTCTAGTGACCTACATATGTCGCTTCTGTGACGCTGCAAAGGAGACTACATTACACCTCTTTCTGGAGTTTGAAGCTCTAGCACGTAGAAGGGAGGGGAGCATAGGTCATTTATGGCCTAGAGAGGACTTCGTAGACTCTACCCTCGGAATCAATTCTGAAATGTCTAGAGTCTCTAGGGCTCGGCGCCCATATCTAGTGGTGGCCTACCAAAGCTTATAGGCTTCTTTGATGACAATGTATCCATATAGGTCAAATAATTTATTTCCGATCCGCTCTTTAATTTTCTGACTTATTTCAACCTGTGTACTTCTTCAGATTTTCTACTATCCTTAAAATCCAGCCTTCTTGCTCTCATTTTGAATAATCGTAAATCTTAGATGCAGTTATGACCCGATCATGAAATAAAAGTTAGTTGAAAAATTCGGTGTTGTTAATAGTAAATTGTCTTGTTCGTAGTTTTTTAAATTATTAATTTTTGCATAGCCAAACCAGAACTATAGCTGCATATACTTTATTGCCTGAATTGTTATTTTTTCCGGAAGAGAATTATTGTATTTTTCTCTTCTCAATGCTTTTGCCTTCGAGTAAGTTGACTCTAGAGACGGAAGTTGAAAGTGCAACATAAATTTCGATGCTACGTACATACATACATAAATGCGAAATTCCTTTTGTTTTTATTGCACTTAAGGCAGCGAAGGAATATGAAAAATTTTCAATAAATTCCATAACGACTGTACATACATATGTATAGTCACAAGTCACACACACAGTACAGCTGCACAGGAGCAACAACAAGGATGTGTATGATACTCGCCGTAGCACTTATGTGAAGTTCATTTAACATGCCACAAATCACAATGGTGGTATTAAATCATTATGGATCGCCAAGTTGGCGGAGCAGCTTGCAGACCAGTAATGTGTGCAATTATGTGCGTGCAAGCAACTGAACTTTTGTACAAGTGCTACAACACACATGCGACTCGCACTGCTAGGTGAAGCGAAGAGGACCAGAGGGTAAGTGTGGCAAAACTTTCACTATTTATTGCCACGATTTACAATTTCCCATAGCTGTCGTTAAGCTTATGAAGCCACAAAGATACTATTATACAATATTTCTAGAGGATACAAACAAAAAAAAAAAAACAAAAAACAAAAGCATGGAAGAATCTAAAATTTTGCTAGTTATATGAAAATTGGAAAAGGACAAACTAACACATGTGACCGCTATCAACTCTACAGCCCATCAATAGCGTATAATGTCAAAGTTCGTGGTAGCTGCTGCCACCGTATCGAACTGCCGCAATTTCTCATCATCATCCTTTAGGGACCTGCCACAACAACGGGCGAATTTCAAAAATTACTCTGTCTTCCACAATTGCATTGTATTGACTGCACTACGCCATACAGAAACTCTCGCCACACACATTTTGCCATGCTCCCGGGTTGCCCACAAATCATAATTCAATAATCAAATTCGCATAAAAGCGGTTTGTGCGGCTACAAAAACAATTGTTTATTGCGAAGCAACCACAACACAAAACATGCCCGGATCGTGATCCATTACCCTTATTCCACAAAGCATTCAATTTTCTAACTTTTTCGTTGGTAACGCTGCTACTCCCTGAGGACCATTGTGAATGGCGCGTTAAGCCTTGGAAACCTCTACAATGGGAAGATATTTAGATGCTTGTTAGTATGTAGTGTATATGTGGGATGCTGTGATTTTCCATTCTAATAGCATCATCAAAGAGTAAAATTAGGAAGCGTTGAACTAAAAGCAATAAATTCCGTTTGTGATGAGTGGTTGAATTGAAGTTCGTTCCATTCAGGCATAGGCGAAGCAAACATTTTCGTGTTGGATGTATTAAAGCAAGGTTTGAGCATCGAATCCCTTTGGCAAACACCAAAATAAATACACCAGCTACAAAAACGTAAGTCACAGATGCAAAAATAGATTAAAAGGGAGTGATAAAACGGAAAAGAAAAATCCAATTGGTTAAGGGTCATTTAATCCCGATGGCGAGTCCGTACAGGCTCATTTTTGTAATCGCCCAAAAAGCTTTCGTGACGCTGATTGCAGTATGATTACGTCAAAGAGGCGACTCCTATACTCACTAAGGTAACAGTAATAACGGAAACAGCCACTTAAATAACAACAACAACAACTTATCGTCATGATCCTGTGCAGCAACAGCATTTGAATAAATGATAGCCGTACTTTGATTGGAATGAATGTCCATGCGGTCATCGCAACGAAACCCGAAATTCAATGCCAACAATATATACATACATAATAACACGATGCGGGAAGAGGAGTTCTGTACGTTATAAGAAATTACAATAGGGTGCATCACTCTCTATACAAAAAAAAAGTCGGTACGGTTTTTCCTTCGGAATTATAAAACTGTTTGTATTTTAAGCGAAAGTATTTCCGAAAACCATAAATAGCCTATTTCCACCAAAGACTTAACTGCAGTTAAGAGCTCAGAGAAGTTCCAATAATACTAACATGGCGTGATCGGCAAGGTATTTTTCTTAAGTTTTGTTTTTTTTCCTTTCGTTTGCTTCCAATTGATAGGTGGAATTACCCCCTTCGAGTTGTAATCTCCTTTTTCCAAAACGCTAAGATTTACGTGAGTTGGATCCATTTGAAAAAAAACCTCACAAAATCGTGTTTTTATAAATAAAATTAGATTTTTAAAAATATTTTCTTCCAAAAAATCACCTCAGATGATAGAATAATTCAAGCTTAAAAGTTCTGCATGAAAATGACCAATATAATAAATATTTCCAAAAATGTATTTTTAAATCGGTCTATCTCACGTAAATCTTTATATTTTTTCCGAAATATTTTGACGGAATTCTTAAAATGTAATACATTTTACAGGGCAATTCTGGCAACTGTGTTTCAACTCTTTCGTAAGACTATTGTCAATTCTACTATCTTGAAAGCTCTTAACTAATAATAAAGCTAATTGAAAGACCTGCTAACGAGAAACTCTTACAGTTACGTTGTTCGCCTTTTGGAAATAAGTTTTTTTTTTAAGTAAAATTAAATTAAAAGAACATATATAATTTTACTTTTAAAACAATAAGAAGTAGGAAATAAAAGAAAATTTTATAAAAAATTAAAAAAAAACAATAAAAATAAAACAAAAATAAATAAAAAATATTTTTGAAAAATAATCAAATAAGGTTCTAAAAATTATATGGCATTAAAAACATATAAATATATTTTTTAACAATAAAATCTACAATTCAAAAAAAATATTTTTAGAAAGAAAAAAGTTCCAAAAAATTAAACGCAGTTATAAAAATATCCTCATCTTAAAAACAATAACATGTGAACATTAAAAGAAAATTAAATTGAGAAAGAAAAAAAATAAAATTTAAAACAATACATAAATTAAGCTTCAAAAATTAAATTACCTTAAAAAATATATTGAAATTAAATAAAGAAAATCGGATATGTCGAACGGCACGCCTGTGGCTTGCTCACTCGGCCATTGCGTGTCTGTTGGAACGACGCCAGCTAAATGATATACCATTGCTTTCCCTCAAAATAGCTTTTCACCACGAATGATGAAGAGAGAGATTTTTTTCTAAGACATTTGTGCTAGAATAACAATAGTCTTTCAAACTGTCTTGCCATCTGCCTTTCACTTGTCTTACGAAAGATTTTTTACTATCTTAGCCAAAATTGCCCTGTTATGCATCTTAATGTACTACATTAGTTCAGGTCAATTTGTATAAAACGATTTTTTTCGACATCGTTTCTATGCAGCAGCTTCGGATTATAATATAGTCGTAGCTTTTTATAAAATTTCTTGCGCTCGAAATTGACACTGCTGCATTTTTTTCTAAGAATTTTATATAGAAATCGAATCTGTAAAAAATTACCCGCACTAATGTGCCAATATACATACAAACATATTTACACTGAACATGCATTTGAGTATGAAGGAGTAGATGATGTGTCTTCGGAAGCCATGTTATGTCACTATTATCCCTAATTGAAGGACACAGTTCAAAGGACATTATTGAGTGTAGCGCATCCATAGCAACTTTAAGGCCAAATCTCAGATATATATTTATAGATATAGGTGTTTGTGTACATACGTATGAATGCGTATTTATATACAAAAATTCACTTGTACGAGCATTGGCTTGAACTAGTCTTTTTCTGTACGGTTTAGTATGTCGTTTATTTATTTATTTTAGCTAATCGAATTCGAAATTGAATTACAACCATTGATAGTTTCGAGTTTTACTACATGTACATATCTTGTGCTCTCTGTTAGTTGTTGCCGGTTTCTAAGTAGAAATAAAACACGAATCCCTAACTCAATACTTCTATGAACAAAAGTACATACATACATACATGGATAAGACTGTGTGCAATACTCGCCCTGTAAAAGTGAGAATCGAATTTAATTGGAAATAATATTTTTGAGACAAGCAATAGGTAGGATTGCTAGCACGCTTGACCACAAAGCATTGCAAGCAAACATTTTGCTATTTTATTTTGCATTTAATTCTGGCTGTAGCCGCAGAGAACAGCACAAATGCCGAAGTTAGTCTGTTTCAATGCCTTAGTTAACTATGTATGGAAGGATATGCCTTAATTTGCAAATCTAAATGCATCTCTTATTTTTATTTTTTTCAATAATACAATAGCTAAGTAATAGGCAAATACTATGCACTTCGGCAAAGTTCAAAATTTATAGAAAATTTAATTAATTAAGGAGTACGAAACCTTTACAGCTTGAACGCTTCAACAAAGCACATTCTGTATGCTTACTTTGAGGAAGTCTTCGGTATGTATTTTGGGTGTGTATTTAAAAGTAGTAGGAGTACTAATACTCCCAATTTTGTAGATTAAAAAAAAAGGAATTGTTGCTTCGCTTATTTAGTTTTATATTCTAAGGAAATTATGGTTAAATTTTCTGGAATATACATATGAAATTTCTTATTGTAATCGGATGTTAGGAAAACAGGTAGTGTATTGCCTTCAACTCTAAGCTTACAAGTTTCATTTTCTAATTTCATTTCTGTAATCTAAGTAAGAACATTTGCATAGGGATTGCAATAAGGCCGCAAATTTCCCAATAGGTCCATTGTTTCATACGCTATGTGGCAAGTGGCACCGTCCCACAGTGCAGTCGAAATTAAAAAAAAAAACAAAGTTTCTAGATAGGGATTTTTCATCATTGAGTTGGCTACACGGATCCTCTAAGAAGCGAAAACCGTTCACAGTAACGGGCATGCACCCCAAGTCCCCACTTTATTTTCAATTTCAATATTTTTATTTTTACGCCATTGCACAACATTAAGGTAGATTCAAAGGGAAAAGTTATAAACGTGTAAAAGTATTTTGAGTAAAGGAAGTCAAACAAAACCAAACGGAATCTACGTCGGAAGGCTAGTAAAATACGTAAAAAAATTTGTGAATATCAACACTGTAACAGAAATTTGTTTAGAAATAGAAATTTAATGTTTTTTTGTTTAATATTTTTTAACCAAATGTGAGTTGTTAAATGAAACAGTAATAACACGCTGTCGGGTGCTGCCTTTAAACCTGTTGGAGGTTACTAAGGAAAGTATTAGTATTAGCTACTGAATAAAATAAATTTCAGCTGCTCAAATCTGCCACTGAAATTGTAATGCATTTTTTCTCACATGCTTATACTAGCATCGCCCGTATGTGAAAAATTCGAGCTTTTTAATTAAGTAGATTTCACAGAAAGATTTAGATTATGCAGAGTATGCAGTTTTGTAGCCCACTTAATTTAAGCACAGAAAATAGTTTAAAGCAAGTTTAAAGTAGCTGGGACTTACGGTTGATTTTTGGAATTTTTTTTTTGTTGACGTTGTTGCTCAATTTCTTCATATCATCGACCATACTTCGTATGGAAGAAAATGACTGGCACTGTTACCAAAAAAAAAAAACACTGTGTGTGAATTGTGTGTAGCAGTTGTCTAATTGCTTTGATTTGTGATGGCAGCTAGGCTGGCAGCAAAATACAACTTATTCCCGCGGGAGTAGAAAAGCCAAAAATGCATCTGGTCACAGATACACAGCATGTCTTGATTCCCACTTAGGTGTGGGCCTTCCGCACCGACTAACTATTTTATTACTTTAGAGTACAGATGCATACATGCATACATACATATATGTAGAGTAAATGGTCAATAGACAGGAACAAAGACGCGAGCTCAATTGACCGCGAAAAAAGACGCGTAAAAAACTTCGGTGAATAAAGACTCCGGACTCATTTGACAGCGAAGAAAGACGTCTAAACTTATATTCGCGGTCAACTACGTTTGCGGGTGTAACAGTTAGCAAATTCCCAAAAGGGTTTCTGGGAAACGATGCCGAAGCCCACGTATGAATCTATGCTTACACGTCATTCTTCGCCGAAGTTGTTTTACGATTTTTTTGGTAAATTTTTGTCAACAACAAAATTTCTAGTGGTATTTAAAAAAAAAAGTACTTGAATTGTTGTGAGCATAAAATAAAGCGTTTATTTAGAGTGTTGGTGTTGGTTGATTTTTCCGACAGGGTGGTAAGATGATTTATTTTGGAACGAATTTCCGTCATCCCTTGTCAAGTTTGGTTTGCAGACAAACTTGACAAGGGATGACGGAAATTCGTTCCAAAATAAATCGTTTATTTAGAGATAAAATATATTAACCTCTTTATATATATCTATTGCATAAACACGTCGACGAGCGTAAAAATGAGTATACTGAGTACTGAGTTGATTATCTGGAAGGAAAATCTAACATTCTGATCACGTTTCCTTCTGATTCATTGAGAACCAATTCTAATTGGCGAAAAATATCTTTTGCATTAGGACAAATGGTTAATTTAACACAGCCATATTATACGTGCGAAGCAGCTCGAAATTATTTAAAATTGCTGAAGCTTTCGCTAACCCAACCGACATGAATAATCGAGATATGGTGTTTAAATAAAACAATTAATGTAAAAAAAATAAGGCAAGCTTTTATTAGGGGCCTTTAAAAAAATCAAACCGAAACAAAAAAATGGAGTTTTTCCTTTTTCATCTACGTAATATACATTTTAAATATGAACCGTATCGGATCTTAAATACGGTTTATTCAAATATGCCTATAAATGCGCCACCTAGCACTTTGCAATTGCGAATACAGGTGTACCTAATTATTCGAAAATGTTGAGGCTATTCTACTTCTGGACCAGAAATTTATTGCACAAGTTAATAATAATTTCCTGCAACAAATATATGAACGAACGTGCTGACCATTTAAATGCGTTGCACAGTCTGCAGCAAATTTTTCACCAACGGAAATTTCTTACCAAGCGTACTCATATATGCATAGATACATATGTATACATATATGGCTATACGCACACAACGCTACCGAAAGGTGAAAAGGTGCAGAATGGAAGGTAATACGAAACTACTTTGATTTTTCGTCTCTGCTGAACAATTTCAAAAAATGGACTTGGCACCTTTTCACCCTTAGGTGCCGATAAGTGATACATAGTATATCGCATACATGGACATCTCGTAAATGTATTAAATAAAGATTTTCAACAAAATTTTATATGGGAATAAAGTAGTATTTATCTGCTTATACATACATACATACATATGTACTATGTGCATAAGTAGTATGTATGTATGTTTATGGAAATAAGTGTCCTCTTGAAAAAGCTACTCACACGAAAAGTACATAAAATAAAATTCTGTTTACATTTATTGGAATTGGCAAGGCTTTCTGAGCTCCAGAAATATTTTATTTTATCACATTTTATGTGAGAGCCAATATCTACCAACAATCGAAATATAGTAAACACACACGCATGTGTATAATAAATATGTAGTTGTGTGTACTTGTGGACTTATAATACTGAATAAGTATCATCAAACAATGCAAGTAGCAAACAAAATAGGATCTAAATACAAAATCGTATGTATGTAAAGACCGGAAGGGAGCGGCCGGAAGGACACTATCAGATGGTAAGCTAACGTTTGGCCCCTGGATACGCTCAGACACGCACGTACCCACATACATGCATATGCACATAGCCATGTAGAAAAATAAAAAAATTATGTTTGAATAAGGGTACGTTCACACAGAAAGCGGAGCCGAGCCGAGCGAAGTGAAGCTTTCAAATTGCTGTAAGCTATATCAAAGTGTTCATACAGCAAGCTTTTTCATAAACGTTTTGGAGCTGAAAGCAAAGCAGTTTTTGATTTTGAATTTTCTATTTGATTTTTCAGCTTCATGCCGCTGCTGCAAACAAAATGGCAAAATATTCAAATTAAATCGAATTCTACAACCAATCTTTTAGGGTGGTACGTTAAGGTGATAAGATTTGAGAACAGGTGGGTCAGTCCTAGAACGACGTGCTTGAGGTCAATGTAATGCAAAACAAAGACATTGTATGCTTGTCCTTGAGACAAAAGCATCGATATATCATACTTTGAGATCCGACTGTAAATACGGAAGCATAACGAAGTGATTGTATTTCCAGGGATAGAAGTCGAGAGTTACAGCTTTAATTTAATGCTCCGAGGAAGGTTCTAAATAACAGCTTGTACTTTTTTTCTAGATCTTCTAAAATCAAAAACTAAATTAAAATAAAAATTAAAAGAAAAAACCATGTACGAGTTCTTAAATATTATATGGGACTTATAATCTTATTAAAAAGTTATAAATTAAAATAATTGACACTTTTTATGGCTGCCTTAGCATTTTGAGTACGTTTCTCCGCCCAAAAATGGACAGAAAAGACCCAATTAGCAACACACAAATAGGAACCGATATATTAGAAAGTAGGTATACGAAAATGCGCTTATGAAAATACCTAAATAAATGCATATATACCAATTTATAGACAATGTTTTTAATGCATCCATGTCATCGCCCAACTATACTCCTCTGCATACACCTGTGTATACTGCCAAATTGCTTGTATATGTTGGGCACTTGGCAACCAACGCCTACACAACAGTATTCGTAATGGTGTTGTCAAGCTGATTGCAACAACTAAAGCGAATGAATTTGTTGGTCCATTGAATTATCATTCTTATAAACACACGCACTTTAGTAAAAATATGTACGCACGTATATAGCAAAAATACAATACATATGTATATTGTTGCACATATGTATGTATGTAGATACATAAGCGCAAATTCGCATGTGTGTGCAACTTTTGTTTTACTTTCTTTGTGTTTACTTAGTGGTTGATGAATATAGGGAAAACAATAACAAATATTGTATGTAATGGTTAATAAACTTTATATAGAGGTACATATGTACGTATGTATCTAAATGCGCTGCTCTAGCTAGTCCCTGCAGCAATACGGCGGCCAATTTTCCGAAAAGCACTAGTAGGTCACCGGTTTAAATTTTACCGGTTAGAATTGGAAGATTAGTTTAAAAGCAGATACTAAAGAAAAACGGTGAGTTGTTGGACCGCTCCTTTTCTAATGACGCGACAAATGTTAAAAATGACAGTTGAAACCATTGGCAGACGGAGACATGAGGGACTAGTACTGGCAGCAATAGGGACTATCCGAGGGCTAACCTAGGGTGCGTCCGAATTCCTGCACGGTTCTTACTGCTGTTACACCAACACACGCGCACACTTACTACATTCAAACACGCATACTTGCTTCAATGTTTACATTTTGCTCCTTTGTAGTGAGCCAGCTAACTATTAAAGAAAATAGCTAACAAAATAAATTGCCTTTATAACAACAAAAAAAAAAAAACTCTGATATAAACATCAACAGCAACAACAATCCCGGTTGCAATCTAAGCTGTGGTATTTCAAAAGATATATGTATGTGGACATGGAAGCTGTTTCATTTGCTTAGAACCCTGCAGGGAAGTAAGGGCTTAAAGGCCAATTTTTCTGTAATGAATTTAATACTATGGGGTGTTCGAGTCGTTATATATATATATATATGTAAGTATGTACATAGACTCACTACTAGCGAATACCCGGCGTGCGTACAAACATACATACAGACAGACAAAAATTCTAAAAATTGTTGATTTGGCTTCGGTTGCTCTAATCAAGGCCACCCATATTAATTTTTCTTTAAAATCTACCTAGACATCGGCCTGTTACAATTGTACTATATAGATGCACTTTTTCTAATTATAAGTCACTTTTTCTAATAATAAACAATCGAGACTATAATAAGTTTTCCTGCAAGGAATGCACATACAACCGCATTGAAGCGTATGTGAATGCATCGTTATGCTGGCGGAGTAAGATTTTAATAAATACTTGTTTACACAGCACAACAAAAGCTCTCAGCACGACCAAACCGCACATTTACATTATTGCAGCCTCGTAATGCCACGCCTGCAACGGCAGCAACGGCAGCATCGCCATTAATTTCTCTATTCTCAAACATACTTGTACTTGCAGTACAGTTGGCATAGTTAGCGTCCTGGCGATCGTTGAAGTCAGCGTGGCTAGAAATAGTAGTCGGTTGTTGGTGGGCACAAGAAAATTCCATGCAGCAGGAATCGAGAATAAATGGTTCACAGCTTTGGACAGCTGCAACAACATTATCTATTGTATGCATGTTGTTAGAGTTGTTTTGATTTCAGTTACACTTGTACTTACGTAACGATTCTACGTCAAGAATACCGCTACGCCCCATTAAGACCACATGACGAACAAGGGAATCATTGAAAAGGAGTGCTAGGTTGGAGTAAATATTTTACAAGACAGATTTTGTTTATGTGGTGTGAGTGCATGAGTGTTATGGAGATACAGAGCGAGAAATTGGTACATAATGTAGTAATACTATATTTATAGAAAGTTGTTATTTGTTGAACTCAGCCAAAATGGCGTGACTTAGATGAAAGTGCTGCAACAGTGTGGATAAAGTGAAATATAATACTTATTTAGTCACAAATCGAATACTACCTAAAGGCATGTTTTGAATAATCGTATTTGATGACTGAGATGCCTTTAAATAGGTTGAACATAAACCCCGTCTCCAAATTATTTGCGCACCATATATTGGCAAGCTTTAGCACTTTTGTGTTTTTGTTGATATCAAAAACCGTACAACTCACGGCAATTTCCTGTTTCTCTCACATTTCACGATTGGCTTTAGTAACTATATATGTGGTATGGTGAAATAGAATATCCGTGACTTCTACGGCTTTTGAACAACAAAAAAGTGATTTTGAACATGTACGGTGGTCGAACGCACCGATTCATTTTTTTTCTGTAATTTAATTCTGATAACACTGGTTTACAACGACAATTTTTTTATAGATGCCTCCTATTCCTATGTAGAATTGCCCCGTGATTACGAAAATCGAGACAATTTTTTTCTATTCAATATTTCAATTTACCGCTATTCAGCTTAAAAGGGGTGGTGGATTGTAATAAAGGATACAGAAAATGAAAGCTCATACAATTCTTCATAAACTGTGTCAACATCACTTTTCGATATTCTTGATAGTTTTTGAGAAACTAGTTAATCAGTTCTGACACCTCTTGATTTCGATGCAAACACTCTAACAACTTAGGTGTACCTGGCGTATGAGTAACACTCTTTTCTGCTCATATTTCATACAAAAAAATCCTTGCGCATTCATTTTCATTTAAGCAATCATTACCTGTCATGAAAAAGAGGTTCTCATAAAAATACAATTGCCGTTCGGAGTCGGCGTAAAACTGTAGGTCTCTCCCATTTGTGTGACAACATCAAGGCGCACGCCACAAATCGGGGGAGAAACTCGGCCAAACACTAACATATGTGTAAGCACGGACACCTTTTAAAATTGGAATAACGAATTATCCATGTAGGAGAATTATCTTCTCAGTAAATAGGTCCTTTAAAGACCATAGAATCGGTAGATTAGTTATATTGGATCACCCCAATGTACATGCAAGTATATTCCATCCGTGTAAAGCAGAAATCACACGATTTCTACATTTGTACAGATTTGTATATTTTGACAGTTACAGAATGGTGTTGTTTGAGAAGTTGTTTTAGAGCTGAACTCATTATTTCTAGACAACATCACTCTGCGACTGCCAAAATGCAAAAATCTTTACAAATGTACAAATCGTGTGATCCCTGCTTAAGGCGTTACATAGTAAGTATGAGGAGAGGTGGCCTCCTGCAGATTGTTTTCCAGCTAAATGAGTCCCTTCAGTATTTGAAGTATTTATCTAGGTAGGATTTTCTTTTTCTAGATCGGATATTTTCCTAAATTTATTTAGCGCCAGAATAGTGCGGCCTCGTAATAGCTTTCCATTTAAGAGCACCGTTTAATATAAACCATTTCAAGAAGCAGAATCGCCCAGATATTTTTTCCTCACGGACTTTATTTGTAGAAGAAATAAAAATGTCCTAGCGAATACATTTCATGTGCAAACATAATTGCGTAGGCCCATTATTTTAAAAAATTTCACATTTTTTAATCACTGAAATATGGCCATGGCTTTGCTGCAGTTAATTTACTGGAATGCTGCTAACTTAAGTTACCAGCTGTGCCATGAACATACAAGTATATACATGAGTATTTTTATGAAGCATATATTTAACAACATCTTCCTAGTTATTAAATTATAATTATCTGGTTACAAATTATCTGTGAATTTTGCTGCAGAAAATTTTATAAATATAAGCAGATAACTTGATGTACACTACAATTAGGGTACTCACAGTTCTATATTATCTACTGTGTTAATTTTGCCACCTGGTAACTTTAAAACATTTTACCATGTGGTAACTTTGTTTGTTGTTGGTTCCCATACTAATTTGAGATAACACTTTTGGGTAAAATTACTCGACTTTGTCTCATGTTTATGTTTTGTGTTAAACTGGCATCTATCGCTGCTTGTACATACATACGTGAATTTCGCTTTGGGCGCAGCGCTGCTTGTACATAAGTTTCGCTTTGCGCCTGCCTGAAGCTGGCAAAGGTTCTTTTTTTTTTGCGCTGTGCTAGCTGAGTATAAAAAAGAGAAGAGAGAATAGAGGGAAATATGTATGTGGTTTGTTGATGCTCTCTAAACACAAACGCGTGAAAGGCAAACGGTCTAGCAATGCGTGGTATTGTTGATCAACTTAATACTTTATTTAAGGGGTTGCTCACAGTTCGAGTGTGGGTGCTTTCCAAAACGTCAAAATACAAAGCATCAGTCTCTTTTATTTCTAAACCGCACTAGACGAATAAATATAACTTGCGCAACCTAATTTAAAATTAGCCTCTTACCGTGGTTGCGCACATTTGGCATTACAATCTGCTGAGGTTTAGAAATAAAAGAGATTGATGCTTTGTATTTTGACGTTTTGGAATGCGCCCTGTGTTATCTTGTTAAAGTTACCACCTTTTAACTTTAGAAGTAAACTGTGAATACCCTAAATGTGCTGGTAAAAATTATAAAATATTTTTGCAGGTAAATTTGCAGCTTAAAGCACTGCGATTATAGTAAATAAGAGCATATGTATGTTTGTATTCATGTAAGTACATATGTATATGCACTTACGAAAAAGAAATCACAACACAAATCACAGCAGACATCTCAGGTCGCCGCGCGCAATCGTCACAAAAATTCCACAAAAGTCATCAGGGTAAAATCGCTTGATTACTCACCGTGACTGAAGCGCTTTGACTAAATACTTTGTACTCTCGCAAATTAATTACTGTCTGAAGGGTGATACCACGTTCCATCTGCGGTTAATTGACTGTGAATTTGCGTTCAATGATTAAGGTGAACTAGGGTAGGGTTGCTGTTTTTTTAATAAATGATCAGGAACAACTGGCAACAAGAGGCAGAACATTCGCATAACTAAAGGAGATGCTTGAAGTTAAATAAAAGTTATACTCATACATAAGCCAAACTAAAGTAATTTGCATTGCAGAAGCCCTACGTTGGGCGGTCAAGTGGTGCCATAACTGAAGTGTGTTTGTGAATGCCAGAATTAATTAGAAGAACTTTTGTGTCGGGAAAGTAAAAAGTTTGCATGCATACGAGTGTTCATTCAACGCCTCCGGTGCCATATTTAAGCATAAATAATATTCCTTTTACAAATGTTTGAACGTACATATGTATGTGTGGGTGTTAATGATAAAGAAGTGAGAGAGGCGAGGCGTTGTTTTTGTTGTATGTTACTTTTGTATGCCTAATTAGTGCTGGAAATCACATTTAAGAAAGCAAAAAAATATGTTAAGAGTACTAAGTAAGCGGTGGCTGTGTGTAAGAAATAACCATTAATGCTAATGAAGTTCCTCAATCACCAAACTTGTTAGTGGAACAAATGATAGGCATTTAAAGGCAACCAGACTGCTGAAGCTGATGGACTGCCAGCTGACTCAAGTACGATTCCAAGGAGTTAATAAGATGCACGCACTAACTCGTATGCCTACGTACTAGACTTTAAGTGAACTCTGAATAATGCTCAAGAAAAATCACTCTGACATTTGCACCAACTACTTCAGAATTAGTCATCTGAGCAACACCCACAAGGTATTACCGAGCGTGAAAAGCTAAATCGCACCACCCCCAACTGATTTGGCTTGACCAGTATGGCCAGTGGATGGCTAGGCTTAAACCTAAGTCCTAATGAATATTCTAATGACTTTAAGGAATTGCCCAGTCAACCGGTTTGCAATTTTCTTCAGAATGAAGCCAAAGCAGAGGTAAGACATCTTAGTCTCGATCCTCCGCGCGACCCCAGAAACCCCCTGGTAACAAGTTCTAACCCATGACAATATGTAGGTCGTTCAGTACCAACGTTTTAATTTTACTAGTGTCTATTTCAAGAGCATATTTTCTGGAACTAGACCCATTCTAATTGTCCAAGACAGGTGCGTAATTAAGGGAAAGTTCCCCAATAATACCAGAGTAATTATATTTAAAAACCAAATTTTTAGCTGCATTTTAACATGTCATGAAAATAAAAAAATTGAGAACATCAGCGTTTTAATAAAAAACCGACCAGCGCGACTTCTAAGAAAACTTTTGTTTTCAAAATAAAAAAATACGTGTCTCTTTTTTTATCACAAATAACAATATTCTGATGTAGCGTTTATGAATTTCCAAAAAGAGTGTTTTTATGAACCACTCTAGTATACATCCTTGTGGTTTGTGCTAAAAGTGGAAGTATCAGCAATCTGAATCTGTAAAGTTACCATTTCGGAATACCGCTTACCACATACATACCTAAATTTTTAATAATAACGGACTGGAATCAATTGGATTAATAGATCAACCTCAGCCATAATGACATTGATACGATTATTTGAGAACTTGATATTCTATAATCTCAGCCTGGTTCATATGATGCGCCTAATTTTTTACTAAATCTATCACAAATTGGTGGCTGCTTTCTCTCTCGACTTTTTAGTAGTGCCCAACAATCCCGTACGATTTTTGTACTCCTAAATATGACTCTGTCGGTGAACCCAACAATTGACACAATGTCTGACCGGGGATTTTTCTAGCACTGTGCTATCTTAAGGAAACTAATAGCTTTCGTTAAAAAGATCTCCGCTTGAAAGAAGCGACAGTAGCCTGCCAAGATTAGTATACAGGGCAATAATATCCTTTTCCATAAGTTAATGCTCGTTAGTTTTTTCGCACCCTGAACCCGGATACAGGACTCATCAATGTTATCTCTGCTGCCATCTTAACTTTGCTTCGCTGTCTACCAAAAGCGGGTTTGCTACGTTATTTAAGTTCCCTTTCAATACGATTAAAACTGTTTCCACTTTTGCAATTTCTTATGTTTGCTACTATTTTGGCTGTTTGCAATGTGGTTTTCACGCTTGCCTGGTTATTAGGTTATCTGGTTAAAAATAATTTCTCTGCAGTATATTTTATTGTTGTAAACTGAATAAAAAATATAACCACATAACTTGATAACCAGACATTCGTGAAGAACAATAATGTTAATTTATTTAATAACTTAGCCAGTAACAATTTCAAATACCAAAATTTTCCTCATCTCACAGCATTTCTGCAATCAGCATTCATTCGCAGGAATAAAGTGTGCTCTCATTTTAAATTCCAAAAATATGAAAAAAGAACGTTCAAACCACAAGTAACGTATCGCAAAACAATTGAGATATTTGAAAAAAAATGAAACCGTAAAACTAAGTGTATCACAGATGCTGCACAGATTTCATCAACACAGCTTCAATTTCAAAAACAAAAAATATCATCGCAGATAGTTCCTTCCGCCTCCCATTTTTTTTTTGAATGAAATTTTCACGAAATTTAAGCGGTAGATAAACAAAGTTAAACAAACGGAGCTGAGCAAAAAAAAA
>NW_023458556.1:10056969-10067004 GCF_013731165.1 Rhagoletis pomonella | reverse complement strand
AGAAATCGAGTAAAGTAATCAATTTTCGTAGAATTCACGAGCAGTCGGACTAAGATGGATTCAGTAATAGACCCCTTATTTTTATATTAAAAATGCCCCAAAAGTTCCTTAATACTACCACGCTGATATGTAAGAGAAAAATGCATTTCATCATTTTGCTAACAACAATTTAGCGACAGGTAAATTTAAAAAGAAACCGTAATATGTAATGCTTGCATAAAAACTATTGGACTTTATTCGTGCACCAGGTGTTTAAAGCAAAAAAATGTGTACGATAGCGCTATATTTATAAGTTTAAATAACAAAAGTACTCTTGGAAAAAGCTAACAAAAAGTATACGTATGCATATTAGGGTACATCACTTTGCATACAAAAATAAATCGGTACTACCGTCAAAATATTTCGGAGCAATATTAAGATTTACGGATCTATATATTTGGAAACACTTTCATAAATCCAGTTTTTTATAAATAAAATTACTTAGTTTCTAAGTCTCATTTTCTCAAGTACCTTTTTAAATTTATCTGCCCTTTAAACACAAAATTTGTTCTGAAAAAAAATGTGTTTGAAGGGTCGGTAAATTTTAAAACCGACTTGAGAAAATGGCCCTAAAAAATTGTTCAAAAATAAAAGAAAAAACATCTCAGATAATAAAAAAGTTTAAGCTTAGTAAGTCTGCATAAAAATGAGATTTTTGGGTTTATATTCAAATCGGTCTAGCTCACGTAAATCTTAATATTTTTTCCCAAATGTTTTGGCGGAGGTCTTAAAATATACCAAATTTAATAATTCCGGAGGAAAACCAGCAGATTTTTTGGTAATGCAGCCCAATATATAAACATCCATACTAAACAAAAAAAAAAGAACATCCCTAAAAAGTAAAGATTTGTTGCCGCATTAAACACGTGGCCACTGGGGCGTATACGTAACCAACACAGCGTCTGCTTGTTACTCGCCTGCCCCACAGGTAACTCACTTTTTGGCAATTAAATGCCATTTTTTTCTTTTACAATAACTTTTTAATCAGAAATCTTGTAAACAGTAAAGCGAAAAAACGACCGACCCGATTTATTTGCACAATGAATGCGGGAAAATGCATAATGAAATTGATACTTTTTCTGAATGGTATTAAATGTCTGCATGTCAAATAAGATTTAAAAATTTCACCGTTTTAGCGCATGGCTGAATGACCACTCAATGTTTTTCTGTTAAACGGGAAAGTAAAGATCGAAAAAAGTGATGGAAAATGAATTGGTATGTACTCAACTTAACATATGAAAATACTTATAAACTAAAGGCTATTATAATTACATACAGCAAAAAGATTTAGATTTACCCTTCTTTCATAGAGCGAAAATGAGGAAACTATTTTGCGCATATAATTCTTTTACTGGGGCATGTACCTTAAAAGGCGGTGTAACTACACGAAAATGCAAAAACTTACAGTGTTTGATAAAATTTTTGCATGTACTGGAGCAGGCGTACTAAGTAGTGTCCTGAAAAGTATGTTCCATTGATTAGCTTATATCAAACATAGAGGGCTATATCCCAATTAGAACAACTTACCGGATATTTTTTCAAAGATCTTTGGAATCTAAATAATACTAATGTAGTTAAAAATTACCAACGAATATTTGATGGTTGAGCATATATAATACTTTTAGGTAAAGATCCTTGTAACAAACATGCCTGCTCACACTGTTATTATGAGTTGGAAAATGATCGACAACATCCAAGAGCTGAAACATGGCACACTGCAAGGAAACTGTTGTTTTATAAAAACTAATGTACCAGTCAATCTGGTATTTGAGGTCGAAATAATTCCCTTACGAATAAAAACACGTCGTCTTGCTCGAAAAATTATATAGATTAAAATATCGATTTTTAAAAGATCACATTTGCTTTTACTTCCGATAGTCTTTGTGAGTTGAAGTGACAAACGATACATGGAGGTATACATTTTGGAGTCGTAATAGCAAAAAATCCATAACTTGGATCACGAACTGCTATCCTATTTAACAGTTTCTCCTCTTTTAGCCCCCAATTAGAGGAAACCTTTTATTTGGAAGGAATAAGAAATCATTAAATTGCTGTATTAAATGTATCGAGTCTTTTAGTAAAAGCATTTTTTGCTTTAAAAATTAAGTTTTATTGAAAATGTAGCTTAGGCTTACAAATTGCCGCCACGAATTCATTATCGCAAAAAACTATTTTCCTTCTATTTATAAAATACAGGACAAATGAATGTCGGAAGAAGGATTATCTTTTTTGTAAATCGCGTCATGATTACCAAGTAAACGATAGTCAGGAATTAAGTAAAAAGGCTTTGCAAATTAGACCACACAAATCGGTTCTGGTATACATATGTAGCTATATTCAAAAATGCCGTAAGTCAAAAATGTGATTTTAATATTTTTTTTTTTCAAAATCAATCTGATACAAAAAGAAATAAATACCCCAAATGAGAGTTTTTAACATCGTATACTGGCATGCAATACCCAACACTTGCATGTGCCGTTCAGACGCAGAGCACAGCAAACAATAGCTCCAATCATGATGCTAATGAATGTGACAATGCAAGTAATAAGTGCTGGCTGGACTCATTTTCCGGCAGCAGTAAACCAAAGTAATTTAATTAAAAGAAATTGACAGTTATCAGTTCATGGTTGACAAGTGGCGGGGCAGGAGTTGCCAGTACAACATGCCACAAATTAATCAAAGTAATTCTCGGAAGAAATTCAAAGATGCTAAAAATAGGTACGATGAGTAACAGTGATACATAGTAAGCTCACTGCTTTGCATAAGTTATTTGCTTCAGGCCATTTTTTGGTTGATGGGTTAGAATTTATGGCATTTCCATGAATTTGCAAACAAAATTACGCAATAAACACAAAAATGTTTAATCAAATCAACTTTTTATTAGTATAAGAAACAAAATACCGCAAAATCTCCATATAAATTTTAAATATTTTTGCTTTTAATATCACTGAATTCTTGTTGGTCTGCATGCATGCTTCATTGATTGCAAAATTTTAATTTTTTAATATTCCCATAAGTCCTTCGTGGCTTGAATGTTTATTTTGTGAGTTTGCGCAAGCACATATTTACATATGTATGTGCATATATGCACACCCGTTTGACATGTAACACATGTAAATTCAATGGAATTTGTTAATTTAAATATTTTCCTTTTAATTTAGCGACTCTAATTATAAAGCTAAAATATCCCAATTTCCATAGAATTTGCTCAGCCGCTCGGCCGGCCCTTTAATATACACAAAGCACGCAAATTATTCGCGTTGATTAAAAATTATAAAAATCATAACCAAGTGAGTGGGGAGCGACCCATCGATGTGCGGAATAAATAATTAAAATATTTGCGGTCACGCCTAGCAAAATTTACCAGGCCACACATGCCTCCCTACCATTGCCGCGCCATCGACCCGCGAATGCCATGCGAATACGCAAACTAATCAGTGTGAGCTGTGCATGCCAGCGGCTTGCGGCTACAATAATCTACACATGAATGTGGACGCGGTTGATCGGCTGATGGTCGTTGGGCGCCGCGCCACGAAATGGACGTTTGAGCTGGGCATGCTGCTTCTGTTGCTGCTGGTGGTCAACCAAAACTGATTTTTGATTGTAATTTCATTGGCTTGCAATTGCTTAAATATGTCAAGCGAACATTGGGGGATTTGTGGTATTTGATTCGTTGATTGATAATTGCATATAAGTACTGTTAATATAATCAGTAATCTAAGTATTTGTCATATTGGTGACCAATACACATATTGCAATGCTTTTCGTAAGGCAATTTTTAAATGGCTTTCCGCCAATGGCAATCAAAGCTGTAAGAACAGAGAAATGTTGTAGGTGAGTATAAAGCAGTTCCAGATATCGATACACAATCTGCCAACTTAAAGGACTGGGCTATATTCCACGAGGCCGGGTATTAAAGAAAAAAATCTTTGCTAACCACTTTTTCTAATAGGTCCTCAGTCCCAAAACCACTACAGAAGTTTTAAAAACTGTGATTATATATCAGTGAGTGTTGCTCTCTCGATGTTGATTTCGAAGTAAGCTATGTAGATCGGAATCCTGCATAGTTCAGCACGAATTAAGATTTTCAGTTACTTCGGTCCGGCAAGTGAACTTGAAATTTTTAGTTAACCGATATCTGTTGTCGTGAGCTGACATATTTTACGTTTTATCCCGATTTGATATGTCATTCGCAGTCTGCGCTTTTTACCTTCAAAAGTATTTTAAATGTCGAGCGAACGGTTTCCGTTTCCGTCTTTCACACGGGGACGCCTATGTACTGCAATATTTTTTATTTTTTTAATTTACTGGAATACTCGAAATACTTCCTTAGCAAAAGTTTAATGCTTTTTTGGTGAGCTTTCTTTAATTTACCGACATTAGCGTGGCACATTAGATTGATAAAAACTGAAATCTGGTGGATAAGTAAAAACTGAAATCTGGTGGATAAGTACTAAAACGGTGTACTCGAGGTCAATCAACTTTAAATCAATGAAGATCATCAATATACCCCACTTTAAGATCCGACTGCAAACGCCGAAGTTTTGATGTGAAATGTAAATAAGCGACTTTACCCTACATTTGAAATTTCCTTGCAAAAGTGCACTTTTCAAGCGGAGGTCTTCGCAGAAATTAGCTTAGGTCAAAACCAGCCTAAAGTGAGAAACACCACTGCACCTGCTTTTCGAATGTGAGGCAGTGGCGTGACGACGGGAAAAAAGCCTGGACTCAATGTGGCCAAAGGATAATCACAGAGATAGAGGATAGAAATCAGCTAATATCTAGTATTCTTCTCGGTAAATTTTGTTTAATGTTAAAAAAGAATCTACGTATACCAACTTATTCAGCCGAATATTTTTGACCACGTCCATTGTGGATACTTTTCTGACTAGTTATGTTTATTCCGATAAGAGGCAATGGTAGATAGACTTTGTAAGGACGCGGAGCAAATTCTAAATGTAGTTGATCCAGAATTTTTGAAACACCAAAAGAGCAGCAGAAAAGAGCAGCGATTTTCAAAAATATGTTTATTACTTTCTCTTCAAATATATTCACCAAAATTTAGTAAATCCTCTTAGTGGTAAAAAGTGAGCTTATAATTTGTAGGTATATACATTTGTATGTATGTATGTAAATAGACTTAGAATATTTCAGCAAAGTAATGATCATCTTAAGGAATACTAGTATGGCCACTTACCGAATGTTTGGGAAAAGGTGAGTGAAAGAGCAAAACATTGTGGGTACATTTTGGCAAGCCATTCAAGTATCTCTGTGTAAGCTTCACATTGTTGGCAGTCACACGTTCAATGTGATTATCTGCGAATGAATGCATACGCACACACACGAAAGCACACAATTTCGAAGCAACATTACTTTCCTAACACAACGCCTTGAGAAAAAAGATGCATCCTGGAATGTATACCGGCTAAGGCAGATACATCGATTGGGTGATGCATCAATATACGCACACTTACACACACACACACATTGCTGCAGCCATGTTGCAGCAAATGTCTAAGAAAATTAAGTAAATGTTTATTGAACACCGAAGGCAAGACAACATGCAACGAGCATCCACAACAAAAGGCACGTTTGAAAGGAAAGCCGGATGAGTGGAAAATTTGTAACAGCGCCACAAAGTGATTGAATTTCAACAAGCAATATACATTTTCATGTCATAAATACATAGTTAGTTTATTTGGGAAAGAGGTAGGGAAAAGATGTCAGGCACATAAACCATAGATAATTTTACACCAGTGACTCCAGGTACTTAAACTTTGTTTATTGTGAGGTATTGTTATTATAGTTCAGGTGATTGTTAAATTGTAATTAAATGCTGATGAAGTTATTTGACTGACCCCAAATACGGAAATATTTGCATTGAGTAAAGTATTGAAACATATTTAGAATGGATAAAAGAAATTTAACTTTACGCAATGGGCCTTGGCCAAAACTTTATCATTATAACCACTTATTTTTGATAGTGAGTATAAATTTGTATAAAGGATAAATAAGTTGGCTATTAAATTCAAATAACAAATCTATAGGCAGTGCAGGATTATAAGAAAATTTAATTTAAATTGCATTTTTTGGTTATAGTTAATTCATTTAAAAGTAGGTACCTTTGCTACAAAGACTCATGTTCTAACAATCAGAGGTGTGGCCGCTACAAGTTATAGGGGCCAACTCGTGATGGCATTTACTATAAGCTTTCATTAACAATAAGAGAAATGAGTCGAAAATTAAATCTTTTTAGCAGCTTAACTGGAGAAGTTGAAATAAAAAAATTTCATTGCTGGATAACCAGTTTTACAGGAGCTACGGTTCCAACCAACTATTCGATTGGGATACGATTTGCACCAAATTGTGGCAAATTCCCAATCGTGTGACACTGCCCTTTAAAATTGTGATTAGGTATATACTATCCTTACTTGCCATACGAAGGCCCATGTCCACCTCTACAACGATTTGCAGTGAGAAATTTAAATCTTGGAATCAATTTCAGAATTCAAAACATCAGACGGCCATTCAGCGCTGAAGCTCCAGCAGCTACATATATGTACTTATACTAGGTGCGAATGTACATGCATATGTATATATGTACTATGTATATACATACAAATACCTCCTTTGGCAGCTACATTTCATTTGCCTTAAGTCGATTTGCTGGAGCACTTAATCTGCAACAATTTATGTCTTGTATTATGAATGAATGCAGCCTAGCAACAAAGCATGTACATAACAAAAAAAAAAAATAAAAACAACAAGCCCATAGACGACCTGTACAAGTAACGGCGAGCATGGACGAGAGCAATGAGTGAAAATTACGCAGTCCCAACAACTGCAACAAGGATAATAATAAAAGCAGAAGCAGCAGCGGCAGCAAGAACATTTACGAAACACGAAACAACTACAATGAATGTACTTAGGAATGATACCAACAGCAATGACTACTTTCAGCATGCAATGCAATTTTTCAAATCACCAAGAAAACTGAAAGCAGAAAATGAAGTTATACGGCTGCAGTGTATGTACATATGTATGCATGGACACTAGGGTGGGCCAACATTTTTTTTCCAGCCACCCCCTAGAACTAAAGAATATCGATGATAAGGAGACCTGTATTTTTTATTTTAAAATCGGTAAACATTAAACCATTTCGCCGGGTCTTTGAAGTGCTGCATATACTCCACATGGGAAATAAATTTTATTGTAGAATTACTAGAAGATCGTTAAAAATAAATATTTTTTGATTGAATAAAAACTATTTCCTTTCAGAGATCTTCAAAAACCTAAAATCATGATTCAAATGCAACTCTACAATTTTACTAACTGCTTTTTCATAGGCGATCATCGCTTATCTACAAAAATTAGTTATTTTATAGTAAGTAACATTTTTAGGTTGATTTTGCAGAATCTTTCTATTGTTGGAAGATTTCTGAAGGAAAATACTTTTACTTAAACAAATAATATTTATTTTTAGCGATTTTATAGAAATTATAAGAAAAAATATTTTTTCCATATGATATACACCTATAGAAAACTTCAAATCCCGGAGACATAGTTAAATATTAACTGATTTCAAAATAAAAAAAATCTGGGTCTCTTATATTCCATTTTCTATAATTCTGGGGGTGTGGCAGCAAGAGAATTCCAAGAAGTAGATTTTTCTATGTGGGTTTCGACCACCCTAATGTGCATATGTATGTGATTTTGCGGTGACGTGCCTCAGCATCGTTTACATGAAGAATATTTTTACAGCGCTCAAAGTTTGAAGATTTTTAGTTCACTTCGTTCATCAAAATTTAAATTTCCTGCTCTTGAGACAACATAGAATAAAAATAGGCATATATGCACTTAAATTTTTTTCCGAAATGTCTGTATGGCTTTAAAACCTCTGGCCACACAGTACCCACTAGTATACATTGGGATACTTGGTTTGCATTCAATCGTAATCGTCACGTATTCGTCATACGAAAAGTTCCTCATTTTTCCGCTGGGATGTTGCACACTCATATCTCGATTGTAAATCCACAGTTGAATCTTACTTGCATGCCGACCACTTTTCAACTTAATATCCCTAGAATTCTCCACCGCACAACGCTTAGATGCTCGATTCAAATCTGCTGCTTTCGCTTTGTTTAAGGTAAAGGTTTTACGTTGCTTCCATATATCACTTATTCTTCTTGTAGATGACCCGATGTTTATGAATTGTTACCGTGCGGCATATGAATATATATTTTATTTGTAAGTATGTAATTTTGTGGAGGTCGCCTTGCTGCGAAAGTAGTACAACATAAGTGTCCGTCCTTCTACTCGTATATTCCTAAGTATGCAGTCGCTCATTTGGATCTCGGAGCATGCAATTCACAACTGCTCTAACATAATCATGCAGCTGTTATTTATTTAACCTGAAATTTGCAAAATATTCTTCAAACTTACCTGCACTGTTTCGTAATGACGACGATGGCAAATGTGTGGGTCTAGTTTCAGATTTATGAGCAGATTTATGAATATTATGCCAAGCCAAAATGGAGCAAAATTTGAAAAGGCAAGTGCATGTAAGTGTGTCTTCGTTTCAGGCTTTTGAATTGATAATGAATTTTAATAGTTATCTCGAAAGGTATGCCGGTGTGTAAATAAATATATGTATAACTAAAATTATGTAAGCAAGCAGAGAATGGCCGAATTTAGCTAGCTTAAGTCAGGTTCATAGAAAGTTGAAGCAATGCATTAAAGGTAAGTTAACTTAGGGTCGTTTAGGATACCAACCAAATTTTATTTCATATGTATTTATGTTCTTCCGCTAGCAAATGACCTTTCTGAATAAATTCCCCCGAAATGCTACTAAGTACTTAAGGCATCTAAGTATGTGACGGCGTTTTTTTTTTTTAAATAACAACGGCAACGAATGTGCTTGCTTGCTTTTACTTAATGACTTTCATACTCGCTTTATGCGCCACACGCGCGCATCCTTTTCTCCTC
This sequence comes from Rhagoletis pomonella, assembly GCF_013731165.1. Lineage (NCBI taxonomy): Eukaryota > Metazoa > Arthropoda > Insecta > Diptera > Tephritidae > Rhagoletis > Rhagoletis pomonella. The sequence goes on along the minus strand of NW_023458556.1, from coordinate 10,057,980 downwards.
CGCGCACACATCAATGCAGCCACGAATACTAACGTAGCTAAATGGAAAGTACACTTCATAAAAGAAGTCACAGACATTTCGTTGCAAGCGACGACGTTATTGCTACCTCCGGCAATATGCAACACCGCTACCACCGCCATCATCGCCAGTTGAAGCGCCCAACAGTGGCAATACAGCGCGCACACACAGCACACATCCCCCGCGGCACACGCAGTCGCATCAACTTTCTAATCGACTTGGTTGCTTGCAATGCTGCTGGCATCGCTGTGTTGTGTGGCTGTTCCGTGGCGATTCCTTCATTAACTAGTTTCGCTTTTTTTCTAGGATCTCGTCTCTTCCTCTGCATGGGCGTACCCAAGAATAGAACATTTTATTTACAGCTTTTCATAGACACTCGCTGGCAGTGGAGACTGTGCTGTGCTGTGCACGTACGGCCTTAGGTCATTTGAAAAGCGTACTGTTCGGAGGTGAGTGCTGTTTATTATATTTAGTTCTAGCGGTGCTTCGACTAAAGTTGAGTTGATTTTATGCCGCGGCAATGCTTTCAATTCACTTGGGGAGAACAAAAACAAATAAATATGTCCTGGTATTGTGTGAAAGTTGTTTCTTACCTTATTTTTATAAATCTGATATACATACATACACTCAAGGTATATAGTAAATACATGGCAGCGTTGGTTGTAAATGTGCTGGCATACCCTTTCATTCATTTCGTTCTTTTCGGTGGCATTGAAAGTATAATTCAATGGCATTGACATTTCTTCTCTGGCGAAGACGTAAATTAAAAATATGCTTTGCCTTTTATTTAACCCTTGTTTAATATTATTGAAATATTTTACTAAAAAAATTAAAATAAAAAGGCTTTTTGTCCTGCTTTAATAACTGTACTAAAAGTTGTTGAGAAGATATACATTAGGGTGATACAAAAGTTTCGTTTAGACGCCAAAATAAATCTCAGAAAATATGAGCCCCATAACAATAACACAGGAAATTTTATTTTTTTTTTTACTT
>NW_023458556.1:10056579-10056959 GCF_013731165.1 Rhagoletis pomonella | reverse complement strand
AGTAGCTCGTTTCTGTAACTCTTCTCTATCGATTATTTCTCTACTGCTACAGATCTTAGGGTACGCTCAGAAAGCGGGGCCGAGCCGAGCGAAGCCATTCCGTGCTTTTAAATTTTTTATTTTTTTTTATTTTTTAAATGGAGTCAATGAGATATTTGGAGTGTTTTCATATCGGTTGAGCTTACGTAAATCCTTAATAGTTTTGCGAAATATTTTGACGAAAGTCCTAAGATTTAATAGATTTTATGATTCCGGTGGCAAAACTGCAACTTTTTTTTGGTGAGACACCGTTATGATTATGTATATATGTAGATATATTCATATATGAATGTTCATTCGTATGTATGTGTGTATACATTGGTATTTGTGTGAGTTAGGCG
>NW_023458556.1:10047314-10056479 GCF_013731165.1 Rhagoletis pomonella | reverse complement strand
CTGTGCTCTGATTGCCAATTGGGTGTTATGGGGTTGATGCTGAAAATGACGGCTAATGTTAGTGTTCTCACAATTTAGTTGAAAGTTGGCGCTATTGTTAAAAATTTGATGCGGAAATTGCGAACAAAGCAAGTGAATGACTAGCTGAGTGAAAGGGTGCACGAGTATTGATTAGTGACAGCCTTTCTTGTGTAAAAGTTTAAAGAATTTTAGTCAGAGATTCAAAAGCATTAACAGTCTTTAAGAAATTGAGGGTATAAGAGTTGTTTCAAGGGGCCTAAATTCTTGAATGGTCTGAATTTTTTTCGGCAACGCAAATGATCCTAAAAAAAAAATGTGCCCGAAGCCACACATTTTATTTCGATGGAGGTTGCTGAAACACAACATAACTGTTTATGAACATTAAAGAGTTTTGATAAATCTTAAAGCAATTGAAACTTTACTTTGCCTTCCAACTTTAGGGATATGTATATACATATCTATAGGAAGACGGTCATGGTAAACCCTTTGAAAACTCCCTTAAATATGCATTCATACATATGTATGTATATAAATGTGTTATAAAAACAGATACAATTTTTAAGGAGTTTGGTTCAATAATCTGCTAAATGTGCACTCTCAAAGTTGTCAGTTTGCAATTTACGAAACAATATTTAGAAGTTTGACAGCCTTTGAAGTTGGAGCTGCAAATGCATTTTAATGCACTTGAATCGCTCTAAGCGACTTGTAAGCGCCAAAGAAATAAGTGTTAACAAATGTACAATGTACACAGTGAAAATTTGCCATCAAATATTTTCTAAATTAGTACAACCTATCTATTGTGGACGGATATTTTTTTTTTAAAGGAATGACATCTCAAATAAGCTTTAGCTCAAAAAAATCAATACATACGGAAGTTAAATTTACTAAACTTAAAATATTTATCATTTCTTTTCAAATATTGTCGCAAAGCAGAACAAAGATATTCTTGGTTAAATATAAAAGGATTATCTAGTTAGTTATTTAGTTCCGATTTGACCGACATAACTCGTGAGGAAACTGTTGACAGCTTTTCTCGAATGTCTAATATTCTATCTAATGATTCGATAAGAAAGGAACTTACATGTCTAGGCCCCCTACAGCTTCTCAGTATTTACAAAGGCCACAAAATGCTGCCGGTCTCATAAAGAAAGTTAATTAAGGCGGTGATGTGTTTTCAGAACAGTTAAGTACAGCATTTAGTTTCTTCCTTGCTAATTCCTGGAGTGCTTTCCAGCCTAAATTGTACATTTTCACTAAGCTAGACGGTTATCAGATCTCTTAGATAATTGTCGCCGATTCCTTAAGTAGCTTTTTAATGGGGTCGACCTGTTATTTTATAAAAAAAAAAAATACCGCTGGGAGGGTAACAGAATGCTTGCTTTAAAACTAAAAACCAAAAACATATTTTGCTTGAAATTTTTGTGGCTCCAAATGTTTATGTGACTTATGACTCAGTTTAGCTCTCTAACAGGTTGAAGTATTTGATCAAGATCCTTGAGGCCAAGCTATTTTCGTAGACAAACATAGACAAAAAGGCAAATAACGCTTCGATAGCTTTAAATTATGATAGAGAAAAAACACTTAGATCTTCTGCCATTGGTGGTTTATAATTTCACTCTAAGCGGAGGTTAAACATGTTTATGGTATGTTATCCCATGCAGTCCCACGCACTAGATAAGGTTCGATGGTTAAAAAGGCCATCAACGGCGAAAGAAGTTGGATGCAAAAACACTGCGAACTGCGTAGCCGGTATTGGAACCCTCCCAACTTTTGCTCTCAAGGTAATGTTATATGCAATGCTCATCGATATAGAAGACAACCGCCCGTGTCGCGGTTGGACTAAGCGTTGACTACATGTTCGCTGTATTGTTGATTTAATCGATTACTGCAAACTAAAGCTGAGTCCGAATAGAACCTTCACTAGTAATATTCTTTCCAGGGATGATTGGATGGAGTGCATCAATTAGGGTTTACGTTGGCCACTTTTAGCCTGCTGCTTGAAGGATGGGCGTTTAGTCAGCTCAGTGAGCGCTGAGAAAAAATCTTGGAATGCACGGTGATCCTTTCGGTTAGCAGATTGTCTAAGGTCTTAGGTACTCGTTATCCGATTGGCTCAACAACACCTCAAGCCCTTCCTGTGGCAGCTGCTTGGAAGAAGATGAGGTGCAATTTTCTTAGCATCTGCACATTTACTGCTCAATTTTCGAGAGCTTAATATTTTTAAATACTTTCAGTCCCATTTCTTTTTCACTTTTTATGAGGTTTTGGAATAAAAATTAGTTCCTTCTTGCGGAACTTTAATGAGAGCACTAATACCAATTCTTTGATCCGCATCCTTTTTTCCCATTACTATTTGATTACAAAAAAAAACAAAGAAGGCCTGCTGAACGAATAAGCGCTTTTATAAATTTCAGAAGTCAAAAAATAAATCAAAGAAAATTTTTTATGAGGAAACACATACATGCATACCTTTTAATATATACCCACTAGAAAAAGTATCCGCCCTGCAAACCATTTTTCAGAGTTTTCTGAACTGTATAGAAATTTTAAAGAATTCGTAAATATCTCATCCGATTTTTTCTAAAATGAAATAAACTGTGCACACTTCGATTCTTTTACGAAATTTCGGAAGAAAATCGCTTAAGCAATGAAAATAATGCTGCAATGTGAAGAATTTCTTCCAGCATTTTCTTTATAATACGTCCAGAAATTTTTTTACGAGTTCGTGTCAACCACTTCATACAAATTTTTCTTGAAGATTCGTAAAAAATCGTTACGGAAATGAGAAACTTCTAAATATTTCGTTAAGATTTAACTTTAGGAACTTTAGTTTTCAAACTCTGTTTCTCTTTAGGAGAACTTAAGGAACAATACAAAATTGTTTGTTTAACCATTTTTTAATGTTAAATATTTTTTATGGATTCCCTAAAAATCACCAAAAATGCAATGGGGGACCCATCAAATATCCTGTATAATAAAAACTTTTTGAACAAACAATTGGCTATTTTCCTTCGAAGTGTTATACCATTTCCAGAGGCGCACTGAGCGGCCACTTAATATTTTTTATCTCAGGAAAAAAAACAGGAGTATGGTTTTTTTGGGTGTACAACAATTCTAGGGTGTGAGGGCATTAAAATTCCGACTTTATTTTTTTCACATGAATTTTTGGATCACTCTTGCGTATACGCGTACATCTTTTCTCTCAGTGTAACATAAAAGTAACCTACGAAAAACGTTTCTACAATAACGATTGATGCAATGAAAACACTGCATAGATTTTTAAACTTGAAGCAGAAACCACATTTTGTAAGCAATATTAAGTATTTACTTATCTATCTACATATAAATAAAAATAAAGAAGACAACCAAAGATATCTTTAATTACGAGTGTGCAAGTGTAATAAAATAAAAATAGAAACAATTTTAATACTAAACTGAGCTCCGCTTTGCGCAACTTGAATTTCAATTGTCAGTACTTATTTCGGTTTTATTGCTATGTTTAGTGTTGTTGTTGCTGCCGCATTTGTTGCATAGCTGTATATCGCGGATCGCTCTGGGCTGGTAACTGCAATTGCAAAGAGGCTGCATCCACCACAACCACAACCACAACCACAACCACCACCGCTAAGCAACATGCAGCACTTTGCTGGGACTCAAAGTGTTCTAACTTGATTTTAATTATAACAAATGCGCGGTGTGGCAACAACGAGCGGCACAGGGGAAGAAAGCGGCGATTTACTTTTGTGACAAATTTTTATTCAGCGCTAGGATGTGTGTGTGTGGTTCCAAGTGTGGCCGTTGCAACGCCTGCAACTATGCTTCGTGCTGTTTTAGCTTTAGCTCTGGCTTTTAAATAGAAATACACTTGTTTTTATTATTCACCAGTGTTGCAAGCATTTTTTTTCCTGCCTCCGTCCCTTGGCACGGAAGGAAGCACAAAAGCATATCTCCAAATGAGTATTCAGCACACACCCCACCAGTCCACCAGTAAGGCAGACGACATCTTTTGATGCGCACGGCGGGCAGTGCTTTGTGATGTATTTGAAATGCATAAATATTTCATAAAATGCGACAGTTGATGCTTTGCAAAAGTTGATTGCGCTCGTACAAACAATTTTAGTAGATGCGGCAATTTTTCGCAACTTTTTTTTTTTTACTCTTTTTAGACTAGTCCCCTCAAATGTTCATTGTGGACATTTGTGCAATTACTTATCAGCAATGTGTGCATTTCTGCGCTAATTTTCACCGCTTTGAGGTATTCAAGTCCCAATGGATTGGCGAAAATGTGCATTGCCTAGGCACCTTTAGAATCTTAGTTGCCAGTTGCAAGTCCCAGTGGCAAAGCTGCGTCAATTTTACTGCAGTCAGTCGCGCTAGATTGCTGACCTGTGGCAAATATATAAAAAAAAAAAAATTACCGAGCGAAATAAATGAGCGGAATTATTTGTTTAATGCACCTTTTACCAAAAACTTAATTCGACGCCACAAAAAAAAAAAAAAAAATACGAAAAAGGGGATTTTTTATTAAATTGACATAGCATGAATGTTAATGCGACCCAGCAATAGGCAATAACAGCCGGGCAACGGCCAACACTACAGCAAATACTAATACCAGCGCTTCACCTCCCTCCACACACACACACGCAGGCACACATACTGACATCGAATCGAATCGCACATATGTATGTTTGAATGTGTGTAGGCAAGTGTCCGGTTGCATGCTGCCGGCAGCCATAGAGATGCACACACAAACAGCCGTAGCTGCTGTACTTGATGTCAAAGTACCGTTGTGGAATGAATTATAAAATAACACGGCCATCAAAGCCAACAACATGGCCCCCACCCCGCTAGGCATGTCGCTCGCTGTGGTCGCTCATACGCCCAGGCGACTTACTCGTACGAGTACTTTTAGGCCGCTGCTGCTGCTGGTGGTGGTGGTGGTGGTTGTTGGGTGACGAAACGCGGTCGTGGAGGTTGAGAGAGCATTGGAAATGTTGTAGTAGCAACATGAAATTTTTATTTTATTTAAATGTAATTATCTGTCTGTGTGCAAAAGCGAAAAAATAAACCCTCATCATGGCGAACGCAGCCCAAACAAAAAAAAAAAGGCACGAATGCCAAAAAAAAGTTCGAAAGAGAAAAAAAAACGTTGATAAGGAGCGTACTGCGTTGGATGGTAGCGTACAACAAAAATAACAAATTTGCCATCCTGAGGGATTTAACGTTCGCGCTGTGCCAGATAGCGCGCGACGTCAATGGTAGGAGGGAGCGAGAAGGCATAAAAAATAGCCAAAAAAGTTTCCCAAAAAAAAAAGAAAAGAAAACTCCGAAAACCGCGAAAAAAGCACTGCGTTGCAGGCGTGGCTTTTTTGTACATATTACCAACGCACTGCGCTGACACAACCCATTGCAACAAGCAGCCCTCATCCACACGTATGCATGCATGTGTCTGTACACATACGCACAGCGAGGCGCAGGACTGCAGTTGCATGCAGCAACGGAAAGTGGGGCCTCGAATGCATTTTGGCTTGCAGTCGAGAATGCACCGGAAGCGGAGGTGGCGGTGAAGTGGCATGGCAATGCGCATGAGGGGTGGCCGGCTATTGGCGTCGGATAGGCCTACACGTAAATGAGTACGTCAGAACGCCACCAATGATGCGACGCTTTTGTTGGGCATCGTGCAATTTTCCGGCATTTTTGTTTAACGTTTTTTCGACACTGCCAAAAAAAAAGGAAACACACTAATAGAAAAACAAAAAAAGTGTGGGATGAAAGGAAAAAATAGCCGAAAACAATGCAGCAGCCGACAGTATAGGTGAGGGGCGGAGCGGAAGGGAAGGAGGATTGAAGCTTGTGGGCGCTCGCACATGTTTACTTTACAGCACACACATAAGCACACACTCACATGCAGTTGCTTAGCTAGCGGACGCCATTTAAGCTTTATTTTTCTTTGCATGTGTGCGTATTAAAAGTTTTTTGTTTGTTTTCGTCATTTTTGTAATTTACTTTTGTCTTTTGTATTGCCTTTGGAAGAGTATGCGTTATAATAATATAATCACTTTGCTGTTGGGTTTGAGGGTAACGCGTAGCGACTAGGGATGAGCATAAGCAAATGAGTGAGGTTTTCAGTCTGGGTGTGTGTGTGTGTGTGTGTATTGTATTTATTTGGTGGCCAAAAGTATGTTGGCCCAAAACAACAGCAACTCCAATCGATTTGCTGGCTATTGCAGCCATTATCGCGATTTTTGTTCAGAGTGGGAGACAATTAAATATTACTGCTCTTCATTTCCATCTCTAAAGTATGTACTTAACATTTAATCCAACAAAAATATCACTTATTTATTTTCTAGTAGGAGAGTGGCTGGAGGTGCTCACTACTACTCGGTGCGACTCTGGTACGATGCGTGGCCCGAACAAGGTCTGTTTTTTTTTGTTAAAAATATAGGTAGTGACAAACCTTTGAGCTATGCAAAGGCGTATCGTGAAATACCAACCGCCTGCCATTTGGCTTTGTAGTAATAATGATGACTTACATGGGTTATCTTATAAGCGAATTAACCGAACAGATTGCGTAGCATTGATATTTTTTTTTATACTAACCAAAGAGCTACATAAAAGTTATTTCCATAGAAGTTTCATACATTTTTTTACTTCAAAACTTTTAACTGTTTCTAAACATTTCGTTCCTTAGCTACCCATATGCAGATGCCGTGCCGAGTGATCCTTTTACTGACGCTCAATGGGATAGGGTCATTGGTTTTGCATAGAGCAGTTCTCTCGAAAGCCTAAACTCCTTCCCATCTTTGTTTGATATCTTCCATGATTCTGCCACATATAATAAATAGTAGAATAATGATGAGGGATTTGTTTATCAAATGCCTGCCGAACCCAAAGTACCACCCATTAGAAAGAAGAACTCCTCGCTTGATCTCCAGGCTTATATTATTGGTAGTATTAGTGCTGGATCCTAAATAGACAAAGCCATTCGCTACTTTAAAATTGAAACTGCCAACACTTAGAATAGATAGGGTCAGGTTTAAGCGGCTGTAAGTATCCAATGTTAGAAAGAGGCACACTTAGGCCCAGCATGCAAGCTACGATAGCAATTGAGAGCTTGTATTCGATTCCATCCGTTCACTTAGAAGTATAACCAGTTGGTAAGGTTAAGAAAGCGCGAACATTCATTTAGGTCCGCCAGGAAGACAAAGAAGTAGTAGTGAAATGAACTTCTGCTCGTCCAAAAAAAAGTGCAGAGGTAATATTCCACACTCACAATTTCTTCCTCGTCGCGGAAGCTTCGGTAGAGGACATTGCCCGATGGGACCATTCTGCGAACATATCTTCTCATCAAGCAGTGAGTGCCTCGGATCTATTCTTGTCGAAACTGTGACAGATTTATCGAGCCGTCTCCCACGTGGATTCCTCAGACATATGTATCTTTTAAGCCATACCTTGCAAGTGGACAGCGTTATGCCCGCATCTCGTAAGAAGAGTTGACGTCAAGTGGTTCCTTTTCTCGCAAGCTGGTCCAATGTGCAGTTACCTTGCATGTCTCGTTGTCCTGGCACGCTCACAATGTGGGTAGTAGACTTTGAAGTTACCTGCGAAAACTTACGAAGGCTATTTTTGTGTTGCCAGGAGGTACTTTGTCTTCGTTCACCGCCAGGTCAAGCTCTTTTGTTTCTATTTCAAAGCTAGAATACCTAAACCGCTGTAGTTAGCACCGTTAGCACGCTCAGTCATCGGGAAATTTTACTATTAATTCGAAATTTTTTCAAGTTCCTAAACATGTACTTTGTGTAGAGTAGATCGTATGAGGGAAACTGCATATCATTTATAACACGGATGATTTCCTTCTTTAGCTCTGAAACTTTCTCTGGCTTATTTGCATAGACCATACTTTTCAAGTAGCCGCAGAGAAAGAAGTACCATGGTGTCAAATCGCAAGATCTCGGCGGCCATTTAGCTGAGATTTTTCGCGAGATAATGCGTCATTGGAACTTCCTGCGCAAAAGAGCCACTGGTTTAAGCGCTGTGTCGCTTGTTGTGTTGAAACGACAAAATATCCAAGTCAATGTCATCTAATTCAAGGCATATTCAGTTTATTATCCACATCTTATGCACCAAAATATTTTATAGCACTGAGGGTGTGTTTACTTGTAAATAAATTCTGTTTAGAAAAACAAAACACTTGATAATTGCAACCGGTTAAGAAATACATATTAGGAAACGAACGAATTTTTCAGTAAAATTGAAAACTATTTATGCTGTAATGCCACAAGACTGAAGAACTGCACAAAATCTTCCCAAATGGAATGCTATACTACACTGGGCATATTCAGAAGGCGTATCTGAGCGCATTGTTGCGTACTTCTGGTCAACTCAACAGTTGAGTGCTTCATGATTGTAATATTTCGTTTATTTGCATCGTTCTGCGATTCACAGATGCTTTTTCGTAATTAGGAAACCAAAATTATTATTATATGAAACCTTTAATTATCACTTTGATATACCCATTAAGAATCTTCGATCCTACACGCCGTAGTGGCGTTTTGCAGTTGCTGCAGAAGTGGCAAAAACTATTAGGAAGTAGTGGTGGCAAACTATCGATGGCACTATCGATACTATCGATAGTTTTGGTTTTTTTTCACTATCGATAGTATTGAAAAACCATCGAGTATTTTCACTATCGAACATTTTCCAAATTTGAGACACAAAAATTGTGAATGTGCCTTTTATAAAGCGGCAATACTTTTATATAAAAGAATATATGGCAACTATGTTGGCCTAACGTTTCTTTCATAACGATTGTATGTGTATTGTGAGAAACAAAGAACCAGCAATATAACATCATTTTACGTATACATAGTTTCAATTCTTTGCAAGATTTTTCAGAAATTGATAATTTTTTGGCAAGAGAAATACGTATATATCTTATCTACATAACTTAGAGCACATTTTAAAATAACCCATTTCATTTAGACAAAAGCAAAACTGTCACATGTTCCTGTTCTTCGGAAGAAGATGATGTGTGTGTGATTGAAGGCACTTCGAAAAGATCCAAATCTTTTTCAATGGTAGGAAATAAAAGATTAACATTTTGACATGAATACTAAATAAAATAAGTTTTGCGAAGGTTTGGAA
>NW_023458556.1:10018527-10046914 GCF_013731165.1 Rhagoletis pomonella | reverse complement strand
TCGATAGTTTAAAAAAAATATCGCCCACTATCGATAGTCTCGACTATCGATAGTTTGCCACCACTATTAGGAAGATGAGATAAGTAGTTCCTAATTCTGCAATGCCCAGATTATAATATTCCGCTTACTTTGGATAAGCAACTAGGCACTATAAAATGGTCATATGCATATATATAGCCTCGTTGTATTGCAACCGTGTGCCAGTAGAATACTAGGTAGCAAAGAAGAAAAAGAGTTCGACTGGCACTCACATTCGTATTTTTCCTCATAGATGAATTCGCATTCATATTTGTGTTCGTTTTCATTTGCATTTGTATTTGCCTTCGTATTCGTCATTATGTTCATCGTTGTGTTTGTCTACGTCTTGTAACCGTATTCGTTTTCGCCTCATCATAGTCTTCATAGTCGTATTTGGCTTCGTGTTAGTCTTAGTATTCACTTTCTTATACGTATTCGTGTTCGGCTCCGTATTCATATTCGTCTTAGCCTTAGTCTTAAACCTACTTATGCTTAGCATAAGACCTAGTTTTTTTCTGAGTGTTAGTCTTATCCTCAAACATTCTGCTGAAGTCAGTAGAGCGCATATTGGATACCCAAATTAGTGAAATAGTTGGTCCGAAGCTCTCTTCTTCCCAATATGCATACAACAAACTGCATGGATACAGCTCTACACAGCCTTTTCTTTGACATCGAAAAATCTTTGCATCATAAAGAATTTGCTCTATATTTCTTCTTGGACATTGAAGGTTCTTTCAATAATATCAGTGCGGATGCAGTCATTTCACAGCTCCAGCGTTCGTCAACAAGCTCCTCCGATATCGAGTCATAAGCTCAGAACTAAGAAACTCCTCTGTCAAAAAGTACCGCCATTAGGCTCAACGCGACCAAGAAATGGACGCATTTACATATCGGGCACTTCCAAGACTTGGTTTACTATCCTTCTGCGACATTCAGGGAAACTGCAAGACTGACGAACTCCCGCGTCGTGGAACGACTTTACCTGAAACAGAGGGGAAAATTCGCATAGTGACTGGAGTTTCCACCGGGGCGCACCTTGGAATGACTACTGCAGAAGTCGCGGATAAAGACGAAGAGGAAATCATCTCACATCTTCTCTGCCATTGCCTGGCTAAGTAAAGACGGGAGCCATTTCTCAACGATCTTGATGACCTCAAAGCAGTGAACTTTAGAAGCCAATTCACTTTTTTGGCAAGGACCAAATGGTCTACAGGGGAATGGGGATAATTAAAAATCTCATACGGTACCACAAAGGGCCCTGAACATAAGTCAGTCCTATATTGGACTGCCGCCCAAACCTAACCGAGCCTGGCGCAGCACATACCGACAGTTTACTCTTAATATTAATTTAGGTGGGAATAGAGAGAGGAAAAGGAAAGGAATGCTTAAGAATTTTCACTTGAATATTTGCAAGCCATCAACTCACAAATGCGGTGACTATTTATTTCTATAAATTGAGCTCGCTTAAACGATAAGCTGGCTGACGTTAAGAGCGCTATAGTGAATGGGATGCATAAACTAGTTTTTCGTGATTTAGACATGTGTCCATATGCCTACCTACTGGCATCAGTAGCCAGACATTGGACTTTGGATGTTGTCTGTGTACATACACATTATTACCACTACTTATCTAAGTTGTTTACACAAAATGCAATTAATTATACACACAAATATACAGGCATATCTAAAATGCGTGTCTAAATAGCGTTGATAAGAGAGCTTATGGCTGGTTGTACATACCAGCAACCAGTGACCTTCACTGAAACCTCTTGCCCTGCATGCGAATGTACCACCCAACCTTTCCTTCGGATTCCCCACAGCTGTTTCCATGTATCATTTTTCTCAACTGCGGATGGCAGCAGCAGTCGGTACACTTGTCGCCTTACATTTGTACTTATTTTCAACAAGCAGTCAACCAAAGAATATCTTAAATAAACTGCACACCCACACAAACACTCACACGTCGTCGCTGGGGCCGGCGATGGCTGCTTACTGCCGAAACGCCACTGTCTGCTGCGTGTGTTGTCCATTCAGGTGTGAATTTCGTCGAACTTCCGACGGAAACATTTTTGGCACTCTTTGTATGTTAATCTTGCAATTACTTACACGCTTACTTCTACCAAGCGCCTGTGGGAGGGGGTTGCCTTGCCGGCCGATGTGTCAAGGTGACTTTGTGTGTGTGTGTGTGTGTGCGTGTGTGTGCGTGTGTGTGGGTTGTAAGACATTTGTTTGCGGTGTTGGCAGTGGAAGTTGGAAGCGAAGACGGTAGATGCCTTTTTGTGGAAGGGAAGGCAAGCAACAAAAAGAGGGCGGCGGCTGGTGTGTACGTATGTATGTACATCTATGTACTTGTTGGTGTGCAATGTCTACACAGCTCAGCAGGAGTGCAGCAGCGTGGGTCAGAGGATGTTCGTTGTTGAATTATGCCCCCTGGCAACGTTGCTACGACCTTGGACTTGAACTTGACCTTGATTTTTGTTTGTCTTGGAGAATATATGTATGCGACAGCGATGTGGTTGTTTTCTTTACAAATTAAAGCTTTTGTATAAAATCGATGTTAACCTGATTGTTATGCTGTCTTCACGCTTACGTGTTGCTGTGGTGAAAGTACTGCTGTCTTCGTTAACTGAAAAGATGAGAAAAATTAATTAAAAGTGGCCACAGGAAATGGGCATATGCTGGCTCTTACATGTTTTGTAAACAATTTCGTATACGTACATACATATATTAACACACATATGTAGATACATATTTATAGTGGCAAAAATAACATGCAAATTCTCATAGCTTGAGAATTTTTTTTTTTTTGCAAATTTTCATTACGACGGCCGCTGTGGCTCAGTAGTTAGAAGTGCATACTACCATTTCGTAAGAGCTGAGTTCCATCTCTGGTCCAAGCAAAATCTAAATTCGGAATAGTTTTTTTTCTAACAGCAGTCGCCCCTCTGCAGGCAAGGGTAAATTTTGGAGTGTATTTCTGGTTGAAAAAGCTTCTAATAAAATCTATTTGCCGTTCGGAGGCTGCGTTAAACTGTAGGTCTCTCCATTTGTCTAACAACAAAAAGACGCACACCACAAATTGTAGGAGAAGCTGGCAAAACGTTTAGCAAAAATTGTAAGCGCCAAATTTTTTTTATTATTATTATATCATCCCACAAAAATTCTGTGTCTTTTAAATTCGCAATCATAGATAACAATTGCCATATTTCACCGTTATACTCGTACTTAGTACTTCATTAATTCCATTTGTATAACAATTAATGCACATTTCCTGCTTCTTTCATTAAATTTCTGTATTTCTGTTATTTATATTCTATACACTTACTTACTGGCGAACGAGCTCTCTTTCAGTATTTTAATGGTCTGTGTCAATTATGAAAAATATTTTTTAAGCCATTGTCCTTTTCACACAAATTAATGGGCGTTAATGGTTTTCATTTTGTAGAGTTTTAACACAAGCCACAATAAATGCGTAGAAAAATGAGGGAACTTAAACAAAGCAGAGAAATGATTAGACTTTTGAGTTCCTTACAATATGTATTTCATAATTATACTCCTCGGAATAAAAGCATCATTTGTATAATTAGAGGAAAGTTTTTGAGGCTCATGTTCTACCAATTTCTAGTTGTACAGTCTGCTAAGGAAAAGCAAGTGGTGCATATACTTTCATTACCGTAAAAAATTTGAAGATACCTCCAGTTTGTGAAGCCTTATTAAATCTCAACATCAGTTCAATTCAATTCGGAAAGCGGTTTTAGACCGGCGATAATGTAAAAATGATGCTTGGGGTTAAAATTTGGTTTAAATTTCTGAATTGGTGTGACAATAGTAAATGTCAGCCTGGAGATTAAGCGAAACATATCACTTTCTAGCAGTTGTTACTTTTTGAAAAAGAAAATTGGTCGGTAGGCAATTGAAAAGCAGAGCCCTCTCTCGCCGAAAAAAAAATCACGCTCTACAAATTTCAAATCATTGTTGGCCGTTTTACAAGGAGCAGAAATATGAACGCTAATGAAAAAAAATATAAGGTTTTGGGGCTTTCGAAAAAACTAACTATTCTACGTATGATCTATGGCCCCGTTCACTGTGCGAGCTTTATAATGGCATGTCCTCCGTTTGGATGATGATACTTCGATGAAAAGGTCCTTCGACACGGTTCGTGCGTGGATAACGAAAGCAAGAGAGATTTAAATGGCAGGACAAAGTGAGGAAGATGACCATATGGCAATTTTTTTTTGTTCTTGTCCCAAAAGTGTAAATGGACCATTTTATGACTATGTCGAAAGCGTAGTTGATGTAGTTAAGGGATGAGGAGCCACACCCCAAACCCCAACGCCGCCAGTTGAGGCCACCGCTCAACTAATTTTTCCATTCGTAAAGTGGTTTGAGCACGGAGCTCTACGAACGTTCTTTTTCATACACATATCCTAATCCAGATCTCGCAACGTCTCTTGCAGCACTTAATCTTCAATGACTTGAGTGTTATTACTACAGGTGGTGCGGTTGATTTATTTTAGGCTGTGGCGCGGTAGTGATTTAGCTAACTTAAGTATTTGTTAAGTAGTGCGGATGAGTTGGCGATATAAATGAAGTTAACTTCCTTCCCTTCTACTAATGATGATCTGAGAATGCAGCTGGATTCAGGGTTGATGAGTTTATGTAGCAGTTTTTTGTAGAAAATTATGTTTAACAGATTTAAGAAGCTATCTTCAGAAAGCAAGATAATTATTTGGGTGATGGCCTCTTTCAAACGCAGCTGGGACTAGTTTCTTCGGGCTAAGTTCTGGAAACTAGTTGCCCTGTGTGGAGAATTGGGGACGTTTTGGTCGCCGGTTTAATTTATGGCCTATTCTCTTTCTGTTTTGAATATTTCCAGATCTGGTTTCTGAGTTGTTCCTATTTTGAAGAGGGCGTGGGATACGTATATGTAGATCTGTTTGGGGTGAGATCCGATCATTGCTTGATCTCAAAGTGAAACTCATTAGCAGTCTCCTTTCCGGCAAGTTTTGCGATTACCAGGTACCCAAACTAAATCTACTTCGAACTGACTACTAACTACATTTAAAGAGTTTTTGTTTATAAAAAAAATTGGTTTTTTCGGCGTAATTTTGCGGAACTGCTCTTCTTTTCAGGAACTCTAGATCTATTGAAGTGCTACTCAGAACAGTTTTAGTTTTTATTTTTTTCAAAAACTTAACTTAAAAAATGTTTTTTTTCGGCGTAATTTTGCAGATTTTTTCTTCCTTTTCAGGAACTCTAGAACTATAAAAAGGCTACTCAGAACAGTCTTAATTTTTATTTTTTTTTTCACAAGTTTAACTTTTTCGAAATTTTGGAAAAAAAACTGTTCTTTTTTGTGCGGAATTTTGCAGAACTTTATTTTTACTTCTAAGGACCTCTAGAACTATTGAAAAGGTGTTTAGGACAGTGTTAGTTTTTATTCTTCTATTTAACTATTTCGACTTTTTTGAAAAAAATGCTTTTTCGGCGTAATGTTGAAGAATTTTTTTTTCTGGACTCTAGAACTATTAGAAAGCAATTTTTTTTAAACATTCTCTGCATCTCTCTCCAATCACAAATCCCACACCGAATTTGCGCTTCCTTACATGGCAACTATAGTAGACGTCGCAAGGCTCCACGCTTACCTTGCCTTGCCCCGTCCATCGCATTTCATGGATGGCGGCGATGTTAGCCTTAGTCCTCCCGAGGACATTAACCAGCCAGGCAGAGGCACTTTCCCCATTAAGGATCCGGATATTCCAGGTGCATACCCTCAAATCATAGTCCTTAACACGTTTTCCGTGGTCGTCGTCGGATAAAGGGGGTCTCATCCGAGACTGCTTTTTGTTTTTCATTGGGCGGGATTTTAACGTGGCGCGACCCAAACCCATCACAACGCGAAGTTTTACGCCTTCTAGCTTTAGCTCGCTCCCAAACGGGTCGCTACCCAGAGGATACGTGGACATAAATATCCGGTCGTTGGGAGCGGCGATTTGAACCGTACGCACAAGAATCACTATTGGCCACTACCATGTGAATTTCAGTCAAAATCTTTCCATCTCTGCGCACATAACCATCCTCCACTTAGTTTTCAATGCCGCATTCGTCTCGAAACATGCTGCCCTCAGAACTTGGTCTGGTTTTGCATGATCATATGAGATTCGTAAGACTGTTGCCTAGATCAGAGAACCATATTATAATATCAGAAGTGCCACTATTGTGTACATATAAAGGGAAACTTTTGAGTTGAGATCCAACGTCTTCCCGAGAAGCCGTAGAGAGGAAATCCATTAAAATCAACTTTTTATTAGATACAAACGTGCACAAAAAGCCAATAACACTTCGCAATTGCTAAATTGCTGGAATTCTGTTAATTTTTCGCATCCGCGCTCTCGCTTTTCAATGGTGGTGGACTTCTAGAGAAACTTCTGTAAAAAATTTAAGGTTGTGAACTTGCAAAGAATTGGCAAAATATCTTAACGGAATAGATTCTGCTTCCCTGTTTTTAACGTTCTCTGTACACGGTTTCATTTTACATAGTTTGGAGGTTAATGCGCGGGCATATCAATTCATTCAAGCGCGATATTTGAAATAAATGAAGTTTTATAGTTAGATTCCGTTTGTGTATTCATCAAAAAATTAACATAATATGTCGATAATTGCTTAATACATATATTACATCCTTTCATCATGGCAATCTATAATTTCTGAGCACGTGGCCCCCTCGAGAACTCCGGGCCCTGGGTCAAAAGTCTCCTATGTCTGTTCAGCACAAAATGTAAACAAACAAATGCAGAAACAATTTCAAGGAATAAGCAACACGGTTGCCACTTGTTTGGCATATTTAAATAATGTTGATCTGAAACCCTACGAAAGCTAAATGCTATTTAAATAACAATCCAAAATTAAACTTAAGTGCCGTTTAAATTTTCATCTGAAATTGGCCCCAAAAATTACACATTTTAGATACACGGATTTGAGTCTTTATGTGGCCTTTATTATTATTAAGCCATTATCGTTAAGTCGGCTTAAATGCAATTAATCAAGATTTGTGTCACAAATAATAAGAAATTCCCTACTAATATTAATAGAAAATAATGAAATTATAATAAAAAGTTAACTGCATACAGAGTTACAACGAGTCAGTTTTAATACTGGTTAAATTAGCAATCTTCACATTCGTCTTCAAATGTATCTACAGTCACTTCAGCCATTGGTTGGGAGTTATTCTGCTTGTGCAGCTTTCAAAGCACCTACTCTTCTCGCTCTACTTAGCGAGCTTGGAATTTACGACCCACATTGACAATCATGTGGTGACAAGGACACTAAAATTACATATACACGTGCATTTATTTCATGTATGATGTATGAATTGATGTACATTAGGGTGGTCCACAATAAGTAAAGTCGGGATTTTTATGCTCTCAACCCCTACGATGGTTCTATGTCGAAAAAATATACCCATATTTTTTATTTTGTAATAAAATAATAGTTAGAGTTCTTTCAAAGCGCTTAAAGTTTTCTATGTATTTTATATGGGGAAAAACTACTTTTCGTAGAATTGGTATGTAATTCTTGAAAATCGATATTTTTCGAAGCGAAAAATCTTGTTCTCTTCAGGAGACTGCCAATAACAATACCCAATTGTTTATTTAACCATTTTTTAATACTAAACATTTTTTATTTATCCCAATATTGCATTTTCTAGGGGTTTTTGGCGGACCTATAAAATATAGTTACTATGAAAAAATGGTTAAATAAGTAATTTCGAATTATATACCATTGTTGTTTTAAGATATATAAAAATATATGGAAAACTTTGAGCGCTTTGAGCGAGCTCTAAATAATTTTTGATTTCTAAAAAAAAAAAAAATAGGGGTTTAGTTTTTTCGGTATAGAACAGTGATAGGGGTGAGAGCAAAAAAATTCCGACTTTACTTTTTCAAATGCATTTTTGGACCACCCTAATGTACACACATATCTGCATGCATATATATGTTTGTTTGTATGACGTTAAATACATGCATACATTGTTGTATGTACTTACGGATAATGGAAGTTGAAATAAAATACGCGCTCGCATGTGTGTGCGTCCCACAAGCGCATGTGTAACAACTTTGAAACAAACTTCCTTGAAGAATCCCCTTTTCACTCGTCAAATTTCGCCAAAAAATCAAGTGCAAGAGAAGCTTCACATTTTTAGAGCAAAATAAAGTTTTGTTAAGAGTTCTTTTTGTAGTCAAGGAGATGACTGCGCGTTTGTATGCGTGTGTGCGTGTGTGCGTGTGAGTGGCACAAGCGGTTTTATACTAATTTTACATGATGTGAGCAACATTTGTGGTTTTAATTTCTACCTCCTGACCTATCAAAAATTCTACTTATGCGTACGAGTGAAGCTAAGGCTAAGGAGTTTTTGGGAATGAAATTTTTGTGATTCTTAAATTCGAGCTGCGATGTAGGGGTGAAGAGATCGCATTGGGTAAAAAGTTGAGTGCACATTTAAGACTTTCGTGGATTTTTTTTTTAGAGGCACTTACATACATATGTAGATATACATTTACGTACGTGCAAATTTTTATGACTATTGTCATAATGTACTACTTATAAGAGATCAGTTTACTATGATGAAAGTTCCGCCGAGATTGGTTTTGTTATAGGAAAGCGTAAAGAAATTTTTCAATAAAACTACAGAAAAATTGCTATTTAAGGATCTTAATTTCTCTTCAGAAAGGAATAAAAAAATATATATTTCGATACATGGCGACGATATGATAGCAGCGCGCGATAGTCAATTTTACACACACAAAACTCAATATATCGCGGGCTTATATATATGCAATACTCTCCATCTGCAATTTTTATAAAAACTATTTTATTATGTTAGAGCCCAGCTGGGACTTAACTCTTAACTCCGCCTAACGGAGGGTTAAAAATTTAAATTTTTTCCAACCCTGCTAGCGGACCTCTAAAAATTATTTAAATTTTTTTTTAGTTTTCGTGAATGTCTCTATTTCGCACGTAGAACAAAATAAAAATTTAGATGTTAACATCTTCAAATACCACCCTAATATGCATACATTCATTCGATGTGGCTAGATGTATATCTACAGACAAACTAATGCTCCAAAAAAACTTTCCTCTGCTTGCCCTTGGCTATTCCAATACCAATTTTTGTTTAAGTAAAACTACCCAGAGTTCAGTAAAACCGAAATTATTCAAACATTACAAAAAATTTAAAAAATAAAGAAAAAAACCTTCACACGGAAAGCTAAAACATATACCAAACGGATTGAAGATGGGTAAGCAAGTGTGCACTTTTTATTGAAAAAACAAATTCGTTTAAACTTGCCTTCCTTTAATGCCGCACCGCATTTCCTCTCTCTCTCTCTCTCTCATTAGGTACCGCGGGCGTTGTCGCTTAGCTTGTCGGTACCACTCACGCTATAACTCAATTTTTCTTTTATCCCCTTTACTGCGCCAGCCCCAACTACTGTCAGCGCCTTCAACGGGTCTTCCACTGTTGCACGGCATATGTGGAGCTTTGTGTTGCCGAGAGGCAAATTAAAAATTTTCTTATGCATACTCTTCTTGAGTTTGTTGTTATTGGAGACGGCTTTGTTGTTGCCGTTTTTTTTTAAGAAAACTTTCTAATAATGTTGTACACAATTTAAATAGAATTTGCTGCGTCCTCGTGCAAAGCTGTGGCCTCCTCCCTGCCGTTCGCCCAGCCCAGCAATACCGCCTGCCGCAGCTGAGTAAATGCGCAAACTTTGTTATTCTTTTGCGGCACAAAAGTAGCACTCACTGCCGCCTAAAAGCCACAACCTCCAGTTGGTGAGTCAGTTAGCAGATAGCAGTTGTAGTAGTAATGGTGGTTACTCATTACTTTTAAAAGTAAGAAATACAACAAAATTGTATTGTATTAAAACACACACACACGTGTGCACCTACATATGTAAATTTGTATATGTGTATGGAAATCCGGTTTATAAATTTGTGCATAGGTTATTTGTTTTCACATAGCCCTGCCGGAAGTGAGTGATTTTCTTTTAAAAGCAACTAATTGAAAGACTACTTTAAAACAAATGCAGTCAGTAAATATTTCGTATTTTGATACTCTTTTTACTCAAAGAGACACTTTGTGTCTTGGAAGTATGAAAAAGCATCTGTGAAGTGCAGAACGAAAGCGTATTCAAACGAAAAATACTGATTTTGAAGTGGTTTAATCGAAGAGTCGGATAATTGACTGATGCCTAGGACATCGCCATGTTAAATAAATCAGTTCGTTGGGCAGGGGAAATAGTGAGAATTTCAATTAGTTATTTTTGAAAATAAATTAGTTTATAAACTCTTTCAAATTAGTTTAATTTCCTGCAGGGACCTACATATGTACACCTACACACATACATTCATACATTCACACATATGGCAAGACAAGAGGTTGGAGGCCCGTAAAAAATAAATAAAAGTTGGTTGTAAGTACAAAAAATAAAACACTTCATTTTATTTTCGTGGTTGCTATGCGCACGCGTTTGCAAAACTTGGAACGCAACTAAACATAAAGTGGTGCCACTCACGCATGCCACAGAATGGTGTACAACATCTCAAACAACGCCAACTTGTGCTGGCAAAACAAAAATTAATTTCGGTAATATCCTTCAGCAGCTCAGTCTTGCTCTAACAAATGCACACACATTCACACATCCGCGTTTATGTGAATGTATGTGCTTCTACGCTATTTCGACAATAGGGAACCATGGTGTGTCTCTGGAGGAAATTCAAAATTCATATCCATTGGTACGCCTTGGTTTCTTTGCCTCATAGTTATGCCACAATTTCGAGCCGAAATAGAAGAAAAGTACGCATTTTATTTGTTTTATGAAAAGTTGCCACGAATTTTTAATTGCTTTCATTTGTGAAACTCGAAACTGAATTATGTTATTCCATTTTTAATGTTCGGCAGACTTATGGTATTGCTCACATACATATGTACGCAATAGATGAACTTCTTAAAGAGAGGGAAATGCAAAAATTTTTTCATGAGAATTTAAATCCGTTTTTTAGGAAAAGATTATTAAAATTATCTGCCATCAAGGAAGCGGTGGACTCACTGCTAACGAGTGTAACGTCAGTTAGGGAGGTTAGCATATACTCGGACAGTCAGGCGGTCAACAGGGCCCTGAACACTTTGTTGGTGCATTGGAAATCGGCAAGGGAATGTCTTACCTCTCTAGTTTGGGTACCGGGTCACAGTGACAACGAAGGGCACCCTTGAAACGTTATCACCAGATTCGAACCATCTTTTGACGGTTGGGCCTCGTGTAAGCTCAGCGAGCAACGGAGGTGGTCAAAGGTGCTACTTACGCTTGGAAAGCCTCAGCTCTCCCCAGTGGTGGGGGCTCTTACTGGCCGTTCTGCAATTGGTATTCACGCGGTAAGACTAGAAATCTCAACTGAGCTCTTTCATCTCAATCATCTCAACAGTTTCTATTAGAATGTCCAGCCTTCGCGAGGCTAAGATGGAGAAATTTTGGCTCGCAATTCTTAACTAACCCTGAGGTCTCAGGCATCGAAATCAGCCGCATTCGAAATTTCGTAATCAGCTCGGGGCGACTCGCTGACTAAATTAATAGTCTACGTTCAGTTTTTCTTGGGCATCCTCTTAAATGTCCAAGTGTGTCCCCTGCCTGGGGCAACCACTCTAACCTTACCTAACCTAACCTAACTGTGTTATAAGACGTAAGTGCATTCTACTTAACAGTTTTTATGTGTCCCTCTTATGCACGCTCCATGGTTTACCACTACCTACGGAGTGTCGGCCCTTATTAAAGAAAATGTTTTCCCATCATTTTGATTTTGCAGATACCGGGCTGTGAATGAGCACTGCATCAAAATGAATATTATGACCGCAATTAATTGGTTACAGAATTAGATTTAATGAAACTCTTATTTCTAACGGTCACAAAACATTTAGTACCATGAAAAACTTGTGTCAGCTAGCTTTGTTTGAACCAAAAAAATCTACGGGAATAAAGGCTAGCAGGGCATTCTCCATTTGGCGCAGCCCTAGATAATTTAGGTGCTTTTGATAAGAAGTCAATTAAGCGACCGCTTTATCAGAGTCGTTAGATGTACATTCTCTCCATAGGACCTAGGTTTGATCACTGGTCCGAGCAACATCTAAAATTCCAAGAAAGTTTTTCTAACAGCGATCGCCTCTAGGCAGGCGAGTTTGGTAAGGATTGGTGAAGGGACTACAGAGATACAGGATTTAATCATAGGTGAGCGGGGCCACGCCCATTTTCCAAAAATTTTATAACTGTCTTATTTTATGCCAAAATTCTACTTTAAATACCAACTTTCAACAATTCGGATCCAGTATTTGCGGAAATAACATAGTTTTTGCATATTTCGAAAATACCACCATATGGGAGGTGGGCGTGGTTATTGCCCGATTTCGCTCATTTTCAATCCCAACCTACCTTGGATAAAGGTCAACCAACGTACCAAATTTAAATTTTTGCTCGAGTTATCGTGTACACGGGCAGACGGACGGACAGACATGGCTTAATCGATTTCTCTTTTCATTCTGAGCATTTATGTATACATTTGTCTGTATCTATCTCGACGCGAGCAGAGCCGCGGGTTCAGGCTAGTCATCAATATTTGTAAACCAGCCAACATGTCGCACACGATCTTCAAAAGTAACACAACTCAAAGTAACACGTTCGCCAGAATTCGCGAAAAACTATTTCTTAGCACATTTTAATCATATGGGCAAGGGTAAATACACCTTAGGTTTTTTCAACAAATTATAACAAAAATTTATTCCATCTTTTGCTGAAAGGTAAATAAAAGCTCTGTGTACATACATTGTTAGTGCATAATTTTAAAAATGCCAAACTTTGAGTTGTGTCACTTTTGAAGATCGTGCGCGATGTATGTCGAGCTGTTTTTTAAGCGTTTAAACGAACGAACATCGATACCCATCATACATCTGGTCACACATGTTGGTTCGCGTAAATCCACGTAATCTTTCTTAAACGCTAAAAAAATTCGCGATTTCCCGCGCGCGCGAACCATAAAAATGAAATTAGCAGACAGCAGGCAATCTGTACCAGAAGTGTCCAAGACGGGGTTTCTAAGTTCATATTTAAAGACGATGGTTATCGAAAAGCTCTAAAAGATATACACTTCAAGGGGATCAAAGTTGATGAAATTTTAAAACTTACTAAAAAATGGTGTTCTAAAAAATGCTACCATCATTCCCATCATAAACTTAATTAAAGCGACACTGCGCCCTTAAGAGGAAGGTTAAGCTTGAATAAGAGATGAATTGGAACTCGCATATCCTAACAGTTACGCCTATGGCTACAAAGGCACTCCTTTCTTGCCAAGAACTTCTTCGCAAAATCAGTAAAAACATAAAAGTAATTGAAGTCACCCTTCAGCAAGATCTAGTTCCATTTTCGATCTAAATTCCGTTGGTATAGAAAGACTTCAACGCATGCCCCAAGTGATTACTGGGATCTCCCCTTTGCTCCAAATGGAAGTATTTTCTGCCAAAAGAGAGTCCAGCAGCCGGGTTCCAACATTCGCTATCGTTAACTTTAATCGCCAAAAATCTCCAAAAGAATAGCCGTCGTGCCTGGCAAGATGCAACATCTAGTTAAATGCCCCTCTTACTGCCAGATTTGGCGGATTACACATTGTGTCTGCTACTTTTTCATGTGGTGTACTTGCATTACAAAAGTGGTCTTAATATAGTACAGAAAATCAATAACATTCGCTGCATTTAAGTCGGCTAAAATATCTACAAAGTACTTGTTAAAGGATCCACGCATCTTAGAGAGGGTGGGGCAACGACGTAGATAGTATTCAATACATCCTTCGTATCACATCTGCTGATAATGCAGTGTCTTATTAATACACCAACTGTTTGTCGCAAGAGAGATTTGAAAGACTTTTGGTCAGACGTATGTACCTCGTAGTCTTACAGATAATTTCCGGAGCCCATATGGTGTTTATCTTCACGAATCGAGAATCTCGATGCAACGAGTTTTCAATATGTGTTTAGAGGAATGCTTACTTCCGGGGCAGAATTATTATTCTTTATTGAGCTGAAGCCAATTGGAAGTCCCAAGGCCAAGCCCTTATCCACCTGGCCTTTTCACCGCAGAAGAGGCTTTCCAACAGCGGGCAGATTTCACCAAGGTTATTTATGCCTCATTTCTTGCCAGATCGCAGCGTAGCTGTCAGAATGGATCGTGATAAACCATTCTGAATAAGCGAGGACTATGAGTCAGAGGACGGCCTTCAGTATGGCGATTAGAAAGAGTCCCGCTACCCATTCTGTCGTTTAGCTTAGAGAAATCTGCATTGATATCCATATGACCTGAGTCTAGGTCTGTAGCAGCTTTCCATTCGTTCCAATTTGGGATTTTTTTCTGTTAGAACGAGACATTATTTAGACCAGATACATATTTATGAGGCTGAGGGCATTTTGTAGCAGCTTACTAGGATCGTACAGATGTTTACCCGTTCAGCATACGTTATGACTTGCCAATCAGTGCCCAAAAGTTGTAAAAATAGGGCGTTACAGGTTGGACTTCAGAATGGAGGGAACGGAGAACACTGCCATAAATGGCACCTCTGGTAACACATTTAGTTATGTGCCCGTCCCGCAGTTCCGAGATAATAGTTGTCCTTTCGAAAATGAGGTGATTCGCTCCCAACATTTTGTGTGGTGAATTGAGTACTCGGTTAATTGTTATTTTTTAGCCCCAATTCATAGTTTATTCGTAATTCGCGCCCCAATTACGAAAGGAATTTTCCTGTCAATTTCGTTATTTTATTTTGCCTCTTTAAGGCTTTGTAGTTTCTAGCAATCCGTTCCCTGATTATAAGCAATGAGGAGCGACTGTCGCCCGTTCAATTTGGTATTGATGCAGCAGGCTGACTTGATACTTTTTCAAACAGAAGGACAAACCGAACCAAAATAACTTTCGCGTATTTCTGTTTTTTTACCCAAAGTCGTGGGCTTCGGAGGATCAAGATTTTTTTTTGAATTTGAGTACTATTTACTCCATTTTTGAGGAAGTTTAACGCTGCTTTGGAAACAATTCTAATGAATTCCGTTAAAAAGCTGGTTGGCTTATTTTGGTTGAAACATAAAACAGACGAAATTCCAAGAAAATTTAGTCTACCTGGTGTGTAAAATTATTTACAGCCCAACTAATCATGTATGAAGGCAAACATATATCATTGCTCTAAATCACCTTACATCAGACTCCACTTATCACATTTTTATGCAACATTGCGCTTAGTTCTAAAGCTCTTAGTTGAAACGCAAAGTCACAATTTACGAGCGATAACATTTTGTGCAACTGTAGTTAATAAATGCAAGCTTCTCATTGGCTGTTGCGCACACACCATAGGCAACAATAAAATGTCCAAAGCATAGCTACGTGTGCACAGCGAAAGCCAATCACACTATCGCAAATGCTTTAAACAAATCTAGGACATCCCCTTTTGCATGTCCCGCACACTAAAAGCCCCCTCAGCAGTCAGCAGAGCCATAAAATCGACACAATCCATGCCAATGGAGGGCGGGCACACACAACGTAGCCCTCTGACCGAGCCGAGCGACCGCGCTATCGACCCAAGAACCGAGAGAGGCGAACACTAACAACAAAGCCATAAAGCACCTCCACGCTTGCACGAAGGACATACCCATTGGGGCTGGGTGTGGATAGCTGGATATAGATGAATGTGTGGCAATGCATGCGATTGTGTGTGTGTGTATGTGCTTGTGTGGCTGACTAGAAGTGTCGTTGCTGTTGTTGGTTGCTAAAAAAGGATTCATTTCCGTCGGCAAAGCTCGCATACGATGTGCTCGTTCTCGTACGGTTTCTAGTGCTCGTCGTCGTCGCCGCTGTTGGCATTTGCCAGCATAAGCATTCGTTAACGAACACAAAACTGATTAGACCTAAATGTATGCAGAACTTTTCAAAACACACGAAGAACGTCCCCCAACCCCCCCCCCCCCCGAAACGTGTGTGGTTTGTGGCATATTCGTGTATAAGTGTGTGTGTGTGTTTGCGCGCACGTTGCACACTATTTGTGCACGAATGCCACCGAATGGAATAGAGATGCATGCTTTCATATGAACGGTGTACATATGTACATACATATATGTAGATTGCAAGTAGGATTTTCGGTTTCTAAGCGCGTCATTGGTAGCCTATTGTAGAAAGTTGAAGTGCGAGTAGTTTTACATATGCCAGCAGGGTTGTCATCTCATTCTGTGGAGACTGCAGATATTCATTAGAAAGAGACATGAACAAGAGACGCAATGCAAAAACACTTAGAAGGACATAGAGCGCTAAAATTTACACACACACTGACACAATTAAGCCTTTACTAATTAGCAACACTCTTTATTTCACGATACCATAGTTTTACAAATTTTAGCAACTAGGTTTTCGTAGATAATTTAGGATCAAGAAAGCTAAACACAAGTAATTGCACTGAGTAATTTTATGTATTATTTTAGAGCAAATTTCTCTGCGAATAATTTTATTTAGACATCTTTAGGGTTACTTTAGTGTTTCCTGCTTTTCGAGTGGTTGGGAAGTTTAATGTCTTGACAGCTATATTCAAGAAATTGAAAAGTTGGTGCTAACCACGGCAATATTTGGCTTTTCAGCTACTCTTGAGCAAAAAATTCACTAGCTGGATTAGGGAAGACTACTTATAAAAACTTCAAAATAACAGAACGCTTAAAATTGTCGACAAAATGTGGACATAATCTTTCGCCATTGAGAGATTTATGAATAATCCGACGATACCAAATGGAATTATGCACATGCATGTTAAGGCATCCCCTTTGGCCCATGTTTCGTATTAACTTAAATTTTAACAAATTACGAAAGTTTTTAAATCAACCAAAATGTAATATGTTAAGTTTTTAGTTAAAAGCCTTCATATATATATATTTCTTTCCAGGTTAGGCGGCTCTTACGTAAAATTTTACTTGTTGGCGGCAAAGGTCCGGTCCGATGATCTGTCGTGACGCATTTGAGAGTCCATTACAACTGCCACGCAAAGAACTGCAAATGCGATGTTAGATTTGTGGTGGCGCACCATAATCTTCACGAAAGCGAGATTCTTCATAATTTCACCAATTGGCGCTCACACCCTGACAGAAGAGAAAGACAAGCAGTTTAAAGATTTTCCTCTAGCATTGCCCTTGTCATGATATAGAAATCGTGCCATGTGATTTTAATGACAGGGTTAAAAAGGAAGAGATGTTTGTACCCACCTTACGTAAAATTCAGCGCCCCACGAAGAAACAGACGATAACAGACTGCTTCTGATCTACTTCGCCGCGGTTGTAGACTAAAGCAACAATACGTGCTGGCATAAAAGGATTCATAGGGAAATTAGAAACCAGTTCAGTCATTTTGTGGTAGACGGTGGACTTGCTGCGATCGGGTGCAAAGCGAGCTATGTGTTGAAGCTATGGAGCTGAAGAGAGGCTGAAATATGTAAGTGCAAATTCTTTGAGAAAAGAAAAACAGGTAGCCGCAATAAAGGAAGCAGTGTACAGGTTGCTTTCAAAGGCTCAAATGTTACATATATTCTGAGATGGTTAAATAATATACAGAATTAATACATAGTTTCAATTTTGTAGGAAAACGCAATCAAAGTTTGATAAATTCATACAGTTTGTATACCAAAACATAGATGGAAAGACATATATGTATATTCCCCCCTTTTTGGGAAGTTTAGTCATCTCTTAGGCTGAACATTTCCATGCTTATTAATTGTAGTATGATGAAATGGCCAAAACCGAAAATCTTGAATTCATCTCTTTGTTATAAAACGTGCAATAATATGCAGTAACATACATATAAAACCAAAAAAAAATATATATTCCGAAGAATTGATAACCTTTCTCCTTTTTGTGAAGTCGGTAAAATAACAGCTTGAAAATTATGCGAAATATGCATAATCAGACCATAAGGTTTAAGCAACTTTGTGCTTATATCTTTATCATAGCTGAGGAGCTTTCGGGAATAGGGATGAGAGTGCGAAGCTTTATTTTTAGAACAGAGCATTCTGACCCTAAGGCCAGGCATCACCGTTCAAGCACCCTCTTTTCCCTTCCGTTTTAAATCCTCCATCCCATTCTTAATTATAGCCCAAATACAGATAATTTACTCGTCTCGTTTCTTCGTGCGCCTCCATTTATGGATTTCCCAACCTTACCTGGGGCAAATATATTCAAGTGGCGATTGTAGATATGCAAGTTATAACCGCGAAGTCGCAGTTTAGGCCATCATTACCGCGGTATAGTTGTTTGAAACTGGAACTCACTGCTCATAATCCTAGGTTCTACATTGTTTAACCAATTTGATTTTATTTTTTATTTTTATTAGAATAAAGCCTATGAAATTTAGTAAAGGCCTCTAGAACCCGATTTTTGAATTTTTATTTATTTATTATAAATTTTTTAGTATAAAGTGCAGAAAGAGTAGATATTCTTTTAGCCCATTAAATTTCAGTATAATAAAGTGCAAGTTGTTGATGGTGCTAGGCATTTTCTTCCATATAAAGAGTGAATGAAATGATTTTTCTATAGAATGCATAGTTCTGTAAGCTTAAATAAAGAGTTAAAATCAACGCAAGTTTTCAGTCTTTTGAAACGTCCACTTTATTATAAGCTAAAATTTAATGAGCTAAAATCCAGCATACAAGAAACAAAATTTCTAAAATTAAAAAAAAAAAATTAATTTTGTTGAACTTTTTTTCGTTTTGAGGAACTCACAATTAGTAGTTGGAACAGCGGAATCAATTTTCTTCAAAATATAAACAAATACAAATTCTAAAATCTGGCTCATCAGTTCTCTTGTAAAGTTGTCGAGTATTTTTAGTTGAGATAGGGCGTTTTTGAATCAAATTCTGAGATAGAGAGTTCTTCAACCAACTTCAGAGTAGAACGTTCTTGAGCCATTTTCAGAGAGAGATCTACCACTGAGTCTTCGATTTATAATATTTTGTTATTTTATAGAATTTTATGCGTTTTTAAGGTTCGTAATTACCCGAAGACGTTATTCAAACGGAATAGCTATAAATTAAAACAGTAGTTGCAGGGGGTCAAAGGTGTTCGATACCAAGTTGGAATATATTTGTGTTACCATTTCTTAGCAGCGCCGCACACACAACCCACGTCGATACGTCGATGCCCTGCTATTTACACTCCTCTGCTGCTCTCTTTCATATGCTTATATATTCGCACATATCTACCTAAGATCTCGTACCGCTTACATGTGTGCCATAATGTAATCATAAAAGCAGATAAATATTATATTTTTTGTTTAGCCCCAAACTGCCATAAAAACAGAATGTTTCATTCTATTAAACATTTTTATTGCAAATTTGTAATTTACAATTTGCATTTTGTTTTACGAGAATACCCGCCGACCTTCACCAACGACCGCCCTCCAGGCAACTTTGCGCTTTTGCATTCATAAAATTGTGATAGAATGTAATTTTGAAATCATAAAAATGTAACATTTTGCCGATTACGTGAATGTGTAACGAGATCCTGGCACGAAGTGGAGTTAAGGGGAGGGGATGGGGGGGGGGGGGCCCTTTTTATTTTTTTTCTAATATGCGAAATATGACATACAAGAAATTCAGAACAAAATATGATGTCGCTAAAGAGGAGCAAACATAAAATTTAACTGAATATACGAAGTCACCGTTTTTGTGGCTGATGGATTTGATAGCGCTGCTGTATGCATCGCTGCAGCGTAGTTAAAAGTAAGGTAAAAAGTAAAGAAGCGCTACGGACGCTTCGCCAATTGGTTACCTCGCGTGTGTAGATGTTGCTCATACGCCACGGTGTCACACACAAAAAAAAATCAAAATATAAAAAATGGGTAAAAGATAACTAATGCTGGTGTAGCGAAAGCGCAGCAAGGCGTAGGCCAAGGCAATTTTAATAACATGTCATCAAATTTGCTCGTACATTCGCCTATAAAAATGCCATTATATACTGTTGACATCCGTCGGAAGGCCGCTAAGGGGATACATATATATGGAAGTACGTTATTCTCTTCTCTTCTTCTATCGTCATCATGTTACCGCTTATGGGGATGAGGTAAACTGGTATGCCTTGTTGCAGCTACACCAAGGTATTTCGCCATAGGCTCTATCGTTACTGCCAGCCATATCAGGGAAATGCAATAACGCTATCGTCCCCTGAGATGTTCCTGGTATTGAAAGCATACTTTTTTATTGCTCAAACGGCTGACAACAAAGGAATTGAACTTCAACCAGCAAGCAGCGACCAGCGACCTGCTACTATTGACCATTTTCTATCTCCAATCAAGCAATCAACTATGATCAGCGTACATACATTTGTTCCTGAATATACATTGTTCTGCGCTTCCGTCATCTACCGGCTCTTCTTTTGTTGATGGGAAGATAGGTTATTTGGCAGGCAACAATGCCTTTTGGTAGAAAGTGGGTTTTAATAAGCTTTCCTTTTTAAAACACGGCTTATGCTTACGCGAATAGCCTATAACGCAAACAATACTGCACGGATCCCATTGAAGAGTTTATCGAACGGAAAGAAATTAAACATCAAAAAACAGCTTTGCGGAGGAGTATGCCAGTGAAGTTAATTTGTATGTAAGCAGTAAAATAAATGACATTTAAGGTGTTCGCAAAAGCGATTAAAATTTGTTCCTAAAAAATACACATAGCGCTACACTACTCAAGAACTTCAGAGAATTTGGAGCAAAATCCGATATTGTAAGCGAAGGCGACATCATGCAAGGCGATATTTAGTAGCTGCGGCACAAAAACAAAAAACTACACTAACGAATTATATGCACAATGACAATCAGAACACAAAAAAAATGTACTACAAAAACGTCATTTTGGCAAACAGCAAATTTCGCATTGAAATCAGATGCTCCGGTAACACTACCTTGTATGAATTCTCCTAATTGTCAACTGTACGAAGTTTTACCAATTAAAAATTCTATAATTTTGTCCTTTTGTAACCGACTTCAAATAATTTTGTCCATTTTTAACCGACTTCAAAAAAAAAGGAGGAGGTTATCGATTCGTTGGAATATTTTTTATTTATTTATGTATTTCACCGCATAACTGTGGACCACGTGAACTGATTTCGATAATTCTTTCTTTATAGAAAAGAATATTCCTCAAGGGTGGTTCCATACGAGTTCCGTTAAGATTTGGATCATAAAAAAACTAATCATAAAAAAACTAACTATATGAGTCGGTTTTATTTTTTCCTTAAAAATTACTTGTATACTGAAAGCCATGGGTTAATCATAAAAACATGTCAAATTTTAAAAAATATCGGATTATAGCACCGAATCTGTCCGGTAATGTTTCACGTACTGCACGAATGTGGTTTGATGGTATTTTATCCCGTTGGTAGCGAAGAGCAGTCTTCAAGGAGTCGAATGTTACAAATTTTTTTAACGGTACTTTAATTTCGAGAAAGTACCGTATGCAAAAATGTATTGGGCTTAAGTCCGGTGAATATGGCGGGCCAGATGGTTGCGATTGTTTTGAATAAATTAAGGACCTTTTTTTCTTGTTTAAACGTTGGATTTCGCAAGCTTCATCCAATGGTGCTGCGTCTTGTTTAATATCTACCGAACTGTTTTCGTGGCATGTTAAGCATTCCCGGGTATACTAGATGTATTTTCTTAAAATTTGACATGTTTTCGTGATGTGGTGTTAAAAAAATTTAAAATTTAAAGCATTTTTAACTTCTATCGCGTACCCCTGTACATCAAACTTCTAATAAAATATTTATGCAGCACCATAATTATTGCATCTGCTATTTTCCTTTTATGTAAGTTTTTCATCCGGTTAATATTATTATTATTGCATATTACTAGGTATTAATGAATGCTTTATAGAGGCTGAGCCGGTCGGTGGCAGTCAATTATATAGTGGCAGTCTATGCCAGACAGTAAACAAGGAAATCTCACGGAATTTTTCTGAAACTGCAGTTTCCGAATAAATTAAAAGGATGTTGTATTTAGAATCGATTGGAATTGTGAGCAGTCGTAAAACCAAAAAACAATTTCTCCAACTATGAGGCATGTATTTAAGACCTATAGAAAGGTTAAAGAGGATAGGGTGAAACGACCATCCAGTGTGGCCTGTTCAGAAAACGCTTAAGTGGTTTGCATGTGTTCTGTCCTCGTTCACCACCAGACGCATTGGCTTTGCTTCTCTATCTAATCCCTAGAAGGGAGAACAGACCTAGCCCTCGTTTTTACCGATAATATCGATGTCGTGGGCATACGCCAGAAATTGTACGCTCTTGTAAAGCATTGTGCCGCAGCATTTCAGTTCTGCGACTCTTATTATCTTCTCCAACATAAGATTAAAGAAAACACATGAAAATGAGTTTTGATTAAGTAATTTAAATTTGAATTAATTGAGTATTTGAATACTTGTAATACTGCTAGTGAAATTATACAATAGTTAGTTCATTAGACGTACATCCCTAGTCGTTAAAAACGTAGCTTTGCGCTAGTTATTGTATTGTTAGTAAGTTATCGTATCCACCAAAGGCAATAGCACGAAAAACTCATTTTTAGTAACCTGTGTCCTCTTTACTTATTCGGCACTACAACCGTTGTCGGTTTGGGCCGCGACCAAAAAACTTCGCCAATTGCCTCTCTCTTTCGCGAATTTGCGCCAGTTTTTCATCCCGATTGAAAACAGGTCTTTTCATTTGGTTCTTGGGCGCCCTTGCTTTCGTTGTCTATGGTAGGATGTTCTTGGAAGTAAATCTAGGGAAACACCAAATAAATACATATTAGTCGACATATAATTTGTTGTTTGACATGTATGTAATTAAAAAAAAAAATGTAAAAAATTTAATTTTGCCTCTAACCAAAATATCTCCAATATTCACAGATATGTACATATGGCTTAGTTCTTATTATTTAGGAACTATAAAATAAATATTTTTTATTAAAATATGCCTGTAAAACTTCATACTACCTTTAGAGATATGCTACTTTTTACTGCAGTTTTCAAAAAAAAAGAACATTAAATGGGAATATGGGCACACGAAGGTAAAGACATAAAAATGCAAAGCCCGCATTGAGTTGCATCATTAACTGGCCGTTGTATCAGTTAGCAGCGCTTCCCCTCGTACCGCCATTCATCGCTTCCTCGCATGGAAACTCCGTTTGCTCGCTTATCAAATTAAAATACACAATTTTTATGGTGCAACATATTATGTTGTTGTTGATAATAAATACTGACTGGGGTGAAGGAGAGTGTAGCAGAGAGCAGAAGTAACTAGATGTGTTGTTTGTTTTTTTTTTGTTCGTTTCAATCTTTCGCCAACAGCAGCATCTTCCGCAACAATAATAAGCACAAATGTGGTAACTGTAGAGTAGCAACAACTTCAGAAGCCACCCAGCAACAGTCGCAGCAGCTGAAAGCATCAGCCGAAGAAGGGCAAAAACATTATTGCTTTTATACAACTTTTTCTTTATGGTTATTATTTTTAAGTTAAATATGTAATGTACAGCAATAAAAATATCTCATTTGCTGCGTGCGACCAGCGGCTGCGACTGCGGTGCGGTAAGATCAAGCTTTGGCATAGAAAAGTGCTCCTCAACTAGAGCATTCGAATGTATGTAAGTGGGTGTGTGTGTGTGTGTGTGCAGGGCTAGGCTGGCAAGGGATTTTCACAGTGAATTACTTTTACAGGAGTGAGCGAATAAAAAGGAGATATTTACACATACATACATACACACATTCATAGTTTAAAATGTGGTAAAGCCAGGCATCCTTTTGCGCGAACGCATAACGGGAATTGATGAGGAAGTTTCATATGGTGTGGATATCGTGGCGAAAAGGAGCACGGATAGTTAACAGGTATTGTATTTTTAAATATGTTTTCATACTGGCAAGTGAATATATGTACTTATGTATGTATGTATGTATGCATATAGGAGTGACGTGTGTAGATATATTTACATATGTATATGCATATGCACAAGAAAATAACTATCAGTGGTGTTAATGGGAGTCATATTTCCCCTTAATAAAAAGGGAGATACCGAAATGCGGCTGTACGAAGAACTTGAAATGCTGGCCGATAGAAGAAACGCCCAAAAACTCTACCACAAAGTTAAGCAACTCACGGAGGGTTTTAAAACACTGGCTAAAAGAACAACCATGGCGACGTAGAATCCGGTGTCCAGAACGACTTAGATAATGGAGAAAATACTCACCTTTGAATAACAGCAGCAGTAAGGTTCGTTCATCAATTCTAATATACGAAATGGTCGGATAAACGCATGTGAGCTCTGCTCAATCCACGGTATTGCCTGCGATTCGCGCCGAATAAGGCGAGTTCAGCCTTGTTAGCGTAGGATATAGGATCTTGTCGAGCGAATAGTGTGAAAGACTGAAGCCCACAGTCAACTATTTGATGGGGCTTTCTCAGTGTGGCACTACATCTGGTAAATCAACCGTAGACCCGGCAAATATTGGAAAAGACTCGTGAGAATAGGATCGACACACACCATCAATTTGCCGTTTTCAAAGTAGCTTTCGACAGCACGAAAAATTTTTGGAATCGTCGCGAAACTAATACAGCTGTACAAACTGATTTTGAGAAATACCACTAGCCCCATCAGAATAGGCAGATACCTGTTCAAGGCGTTTGATACCAAACGAACTTTCCGACAAGGCCACAAGACCACATTCTATTAGTCACTCATCCTGCCTGTGCTGGTGTAAGGCGTAGGAACATAGGCAAAGACAACATCCGATGAAGCGACTTTGGAGTTTTCGAAAGAAATGTTCTGTGGAAGATTTACGGTGTTTTTGGCGTTGGCAATAACGAATATCGCATACGATCGAACGATGATCAGTATGAGCTTAAAAACGATATAGACATAGTAGGCGCATTAAAATACAGCGGCTCCGCTGGCTTGACCATGTCGTTCGAATGGACAGAAACGTTTCAGATCTGAAAGTATTCAATGCGGGTCGCGATGCTGGTAGCAGGGGAAGGCCTCCCTGCGATGGAAATACCTGGTGGAAATGGACTTGGCTCATTTGGCATTTCCAATTGGAGTCCGCTGGATCAAAAAAGAATGATCGCTGGAGCGGCTGGTATATGTGGTTGCAATGAAATTAAATGTTTAAGAACACGGATCCAAGTGAAATGGAGGCGAGCTATTTTGAACTCATAACAATAATAATAGATTGGAGCTTATGTATGTTAGTGCTTGGCCGAGCTTCTCCTCCGATATGTGGCGTGCGCCTTGATGTTGTCACACAAAGCGGAGGGACCTACAGTTTCGCCGACTCCGAACGGCGATTGTATTTTTATGAGAGGCTGTTTTTCATGGCAGAAATACACTCGGAGGTTTGCCATTGCCGAGGGACGACCGCTGTTAAGAAAAAACTTTTTTTCTACTTTTTTTGCGATATTGCTTTGACCAGGGTTTGATCCCAGGTGCTTCGGAGTGGAAGCGCGCACTACTTACCACTACACCACAGCGGCCGACAACTTTGAACTGATACTCGACATTTATTTGAAATATTTTTCAGCTGTTAAG
This sequence comes from Rhagoletis pomonella, assembly GCF_013731165.1. Lineage (NCBI taxonomy): Eukaryota > Metazoa > Arthropoda > Insecta > Diptera > Tephritidae > Rhagoletis > Rhagoletis pomonella. The sequence goes on along the minus strand of NW_023458556.1, from coordinate 10,021,238 downwards.
GGAAAGCGAATCTGATAAAAATTTTAAATTTTTTTTCCCCTCTTTTTTCTAAAGTTGAGAAAGTTTGACCAAGTGACGAAGAATTTGGGGATCGCTGAGGCCTCTTTAACCAAGAGCACTATTTCTTAGGGAATCCTGATCGAATGTCTTGCAATGCATATAACGATTTTTTCGAAGACTTATGACGATTTCGTTTCTACAAAAAAATTGTGTATTTTCATTGCGCGGTCGTCTGTGCTGAGAGGGCAATGAGAAGATAGCATTTTTCGGTTGAAACGAAAACGCCTTTAGATAGTTTGGGCACAATTTCATTAAACCAGATTTTTGGAACAGTATCATTTTAGGGTCATATATCTTTGGTGAAATATTTTTTCTCCAAAGGGTCAGATAATTTAAATTCATATGTGAAATGCATTGTATAAAAATGTCCAACTGGTACAATACACGAAAAGGGAAAGAATAAGAGGCCTATTCTGCTTAATACCGAACATTTTGACACCGGAAAACAACACCACTTCTTGTAACCGCAATTCTAAGTACCTTGATAACAATTTAACCTATTCAGTTATGAAGTTAAGGGGCATTATTTTGTTACCTGCTTATGAGATGGTAACAAAAGTTACCAGTGCACAGAATGCCAAAAAGGGTTGAAAAATTAGCAGACACTTTATTTACTGGTAACAAAATTCTTATGACCAATGCAGAGTAGGCCTGTATGTGACAAATTTAACTTGGATGATCAAAAGGTCTCCCGCAGGCCAATTTTTGGTTTGCCAAATATATGGAGGCATGATTTTCGATCTCAATCATAATTTACTTTTTTGGAGTTTTAATAAATTGCCCATTGTTTGGTTCGCAATATCCTTCAGTGAAGAGCAGTACGCCAAAAGCCGGACAATGGCAAAAAATATGTTTAGGTGTGCAATTAGCGATGTCCTTGTTCCATTTCGTACACATTTCACATTGAACTAGTCTCATTTTAGCTGCATGAGATGGCGTGAACCGGTGTTCCAAAGTCAGTGATGAAAAATTTTTATATTCACAACTTAATGTGAGGTATAAAATATCGGGCGCTTGGTCTACTCAGGCTGTTGTGTCTGGTAAGCATTAACAAAAAGTCGTCCATAAGTGGTGGTTTGTTTGTGGCCTAGAAGGCCTTTAAGGCATAGATTGATTGCAATGCAGTTAATCCAATCAAAATTGTACCTCACAGACATCAGTAACGCGGACTAACGAGCCGCGGATCGTGGGTTCGAGTCACACGCCCAGTAGAATTTTCATTTATTTATTTTTTATTAATTCAACTTTTAGGTTAAGCGGGCGGCTCTGAGAAGAGTTTCTTTCGGAGGCCACAAAGGCCTATTGCGATGCAATTCAAATATTACTTTTATATTTTTTTAATCTATATTAATAAAAATGTTGTGTTCGTATGTCACGGTCGTCAAAGCTCGAGAACGGCTGAACCGATTTGAATAATTTCTTTTTTGTATTGTTCGGTATAATACCAGAACCAATAATACCGTAAAAAATGGAGGGTTGCCACCTGTTTGAAAATTTTTAAACCCAAATATATTGATAAAATTAAAGAATTATTACAATATGGGTATTAGGTTAAAGAGGTTTAAGAAAGATAACTCTTGAAAGTATCTTTGACGAGGGTTGCCACCTATTTGAAAATTTTAACTCAGTTTAATTAATAAAATAAATGAAATGTTGCAATGTGGGTACAAAATTAAGTAGGGTTAAGAAAGATAACTGCTGAAAATGCCGTTGAGGAGGGTTGCCACCTGTTTGAAAATTTAACTAAATTTAATTGATAAAATAAATGACATATTGCAATATAGGTATTAAATTAAAGGAGTTTAAGAAAGGTGATTGTCGGAAATATTTTGGAGGAGGGCTGAAAATTGTAACTCAATTAAATTGATAAAATAAATGAAATATTGCCATGTGGGTATCAAACTAAAGAGTCTTAAGAAGGCTTACAGCCGAAACTATGAGACACATTGAGGAGGGTTACCACCTGTTTGAAGATCTAACTTAGTTTAATTTATAAAATAAATCACATTACAATATAGATATCAAATTAAAGAGGCTTAAGAAAGATGACTGTAGGAAATACTTTTGAGGAGGGCTGCGACCTATTTTTATTTTAGCTCAGTTAAATTGATAAAATAAATGAAATATTGCAATGTGGGTATTAAACTGTAGATTTTTAAGAAGGATTACAGCCGAAAATAAGTTTGAGGAGAGTTGCCACCTGTTGGAAAATTTGACTCAATATAATTGATCAAATAAATGGCTTATTACAATAAAGGAGTTTAAAAAACAGACTGTAGGAAATATTTTTGAGAAATTTGAAAATTTAGCTCAGTTAAATTGATAAAATAATTAAAAAATTGCAATGTGGGCAATAAACTTTAGAATTTTAAGAAGGCTTGCAGTCGAAAATATGTAGGAAGAAGGTTGCCCCCTGTTTGAAAATTTAACTCAATTTAATTGATAAAATAAATGACTTATTACAATAAAGGTATCAACTTAAAGACGTTGACTGTTGGAAATATTTTTAAGGAGGGTTGCCACCTATTTCAAAATTTGAACTCAGTTAAATTGATTAAAGAAATGAAATATTGCAATATGGGTATCAAACTAAAGAGCTTTAAGAAGACTTACGGTCAAAAATATGTTTGAAGAGGTTTGCCACCTGAACT
>NW_023458556.1:10014295-10018427 GCF_013731165.1 Rhagoletis pomonella | reverse complement strand
AAATGGGAACCGACGTTCCAGGTCTGAAAGTATTTAACTCGCAATCCCCTGGTCGCACCAGAAAAAGAGTTGGCCCTCACTGCAATGGAGTGACCAAGTGGAGAAGGATTTGCTTCACGTGGCATTTCCTATTGGCGTCAGTTGCCACAGAGATAAACGACTGACGTTCTTTGTCGAGCTCGGCCAAATGGCTTAGGCGGTTCCAGCGTCAAATAAGAAGGAGAAAATAATATCTGGGGACCTCATTCTTGCATACGCCTGGAGGAACTAGGAAAACATTCTTTATCAGATTGATTCGGGGGATGGTTTGTTCAAAAAATTACATAAGCTTAGCTAGGGCTCCGCCTGGAATTTCTGCGACATTGTTATTAGGTGAAAGAATTGCTAATTCAGCAATCATACGTGCAATATTTCCAGAAGTTCCAGTATGGAAAAGGTATTACGAAAATGAAAACTCATTGTTCGGGATGAGTGTACAATTGCACACAAAAAATTGCTTGAGGTTTTTGATCGATTCTCGCGAGATTTGCATGGAAACGTTTAACCATTCGGGATTGCATTGATGTTGCTCTCAGGAGATTTAACGCAAAAATTGCCTGTAATTTCTCGATTAACACTAGCAGGCGAGATAAATGCTTGCCTGAAATAGTCTACATCGTGGCAAAGTGAAGAATTCCCATGATTCCGACCGATACACAATTTCAATTTTAAAGATTGCAATTCCCAATTCGATTGGCATTCGGAATCGCAATCAATAATTCCCAAGGTCAACCTTTGGAAAAGTGTGGTTTATATTTAGATGCGGATTGCTTCTCAGATGTTGCATGTTCCCGTGTCGGCAAACCAGATTATCCTTGATATCTATGCAGAGAATGGCAAAACGACAAATTTTGTGAGCACACAAGTCCTTATGTATTACAAAATCAAACTTATATGCGACGTATGCTTTGTTTCGTTAATCATTTATCATCTATGTAACAGGAATATGCCACAGCAAAGCGTGGCAGGGTACAGCTAGTATAATCATAGTTGCTGTGGACCTTTTTAAGCAAACTAAATCTAAAAATCTTAATTAACTAATAATAAAATAAATAATGTGAAATCAAATAAAACAAACAAATAAAACAAAACAAAGCTAAGAGAAATAAAAAAAAATATTTTTTTTTGCGATAACAACTTTCACCACGCGTCAGCCACATTTGCTTTCTTTTTTTGCATCTTTGATCAGCATTGACATCGAAAATTCCTCTAATCCGCATTAATTTTGACGATAAGCATGTAAATCTTGAGATAATCCCGATTAAAACGAGTTAATCCGTATCATCTCTGCCGCCTTTCTATGCTTTTAGACGAAATAGCTTAACAACAGTCTCTGCCCAAGCATATCCAACACAAGAAGCTTTTTCAAGCTTTCATATGTATTGACATGCACAGAGTAAAAGCTTTCTCTGATCTTTTCTGCTTTACACAAAATTTCAGTAGGCATGCTGGTTATATTTTTAGACATGGAGACGTTTGCATCTATTCTCAGCCTCAGATGACCATACAAATTTTATTCCAAAAATACCTCGTCGGGGCTCTTAGAATCCTTTCACAGTTTACGCCCACGTAGCGTCCTACAATAGAAGTAAATATTGTTTTATTCTTTTCAACCCTTAACTGAAGAAGATATTAAAGGAAAACCGACACTTCATACCTGAGATGCTTTAATGAGACCATTCGTGGAGATTTTTACCCAAACTGCAAATTTTCTCTCGTCGGCCTATCAACCAAATGCTTTCCAGGCAACTGTAGGCGAAAATAGTGAGAAGAAAGAAGTATAGGCGTAAAGTTACTTTCGTGAAATTCTCTTAAACGTTCTTTAAGAGGGAAGTTTAAAAAAAGTTAAGTAGTCATACGCAGGCAGAATATTTCATTATTAGTTAGCTGATCGAATCTTTATAAACGGAGCCTTCACTACTAAAAGTGCAGAAGACGTGCCTAAGAAATTTGCATAAACGAAGTTTTGACTTTTGTCTAAAACGCGAGTTTCCACTTCCACCGACAGCACACATGCTAAAAAGCGTACATGCACACACACACGCTTATTAGCGTACACATAACCGTACGTACATAGATAAGTAGCCCACTCTATATCCACACATGCGCCATAATAATATTAAATATTATTTTCATTTCATTTTATGATACTAAAGAACATTATAAAGCAAATGTTATGCATTCTACTCTTTCCCCCTCGGTCCCCTTTCGATGCGCAGTACCATTGCCTACTAGTAGTAGTGCGGTAACCGTTTCGCATGCCTTTGTGGTACTCCGCTTATCGCACTGTTGCTGCTGAAAAATCTTTAGCAATAAAATTCCTATATACACTCATAAAAATTGTATGCATATTAAAATTTTGCCGTTTGTTTTAAGAAGGATGAAAAAGCAACAAAAAATAAATATGAAAATATAACCACCAAATAAGTGGGGTATACATATACTCCTCCATATATACTCACATACATACATACATACGTGCGGCCTAAAAGCATAGAGCGTCGCTGTCATGTGAACGCTCGTACATCAAAAGGCGTACAAGGATAGCTAATGTCGCTTTTGATGCTGGCTGATAGGAGGCTCCAGATGGAGGCAATGTCGTACTGGATGTGGCTTTTAAAAGAAGTTCACGCACACACGCGCGCCTAAACCTAAACGCGTTTTGAATTAGTATTCGCATGTTTCAACTCACGTCCGCCCGCACCCGCGCTGCTTTGTTTATATAGAATTTGCAATAAAAAAGTGAAAAACTCTACAGGCATACAACTTGCGCGAAATGGGAAAACTAATTCCTCTAAACATATGCGCGTGACATTTTTTATGGCTTGCATTGGTGTATGCGTGTGCTCGCAGGACCAAACTTAGGGGTGGGTACGGTATTCACTCCACTGCCATTTTTAATATACAAATATGCTGGCTGCGGAGGGTCGTCGAGGCGGTGGTGATGCGGGCGCATTGTAATAACTTCCATTGATGGAAAGATACATACATACATATGTATAATAAATTTACAAACACAAAATTATAACTAGATATGTGTAAACATGGGTACATATTTGCTGGATAAGATGTGTCTTTGATTGCGCAAGAATTTATAAAAACTCCTAAAGAGGAGTACAAAACACAGCATATAAAGTACAAACTAGAGATGCCGGTTTTAAATCGATTAAAGCGAAGATTGAAACTGAAACTTAAAATAAATCTATTCTCGCAAAGTTTCGTCAGGGGAACTTCGTCGTCGCTTTGGTTGTGTGCAGTGTCACAAAATACAGCGTGTTTTTTTTTAGAGCGAATTTTCTTCTCACGAAGTTCGCTCAGCGATTTGATTTTGTTTATTGTTTTATGTATATTTTCTTTTACTTCTCAAAATATTATTAACAGAACTGTGCCCTCGGACCCCCTCCTCCCCCTCAGTATGCACTTTTTGTAGCTGCAGCATATGTATCGTATGAATCCAACGAAAGAGTCAAAAAAGCCTCGAATTTCAAAGTTTCATTGAAACTTTCTTTCTATGCACTTCGTAATCTGTTTACAATTAAAAAAATGTATGCAATAAATTCTTCACACCCATTTCCGTAGTTTTGGTAAACTGCTGTTGTTACTAAATAATTTTATCAACTGTGAACGTCCTTTTCAGCTTACCTTTGTTATTCTGATAAATTATGTTTTTAAACAGCTGATCGGTGATTTTTTCCTATACAAAGAAATAAATGGTAACCGAAAATTTAATAATTTTTACTCAATCATATCGATCATTTACTTAATAAAAATTGTAGCTTAATTATAATACTTTAATATTTTCTACTTAGTTCGTACTTGTAATTTAGGTTAATGTATAGTTAGCAGGGACCGAACATAACAGTTATTGATGAAAACTGCCATTGAAAAATTCACTTTGAAGTAAATGTTCTACAACTATGTGATACATAGCAATTGATTTATTTTTTCACCGAAAATCAAATTTGAAAATCAATTTTTATTTGAAATTTTTGTGCAAAATTAAAAAATATCAAATATTTTTAATTTTTATCTAAATAATATGTGAATAACAGTTATTTTTGAATTTCATATTATATGTCTTAGATAACAGTTA
>NW_023458556.1:10010849-10014195 GCF_013731165.1 Rhagoletis pomonella | reverse complement strand
CATTCGTATGTATGTGTGTATACATTGGTATTTGTGTGAGTTAGGCGAATTTGTGTGAGGCATACGAACGTCACGTGGTTGTTGGAGGCTGTCGTTTTTTGTTGCTGCAATTATTGGTGTTGCAAATGCTGTAGCGAGCGCATTCAGCGGAGTTTTTTGCAGTGGCACAGGCGTTTACAAGTGAAATTTTATTGACTTGAATGGCATAAAAACCTATCTAATACCGAGCTTGAAGTTACATAACAATAATTGGTTTTTGTGAAATTTAAAAGATAGAGCAGTTTTTCTGCAACAGTCTTTCAAAATAAGTTGATGACAAGTTCTCACGAAATTCACACCAACATGAATCTATTCCTTAGGCAAGAGCCTTCTACTTATATGGGATATCAAACTCAAGTGCAGGTTTTTTTTACAGCAAAATTCATCTCGGGGAAAAATACCAGGTTACCACACTAATACATCCCTACATTCTCAATTTTATATTCGTAGAAAAAAATAACTATGCATGTGGATCCAGAAGTTGTGGCTAATCCCCCGTCAGGTATTGAATTAAATGGGAATGTGTAGGAAAAATTAAAAAGTCCCTGATAATACTAAGTAGGCTGAAAACCCAGAAGTAGTCTAACGTAAGTATTAAAAATCACAAGCTTAAATCCAAGCAAAACACCGCAGAAGATAATTTATTCAAAAAAGGTTCAAAAAGTGCTTTCCTGCATGGCTTCTAGAAGAGTTTTTTCTATTTACAATACAAAACGCGAATGTGTAAGTTTATATTATTTAACAGTAACAATGAATTTAGATATGCATTTTAGATTGCAATGAAACATATTTTCATTAAAATAGTATGATTTTTATGAATTAAAGAAGCAGCTTTGTAAGCACTCCTCCAAAAGGCGTTCTGAGATACGTACTACAAAAACCTTACTGGAAGCCCTTCTATGGGTAGCGAAGCCCTTCAAATTGTGCCACTAAATACAAAAAAGGAACGATAAAGAAAAGCAGAATGGAAGGCGTCTTGAATTATCCACTGGAACAAAGCCAAAACGGCATGGCTTGAATGGCGTACTGGCAAAGGATCTCGTGAATTTGCTCAATTTTACGTCGATCGGAGAAGCAGAGCCGCCAAGAGAAAATATGGGCCTGGTATGATGAACCAATCAGCGATGAAGTTCGATCACAACATTGTTGGCGCATAAAATATTGAGACCAAAACTGTATTTTTGTAAGGTTAAATGCTTCGCGCGGATGGAATCTGAAAGGCTAACAAACATCTGGTGACTTCAGAATGTGTGAGAGCACTTTCTATGTTTTCCAAGCAGGCTTTCGCATTTATTAGAATTCATAACAGCTCTGTGAATATTACTAATACAATTTTTTAATTTAGCCAAATATTTTTATGCTTACTTTCCAAATTAATTTCCGGATAATCCGGGCACCTTCGAAAATTCAGGACCGGCGGAAACACTCCAGGCTACTTACCCTCTAGTCGGGCCGACTGTAATGAAGTGTAATCGATAAGGGCTTTGATCCAATAGGGCAACCTAGGTTCCAGTGAATAGCTCACTTGCTTCCACCTCTAAGCAGAATAAGGTGTATACACAATCAGAGATTAATTAAAGTTTCGAATAAGAATTCTTTTTTTTTTCTAAAGAATCGTAAAATAACCCAACCCCCACCACTCGAAGCCGATCACTAAAGCTACTGCTATAAATAGCCCGAAGGAGATCATTGGTTCCAACACATTTACATGTTTCAATAGGGTGAAAATTTCTCAACTGGACCTCGGATTTCAGTCAAGTAGGAATTTTTGCGTGAAAAATTGTGAGTAGAGAGGTTTATAGATGTCAAAAGGATTCATGGGTTTTTTTTTTTGAAAAATTTTAATTTTTAAAGTTTTTATAAGCAATTATATTTTTAAGCAATCTTTGTTTCAAAACTAATTTTCTCTTAAAGTGTTTGATGAATGTTGATGAAATTTTCATAAAAAAAAAATTTTTTTGAAATTAAAATTAGTTGCATTAAAAATATGTTCTCAATGAGTGTTTTCCATTTCGTTTATATTTTCGAAGCCTACATTTATTGAAGAAAATATTTATTAAAAAAAATTTTTTAGGTCAATTGCGCTAAGCATGCAAACTATAATGAGTCTAAAGGAATCCAGGGCACGCAGTCAAATGCAGAATTTCTTAGGCCTCTCAGCTTGGCTTGGTAAACCATGAAAACGATTAACCGAAAAAATAAAAGCAACATAAAATTTTTGCTCCAGACAAAATTTTTTTTAACTACATAATTCTAAATGAAATAAATTTTTAACTCGAATAATTTTTGTACTTCCCCTGGCTTATGTTTTATACTTTATTATATTTTTACAACATCCAGCAGTCAGCAGTCATAAACTCCGCCACTGTTGGCCGCACCATATGTGGGCTATTCTCGACCCATCAACTCGCAGCCGCCATAAGTGAGAGTGAGCAAAAAGGCTGAACAAACCCCAGCAGTATGCAACTCCTCTTATTTCTAGGCTCAGAAAATAAAAAGAATGAACGACTTGTTTTTATATATTTTTTAAAATGCAAAACAAAACAAAATAAAAATCAAATAAAACCTACAAAAAAAAAGTTGAAAAAGTGGCATAGATTTTTGTACTTTTTGCTGCAACGACGAGCAGTGACTGTGGGCTGGATTGAGTGAGAATCCGTTGCACTGACCAGCAATACAATGAAAGTGGGAGAAGCAACAACAATTGCAGCAACATTGAAAAAACAGCGAAAGAGTGAATTATTGCAATTTTTGTTGTCTCGCAGTGTTGTTGGCGTTGTGAGGGGAGGGAATGGCAAGATGTGCCATCGACATGTGTGGATGTGAACACCCGCCAGTGTGTGTGTTTGTATGCGTTTGCTGCATGGAATGGTTGCATTATGTATTTTTTATCAAAACAAAATAAAAATAAAATTGCGCAAAAAATGCAACAGCAGCAAATAAAATAAAAATATTCGTTGTGAGAATAAAAAAAAAAAAATCGACAAAAGTGACCAACAAAACACACAGTCAATACTTTTTTAAATGAAATAAAAACAAATAAATGCAATAAAATAAAAAAATAAGAGGACAGGCGGCTATACACAAACACACATATGTACATGTACATAAATAAGTAGGCATATGCACACAATCATACATACAAACGCATACATTTAAATGCGTAGACTGCGTTGCAACGTTGCCGTGGAGAATTGCAGTAGCAACGGGGGCGCCGCGCCGGGCGTGCAGCGCGAGATAGGCGCAGACAAAGCGTACATTTAAACGTATGTATGTATGTATATCCACAAATATTACATCCAATTTG
>NW_023458556.1:10007536-10010749 GCF_013731165.1 Rhagoletis pomonella | reverse complement strand
CAAATTGGATGTAATATTTGTGGATATACATACATACATACGTTTAACTGTACGCTTTGTCTGCGCCTATCTCGCGCTGCACGCCCGGCGCGGCGCCCCCGTTGCTACTGTAATTCTCCACGGCAACGTTGCAACGCAGTCTATGCGTTTGTATGTATGATTGTGCGCATATGCGTACTTATTTATGTACATGTACATATGTATGTTTGTGTATAGCCGCCTGCCCTCTTATTTTTTTATTTTATTGCATTTATTTGTTTTTATTCCATTTAAAAAAGTATTGACTATTGTGTTTTGTTGGTCACTTTTGTCGATTTTTTTTTGTATTCCCACAACGAATATTTTTATTTTATTTGCTGCTGTTGCATTTTTTGCGCAATTTTATTTTTATTTTGTTTTGATAAAAAATACATAATGCAACCATTCCATGCAGCAAACACACACACACTGGCGGGTGTTCATATCCACACATGTCGATGGCACAACCTGCCATTCCCTACAACACTGCGAGACAACAAAAATTGCAATAATTCACTCGTTCGCTGTTTTTCAATATTGTTGCTATTGTTGTTGCTTCTCCCACTTTCATTGTATTGCTGGTCAGTGCAACGAATTCTCACTCAATCCAGCCCACAGTCACTGCTCGTCGTTGCAGCAAAAAGTACAAAAATCTATGCCACTTTTTTTAAATTTTTTTTTGTAGGTTTTATTTGATTTTTATTTTGTTTTGTTTTGCATTTTAAAAAATATATAAAAACAAGTGATTCATTCTTTTTATTTTCTGAGCCTAGAAATAAGAGGAGTTGCACACTGCTGGGGTTTGTTCAGCCTTTTTGCTCACTCTCACTTATGGCGGCTGCGAGTTGATGGGTCGAGAATAGCCCACATATGGTGCGGCCAACAGTGGCGGAGTTTATGAATGCTGACTGCTATACGTTGTGAAAATATAATAAAGTATAAAACATAAGCCAGGGGAAGTACAAAAATTATTCGAATTAAAAATTTATTTCATTTAGAATTAGTCAAAAAAAAACATTTTGTGTGGAGCAAAAATTTTACGTTGCTTTTATTTTCTCGCTTAATCGTTTTCATGGTTTACCAATTTTGATTCCAAAGCCAAGGTAAGAAAATATAAACGAAATGGAAAACACTCATTGAGAACATATTTTAAATTTAACTTCAATATTTATAATACATTATGTTTGACTTTCACAATTTTTTTTCTAAATTATAAAAATATTTTTTTAAAAGCCCCGATATCCCTACGCTTACAAAAGAAAATTTCCTCAACTTTCAACTTTGAGTTTGAGTTGCTTATAAAAACTTTAAGAATTAAAATTTTTCAAAAAACATACTCACAATTTTTCACGCAGAAATTCCAACTTGACTGAAATCCGAGGTCCAGTTGCGAAATTTTCACCCTATTGAAACATTTAAATGTGTTGGAACCAATAATCACCTTCGGGCTATTTATAGCACTAGCTTTAGTGATCGGCTTCGAGTGGTGGATGGGTTATTTTGCCATTCTTTCAAAAAAAAAAAGAGTTCCTATTCGAAACTTTAATTAATCTCTGATTGTGTGATACACTTTATTCTGCTTAGAGGTGGAAGCAAGTGAGCTATTCACTGGAACCTAGGTTGCCCTATTGGATCAAAGCCCTTATCGATTACACTTCATCACAGTAGGCCCGACTAGAGGGTAAGTAGCCTGGAGTGTTTCCGCACGGTCCTGAATTTTCGAAGGTGTCCGGATTTTCCGAAAGTTTATTTGAAATGTAAGCATACAAATATTTGGCTAAATTTAAAAATTTGATTAGTAATATTCGCAGAGCTATTATGAATTCTTATAAATTCCTTCCGCGCGAAGTATTTAACCTTACAAAAATACAGTTTTGGCTTCGATATTTTATGGGCCAACAACGCCGTGACCGAACTTCATTGTTGATTAGTTCATCATACCGGGCCCATATTTTCTCTTGGCGGCCCTGCTTCTCCAATCGATGTAAAATTGACGAAATTCACGAGATCCTTTGCCAATATGCCATTCAAGCCATGCCGTTTTGGCTTTGTCCCAGTAGATAATTTCAGGAGCTAAAAGCACTACCAAATGGCCTTTTTGAGAGTCAAGACGTCTTCCATTCTGCTTCCCTTCCTACTTCCTTTTTTGTATTTAGTTGCACAATTTAAAGGGTCTTTTGCTACCCATAGAAGGGCTTCCAGTAGGGCTTTTGTAGTACATATCTCAGAGAGCCTTTTGGAGGAGTTCTTACAAAGCTGCTTCTTGAATTCATAAAAATTATACTTCTTTAAGGTAGGTACTCTGCAACAACCAGCAAGAACGCCTGTAACTTTCCTAATAAATATAATTTATGCTAAGAACCCATGTGGATCTCCTAACTGATATTTTCGGAAATACGACTTTGACTTCTTTGTCCGTTTCGAATTTCATTTAGTAACTTTGGATCTTGTTTTTTGGTAATACTGTGAGCTTTCAAAGCATGAAGCGACGGCCTAGTGACTGAATATTTTTTAATATATTTTTTTTAATTTTTTACTCTGTTAAGGCATTTTAATTAATTTTAATTTTCCAGATAAACCATCTTACAGCCAACCCTATTGTTACATTCCCATTTGATTCAATACCTGACGGGGGATTAGCCACAACTTCTGGATCCACATGCATAGTAGATATCTTTTCTTCAGGCTGGCTTACAAATCTATCAACGAATATTTTTCTATATATATAAAATTGAGCATGTAAGGATGTATTAGTCTGGTATCTTCGTATTTTTCCCCGAGATGGATTTTGCTGCGCTTGTGTTTGATATCCCATATAAGTAGAAGGCTCTTGCCTAAGGAATAGATTCGTGTTGGTGTGAATTTCGTGAGAACTTGCCATCAACTTATTTTGAAAGACTGTTGCAGAAAAACTGCTCTATCTTTTAAATTTCACAAAACCAATTATGATTATGTAACTTCAAGCTCGGTATTAGATAGATTTCGATGCGATTCGAGTCAATAAAATTTCACTTGTATACGCCTGTGCCACTGCAAAAAACTCCGCTGAATGCGCCCGCTACTACAGCATTTGCAACATCAATAATTGCAGCAACAAAAAACGACAGCCTCCAACAACCACGTGACGTTCGTATGCCTCACACAAATACGCCTAACTCACACAAATACCAATGTATACACACATACATACGAATG
>NW_023458556.1:10005847-10007436 GCF_013731165.1 Rhagoletis pomonella | reverse complement strand
AGACACAGCCAGGCCAACTAACTGAGTGAATGATGAAAGCTGCCGACGCTTTGACTGCCTGACTGCGAACTACATAAATGCGCGCATAAAAAGGATTTGCCAGGATATTTGTTATGTGCTGTGCGGTGTTGTCAGCAAAATTTAGCTGCCAATGAACATTCATGTGTGCTTATGCTGATGTTGTGCTATGCGAGTGGAAATTGCAAATGTGAATCCAATGGGTGGTGTATGAGGAAATTTTTGGTGCGATACGTGCACTTGCAATGCGAACATTTGAATTTGCCACGGCTGGGCATAAATAATTCATAGACGCTTAGAGATTTGCTTACGTCGCTCAAATGCGAATGCCTACATTCATACATACATATATCCATATAGCAGTATAGTAGAGCATTAGAATAAGATAATAAAAAATAAATTTAACGCAGCTTGTATGAAGAAAGTGGAATATTTAGGCGAAGGCAAGTGCAAACAGCGGGGAAACTATCGCTCAGCTTTCGGTAATCAAATATGCAGATGCAGGGAATAGAAATGCGAAACCAATAACATTTCATGTAACACGTTGCATCGTCAAGCAGCTTATGGAAAAATGACGCTTTTTGTGTGCTAATAAAAAATGATTGTCCTATAAATATAACGGTAAAGTTATAAATTATTGATTTCAATGGCATCTTAACCAACATAGATATACACATACTTTATATGGAGGCCGCCTACATGAAATGTACATTTTGGGTCTAAAAGTCGCGTCCGTCGCAGAAGTATTTAAGTTCGAGTTTCACCATGCATCGATTACTCCGGAAGTGCAAGCAAGGAATATAAAGAATTTTTGTTAAAATTCTTTCAAATTTTAAATTTCTATTAAATGTTTGTAAGGTGTTTGACGAATTACGTTGTGTATGCTTAACTCAGCGCTGAGGGAAGTTATCGACTGCGCAATCAACTGCAATCAAACTGCGCCTAGATTTTCAGTGAAGGACCTGAAACTGAGCTTTAGCATACTTTTTATGCAGTAACTCAATACCGATTCTAAAGCACTACAGCGCGCAAGAGTCCCACACGTTGGCTGTGTCGTGTTCATAAATATTAGAGTACACAGCACCTTTTAAGGCATGTTTTCACTCTGTGTCAAATTCAATGGCATTGTTCGTCAAATAAATGAAAAAAAAAAAACAATTCCATATGCGGTATCTGTAAAAACAATTGCTGTTCATTTCTGCAACCATAATATAAGAGATCCCAGCAAGTGTTAACGAGAAGAAAGTTCAGTTAACATATGTCGACAAGTTTTGTCGTCAAAATATGGCATAGTTTAAACCAACCCTTAGTGTGAGCAAAGCATTTTAGTGAAAGCCCTTATAAGCTTCTGCATCAAAGAAAAACTGCGATTATAAACTGAGATTATCGTTGGATCGAATCCCAGTGAATAAGTCTGATGAGGAGATGTGGTGATCTCCGAAATAACAGCTATAACTACTAGCAAAATGTAATTTTTTTTCCATTTTCATTTCCATTCCATTTTTTTTAATTTAATTGAACTTAATTTTATTATATCTTATTTTATTTTATTTTATTTTATTTTATTTTAT
>NW_023458556.1:10003880-10005747 GCF_013731165.1 Rhagoletis pomonella | reverse complement strand
ATAAAATAAAATAAAATAAAATAAAATAAAATAAAATAAAATAAAATTAAATAAAATAAAATAAAATAAAATAAAATAAAATAAAATAAAATAAAATAAAATAAAATAAAATAAAATAAAATAAAATAAAATAAAATAAAATAAAACAAAATAAAATAAAATAAAATAATATAAAATTAAATTAAATTGAATTAAATTAACTTATATTAAATTAAATTAAATAAAATTAAATAAAGTAAAATTAAATAAAATAAAATTAAATAAAGTAAAATTAAATAAAATTAAATAAAATCAAATAAAATAAAATAAAATATAATAAAATTTAGTTCAATTAAATAAAAAAAAATGGAATGGGAATGGAAATGGAAAAAAATTTACATTTTGGTAGTAGTTATAGCTGTTATTTCAGAGATCACCACATCTCCTCATCAGACTTATTCACTGGGATTCGATCCAACGATAATCTCAGTTTTTCTTTGATGCAAAAGCTTATAACATTCACTAAAATGCTTTGCTCACACTAAGGGCCGGTTTAAACTATACCATATTTTGACGACAAAACTTGCCGACATATATTAACTCAACTTTCATCTCGTTAACACTTGCTGGTATCCCTTATATTATGGTTCCATAAATGAACAACAATCGTTCTTATAGATACCTCAAATGGAATTGTTTTTTTTTCGTTTATTTGACGACAAATACCATTGAATATGACATAGAGTGAAAACAAGCCTTAAAAGGTGCTGTGTACTCTAATATTTATGAACACGACATAGCCAACGTGTGTGGCTCTTGCGCGCTGTAGTGCTTTAGAATCAGTATTGAATTACTGGGCATAATGCAAAAAAAGTGTGCTAAAGCTCAGTTTCAGGTCTTTCACTGAAAATCTAGGCGCAGTTTGATTGCAGTTGATTGCGCAGTCGATAACTTCCCTCAGCGCTGAGTTAAGCATACACAACGTAATTCGTCAAACACCTTACAAATATTTAAAATAAATTTAACATTTGAAAGAATTTTAACAAAAATTCTTTATATTCCTTGCTTGCACTTCCGGAGTAATCGATCCATGGAAAACTTGAACTTAAATATTTCTGCGACGAACGCGATATTTAGACCCATTTACATGTACATTTTATGTAGGCGGCATCCATGTAAAGTATGTGTATATCTATGTTGGTTAAGATGCCATTGAAATCAATAATTTATAACTTTACCGTTATATTTATAGGACAATCATTTTTTATTGGCACACAAAAAGCGTCATTTTTCCATAAGCTACTTGACGATGCAACGTGTTACATGAAATGTTATTGTTTTCGCATTTCTATTCCCTGCATCTGCATATTTGATTACCGAAAGCTGAGCGATAGTTTCCCCGCTGTTTGCACTTGCCTTCGCCTAAATATTCCACTTTCTTCATACAAGCTGCGTTAAATTTATTTTTTATTATCTTATTCTAATGCTCTACTATACTGCTATATGGACATATGCACATGTGTATGTATGTATGAATGTAGGCATTCGCATTTGAGCGACGTAAGCAAATCTCTAAGCGTCTATGAATTATTTATGCCCAGCCGTGGTAAATTCAAATGTTCGCATTGCAAGTGCACGTATCGCACAAAAATTTCCTCATACACCACCCATTGGATTCACATTTGCAATTTCCACTCGCATAGCACAACATCAGCATAAGCACACATGAATGTTCGCTGGCAGCTAAATTTTGCTGACAACACCGCACAGCACATAACAAATATCCTGGCAAATCCTTTTTATGCGCGCATTTATGTAGTTCGCAGTCAGGCAGTCAAAGAGTCGGCAGCTTTCATCATTCACTCAGTTAGTTGGCCTGGCTGTGTCT
>NW_023458556.1:9973916-10003780 GCF_013731165.1 Rhagoletis pomonella | reverse complement strand
TTAAACGTATGTATGTATGTATATCCACAAATATTACATCCAATTTGTGCGTGCAACAGCCATAGACCGACGCAGCATTTGACAATTTGCGGGCGCAGCGACGACGCGTCAACGAGGTTTGCATGCAACGCTTGCAACAACTACACTTGAAAATGGAAAATTAAAAACTCCGCCCCAAAAGCTGGTAAACGCAAATATACATACATATGTATGTACGACGCGCACATACATATGTCCATGTAGTTGTAGGCTGAAAAAAAATTCACCTAATAAAACTAAAAAGTAAAAATAATGTAAAAGAGGAAAAAAAAGAAAGTTTCGTTCGCGAGCAAAAATGCAACAAAATACTTACAACATAAATAATCGAATTTCATTGCCGATACACACAACACACACAGGAGGCGCTATGTACATACAAATGCAAATATATACATATATGTATGTATATAAATTGTAAGTGACATATGCAAAATACAAGTATGTATAAAAGAAGGCTAATTTTAATATACCCCTGCAAGAAATTGGCAATTAAAGAGACAAATCATGGTATGTTGAGAAAAATATGAACTATAGAAACTAGAAGCTGGTAAAGCAGTTGGAAAAAAGTGAGAAATTTCCATAGAGATACGTTATTGATTTTATTCGAAAATTCTTATACATACATAGACATAATAACAAGAATATATTTAAAACATACATTTCGTAAAGAAAATCTACTTGCTTGCACAAAAAAAATATTAAATATTATTATAGATAAAAAATTCTTATTGTTATGAGATGCTTTTTGAATTCATTTATAAAGTAGTTCTTCTTCATTCCATAGGGCAAGTAATTCATATTATCACATAGATTAGTGTCCATATGGCGAGCTCCGTAGTCGAATAGATAGGGCTGTTAACTGATATTCAGTAGGTCCCGGGTTTGATGCCAAGTTAGCGAAGTCTTTTTTTTAACTTTTAATTTGGTCACCTGAAAAATTTCGAAAGAATTGCTTGATGATTTTTTTATAAGGTTCTTCTTCTCAATATAGAAAAAATTTCTGTTGGAAGCAAAATAATAGAGATATTTTATTAGTTTTGTTCTAGTTTATTTATAAGGTCGTTTTTACTCTGTGTTGGCACTGTTCGACCTAAAATCGTCAATAGCTGATTTTGGCCAAATTTTAGTTGCTTTATAAGGAATTGTATCAGATTTCATATTGAAAAGTCTATCGAAAAATATGAAAATGAAATAGAGATCTGTAATGAGATGTATAATGGATGCAGAACAAAATGTAGGGCCCAAAAGTGCAAGGAAAGCTGAATCACAACAGATGGCCAATTTATGGAGTGGAAATTTCCCGCTCATTAAGTACCGTCGCCAAAGAAGTAGTCGGATTTCAGCGAGCCCGAAAGAACAACTAGTACGATGAGAAGTGTCAGGAAGCTGCAGAGAAAAAATATGCCGCCTACAGGGTCACGCTGCGATTGGACGCAACGCGTGCTATATTAGACCGCTATAGGGAACTGAAGAGACAAGCGAGACGTATTTGCCGCAATTATAGCCGCGGCCACTCACGTATGTGAGTGAAAGAGCTTGAAATGCTGGCCGACAGTAAAATACCCGCGAGAAAAGAATCGACGCCCATCAATTATTTGTCGAATTTAAAGCTGCTTTCTATAGCATTAAAAGGAGTTGCCTATACGCCGCTACCTCTGAATTTTGCATCTTCTCAAAACTGATACGGCTGTGTAAAATGACGTTGAGAAATACCACCAGCTCCGTTAGAATTGGGAAATACCTCTACGAGCCGTTTGCTACAAAATGGGGTTTCAAACAGGGCGACTCTATTTCATGTGACTACTTTAATTTGATGTTGGAGAAGATAATAATAGCTGCAGAACTGAACCGCTCAGGAACAATTTACTACAAGAGCATGCAATTGCCGGCTTATGCCGATGACATCGACATCGTAGGTAACAAAAACGTTGAAATCCGTTCTGCCTGTTCCAAGTTGGATAAGGAAGCAAAGCGAATGGGTCTGGTGGTGGTAAACAAGGACAAGACGAAGTATCTCCTGTCATCAAACAAACAGTCAGCGCATTCGCGCGTTTGGCACCCATGTCTGCTTGGGAACCACCGCTAATAATGTCAGTATGGAAATCCAATGCAGAACCACTCATGCAGAAAAGTGCTTCTTTTGACTGAGTAGGCAAGTCCTCTCTCGACGCACGAAAACCACACTCTATAAGTCACTCATCATGCCCTTGTTGCGGCTCTTGGAATATTCGAGGGAAAGATTCTGCGGAATTTTTACGGACTTTTACGCATTGGGGCCGGCGAGTACCGCAGACGATGGAATGAAGACCTGTATGAGCTTACAACGGCATGGATATAGTGCAGCGAATTAAAATACAGCGGCCCTGCTGGCTTGGCCATGTCGTTCGAATGGACACCGACGCTCCAACTCGGAGAGTATTCAACTCGGATCCCGCTGGTGGTAGGAAAGGAAGAGTGAGACCCCCACTGCGATGGAAAGACCAGGTGGAGAAGGACTTGGCTTCACTTGGCATTTCCAATTGGCGTCAGTTGGCACAGAAGAGAAGCGACTAGCGTGCTTTGTTGAACTCGGTCAAAATCGCTTAGAAAACATAGAAGTTTTCTATTGCAGTCACAACTCGAATTGGATTCACTTGCCGTACTTAACAATTGTGGTGGCTCCAAAAATGTGACTGGGTAAACCTTTACAATGGGGTCTCTTATAACAACCTTTTCTAATATTTTAATGCCCCAATAGCATTCTGTATTCTGAGCATCTTTGGGGTGGATTCCGTAAACCCACCGCTTGTTTTTTAACATTAACCAGAAATGAAAAGAGATTTCGTAACCAAAGGTTTTATGGAAAAGAACTATAAACTCTACAAATTTAATATATCTCGCATTCATTAAATTGTAGAATTAACCAAAAATTTACGTTTCTTGGAGATTTCATCATATAATTAATTAGTTTGATTAAGAGAACAAGTTCAGCCTTTTAGATTACTTAACTTACAAAAATTGCGAAGATATATATATCGTCGTTTAAAGTACAAAATCGCGTATCAACAAAATGCAAAACCGCTTATGTGAGGTTGCATAAATTACTTTCTAGAGAGTAAAAACACTCATATTTCAAAATGGTTCTCTTTTTTTTAAAGCACTCGATTTCTGGCTAGTATATTTCAGGACGAATGAATAAGGATTGAACCAAGCGCTTTTGTGAGCAAATCCAATTTTCGGCAGTAAATGTCAGTTACGCGGTTTTGCAGAATGGCGATGTGCGGTTTTGTACTTTAAACGACGATATGTGTCTTTCCATTTTTTTTCTTTTTTTTTGGATACCAACTGTATGAGTTGGCCAAACTGTGATTGCATTTTCCCGCAAAACTAAAATTTCGAAATAATCTACTACCTAAAGAGTTAAAAGTTTCAATTTAGCTCTCTCTTTTGAAGCTTTTCTGCAACTGCGTGACCTTAAATGCTTTTAAAAACAACTTTTAAATAAATGCGAGACTTTTTGGTAGCTTCCGCAACTATTGCTATTGCTATATATTTAAACGGCTTCTCTTGATTATTTAATAAAATATGAAATTTGCCAACAAGGGCCATTGTAACATAATAGACACGTACTTGTATATATGTATTTATTTACTTCCCTATCTTTCATTTCAATCAATGTGTTCTTGACTCGTAGAAATTGTGCTTGATATCTAGAATCGTCACGCTACGCTATGTGGTAAATAGTCCCATTCATAAACATCGCGATAAAAATTTCGCACGCTTTCCGCCAAATTTTCCGCGTCCTACACATGCCATGAATTTAGAATTTAAATTCATTTACAAATTAACACGTCCACATCTATCTCAATAAAAGCCATTATTAAGATGTTTGTTACGCTGCGATCTTCAATTTATAAGCAGAGACAAATTCAAGTGATCAAAGATGCGAGCGCATACTTCATAAATCAACAGCAATAAAATGAAAATTTCGCGCATTCGGTGGATGTTTCGAAATTTCGTGTGCCAAAAAAAGTGATCTATGCTTCTCGCAATTAAAAAAAAAATGACAAATTGTTAGCTTCTATGTATGTGTTGTTGCTGTGCACTTCAAGTGTACATATCGGACAATGGTTAGATGCACAAAAGCTATTCCCGTACACACTCTCTGCTATCAGCTAGTCCATGCCACGTCTATCTGAAAGAATGAATAGGAAGCCAATCGAAATTGCAGTTTTCTTAGCATTCGTCTGCTTAAATAAATGCTTGTGGCAGATTGCAGAGCGCAGTGTTGCATGTTATAAATAACGCCAGCCACTTGTCAGAATCGGCAATGTTTCGTCACCCGACCCCGCCACGATCGTTTCGCGAAACTAACTAACAAACTAAGTACAAAAATATGTATGCTTCCGAGACTTTATGCCTGGTGCGTTGATGTGCCGGAATGGCGAAATTTTCAAAATATTTTTGGCTCTGTGTAGAACTTTTCATTTTCGCTAAGGAATTTCGCTAAATTTACATAATCGTTGTTGTATTTGAATTGTTTTTAGTAGTCGAATACAATAAAGTGACATGTTAATTCAAAACTATGAATGTTTGTATATATGTATATGTTCGTATATTTAGATAATACCTGCAGATTATGTGTGAACATACATATTTTTGTATGCATATAAATGTGAAGACGTTTAATTTTGTGATGTTAATGATCTTCGAGAGAGCTATGTATATGTATATATTAGCGTATAAGTTCTTTCAGGAATACTCGTACATTAATATATATGTACGTATTTACGTATGTGTGAACGCATTTTTAAATGTCATGTACCGACGTCATGTCTTTTCGTAAAAGATTCTAATATTCTCTCCGAGAGTGTTACAGAAATCGCCATTTAAGGTCACAGCAAAGTCAGTGAGAGCGAAGGCACTACGAAAAGAAACCAATATCGAAGAGAATAGTTAGTCATATATTAAACTAATGATATCTAGCAATGGCATCTGCCAAAGCAGTGCCCTATTATTTCCCTATGAGGTCCGAATCCCACGTGATGCAAGAATCCCGAACTTAACTTAAACCTGGTGACTACATGTACGAATAACAGCGCCTAACAGTAAGACAGAGCTGGTCTATATCAATATTCACAAGGAACAGAATCCGGTCACAAATCTCACCTCGATTGGAGGCATTGAGCCAAGTACTTCAGCCTGATTTTACGTAGGAAGCTTTCATGAAACCCTAACATTAGGAAGAGAGGGGGCGCAAGAGAGCTTGGGAGCTATTGATAAGAGATTAAGTCTTTCCTCCAAAGTAAGTCGCCTTCGTTAAGCCTATGGAGTTCTCGCCTTGTACAGCGGACTGTTTTGTTATTAGTTTTTTTTTTGCCAGATCAACACCACTCTGGCACTTAACGCCCTGTTAAACAACTTGCCCTTTGATATTTCGTGGAAAATTGCTGCAGAAAAATTTTCAATTATGCTCTGGGAAGCCGGATGCCTTATAAGCTAGGCATCTGGATTTCGTCTTTGATTACACGGATTAGAAGCCATGGGAGCAGGTGTTAGCTCCGCTGAGCACCAATGGCTTACTCAGCCAGTTCAGCTATCGGTAAACAAAAACTACTATATGCTAGCCAGGGATGGGACGAAGGCGATTAAAAAAGGCATTTACGTTTGCAAAGCTGAAGATATCGCATTTATTACGGGGCTCTGTTAGGCCACTGTTCGACTGGAATTCCCACGTTGCTAGGAAAAATCCTCACTGTTGCAGTTGTCTAGAAGAAGTTTTTAATTAAGTGTTTGAGTCTATGATTACAAAAAATCTTACAGATGGATGAAATCTTACAGATGGATGGAATGCAATAGATATTTGATTTTTTTGAAATGAAATAGAGTTCAGTAAAAGCCCTCCAAATCGGAGCTTGACCCCAATAATTAGCTTTAGTAGAAACAACATAAAACGGCGGGACGATATACTAAAGTAATTCCGGACAATCAATGACGGCAGCAGTCAAATCGTAAATAAACCCAAGGGAATGGATATTTCTCCTGTACTCAAGAGAATTTAAATCTATAAGTTTGCAACGGGCTATATAGCGGAAGAGGGCCAGAGAAACGAAGCGGCTGAAAGGCAATAAATTTCCTCTGGACCCGTTCACGACGGACTCTAGATACCCGAGGTATATTCAAGCTTTGAACGAACAAGAAAATTTTCTATTGGCGAAATATGACTGAACCTTAATTTGTGAAAGTTTGTGAGCGCTACTCACACAATGGTTGCCTAGAAAAAACACACATAAATACATATGTATTTAATTCAAAAGTCGGTATATTTAGTTAAGGTAGAGAAGCATTTTGAAAAGAGTTTTGTTTTTGTACTAAAACGGCAAACATTTGTAGCGCAAATAAAGATACTCGTAACAAAAACCTTCAATTAAGATTTCTACATATTTCTCTGGCATTTATTTATGAAAAGAAGTATCGATTATATCCAAAAGGAGAAGTTTTAAAACCAAGCCAAACAAACCCAAGAAGCCATGACAGGAATTTCCTGGGCTAATATGCAAGTGCCTGCCTTGAAAGCCAAAATTTTTTAAGCAAGTTTAGAGTTTCTTTATAAAGGCGCTTCGTTTTCAAAAGTATGAAGAGTCTGCGCTCTTTTTAAGGCTTCCCTTGAGGGTGTGTATGTGGCTCTGTTTTGATCCTGAAGCCGCTTGCAGATATTTTCAAAGACAAAACGGAAATATTTTAGTGCGCCACATTTGCCAGATGTAGGTATTTTTTGGTAAAAACTGTTTTTTTTACAATACCTACTGGTCGCCATAGATGAAGGATTACTTAACACAATCAGGAAAATAAATAGGATCAGATGCTTTGGATAATGTGCCAATTTACTCACTTTTCCGCATAATTAACTATAATAAATTCAATAGCCTTCTATAAACTTCGCAAATTTTAATCTGTATCTATTTTTTCTTTGATTAAAAGTTTTTCTCAAACTGATCAATATTTTCTTTTTTTCCTGATGTTATCTTTTCTTCTCGATATTTTACTATTTTTTTGAACACATAATTTCTTAATCGCAATGATCATTAATCAACGCGAGGGCGCATACAACTTGTCAAGCAAACGTACGTCTCACAATGTGTGGCATGAATGATTTGCCCTGCATGCCACACCATCTATGGCGATCGTGCATTAGCCAAGAGTGTTTTCTCACTTCGACGCCGTTGCATAGCGAATTTATATTTATAATCAAATCAAAACAAAGCATGAATGCGAGTAAAAATTATTCTTGATCCTGCGCGCCTACATATGTACGTCGACGGCCCTTTCTCTGGGTGCCGCTGTCCGCACACATGCCAAACAAATACAATGACATTTGAAAATTGCATTACTTCTTGGCAACCGAATTTTTGTGTCTCATTTCGAAGGCAATCACAATTCATCCGAATAGAAGATCATCTCACTCGGACGCCCATCAAAATGTCTTTTTCAACAGCAACATTTATTGTGTTCCCTGTGTTGTTTTTCTGTTGTTGTTGTTCGTTTAGTAATATCATAATGCAGCAGTTGTCGTAAGTATGTGAATGAGAAATTTGCGATATGTGACTGATAGTGTGTGAAGTGGCATCAAAATGAGATTTGCGGTTCGTGAGAGCGTCGACACATTCGATTTATAAGCCGTTGCGACCCGCACTAAAGAATCACTTTGGTTGCTGTCACATCGGAGTTCACACGTTGCTGCAGGCATTCCCGTCCACTGCTCGTTTGGATTTTGTGTGTTTAAGTAGTTACTGTCGTTATATTTGTGTAAGTGTTTCCCTTCAAAGCAAACCCCCTTCGGTTCGGTTCCGCTACGAACCGATCTCCCGGGCGCATATTGGATATCGAATTACCCAAGCTGATCAGTGTTCATTTGTGTGTCTTATAGCGAAAACTTATAATCGGCCAAAATGTGTGACGATGAACCATCTGCTCTGGTCGTGGACAATGGCTCCGGAATGTGCAAGGCTGGCTTCGCCGGTGACGATGCTCCACGTGCCGTCTTCCCCTCGATAGTGGGCCGCCCACGCCATCAGGGCGTGATGGTGGGTATGGGTCAGAAGGACTGCTATGTCGGCGATGAAGCGCAAAGCAAACGTGGTATTCTCTCCTTGAAATATCCCATCGAGCATGGCATCATCACCAATTGGGACGACATGGAGAAAGTGTGGCATCACACATTCTACAATGAATTGCGTGTGGCTCCAGAAGAGCACCCAGTTCTGCTCACCGAAGCACCACTGAATCCCAAAGCTAACCGCGAGAAGATGACTCAAATCATGTTCGAAACCTTCAACTCGCCCGCCATGTACGTCGCCATCCAGGCTGTGCTGTCCCTATACGCCTCCGGTCGTACCACTGGCATTGTGCTGGACTCTGGTGACGGTGTCTCGCACACAGTGCCCATCTATGAAGGTTACGCCCTGCCACATGCCATCCTGCGTCTGGATTTGGCTGGTCGCGATTTGACTGACTACCTCATGAAGATTCTGACCGAGCGCGGCTACTCGTTCACCACCACTGCTGAGCGTGAAATTGTGCGCGACATTAAGGAGAAGTTGTGCTACGTCGCGCTGGACTTTGAGCAGGAAATGGCCACGGCGGCTGCCTCCACATCGTTGGAGAAGTCCTATGAATTGCCTGATGGCCAAGTGATCACCATTGGCAACGAACGTTTCCGCACGCCCGAGGCGCTCTTCCAACCCTCGTTCTTGGGTATGGAATCGTGCGGTATCCACGAGACCGTCTACCAATCGATCATGAAGTGCGATGTTGATATCCGCAAGGACTTGTACGCCAACAATGTACTGTCTGGCGGCACCACCATGTACCCAGGTAAGTGCGGGAATTGGTTTTTATATACATACATACATATGTTAAATGCTCTTTCTTTGTGAACGCAGGTATTGCCGATCGTATGCAAAAGGAAATCACTGCCTTGGCTCCGTCCACCATCAAGATTAAGATCATTGCCCCACCAGAGCGTAAATACTCCGTCTGGATTGGTGGCTCCATTCTCGCCTCTCTGTCCACCTTCCAACAGATGTGGATCTCTAAGCAGGAATACGATGAATCCGGCCCTGGCATTGTGCACCGCAAGTGCTTCTAAGCAGTCGGTGCAGTCACCAAACCAACACCAACAACCAGCTGAAACGAAGCGCCCTAAACGCTGGACTGGCCATCATTCAGCTACAGCTTGTCAAGCCTTCTGGCTTGTGGAACACATACATATCTACACATTAATGAGAAGGAATAGCAAATATAAAAAAGGAACATTAAACACAAACCCACTCAAAGTCAATCCCTCAGAATTTCTCTGTTTCTTTTTTCACGCGATTCGATTTTCTTTGAATTTATTTTCTAGATTAACGCAGTATTTGTTTGTATGAACAGAAATAAATTTTATTTGTTCGCCAGAAAACAACAGCGAAGTCTCTTTACTGGCTGCAGTTTCACTTCAAATGGTGGGGTGGGGGTGGGGTAGAGGAAATGGTGGCGGATGGCGGGCAGCGTTACACTTAACCCGAGCAGCTCGGTGCGCTTACTAAGTAAGCAATGTTGAATGGTTTTTTTTTTAGGGTTTTGATGAATAAGTGCACGCATTTTAGCTGCAGATTTTTGGATGTAAACTTTTTTGTTGTTTGCCGTGAATATCTGTGCTAAAGCATCCATCCACATTCACCATTCACCACTCACCATTCACACACTCGCTCGCTCGATGTTGCAACATTAAGCCATCGTCAAGTAGTGACATTTTAAAATTTACAATTGCAACTTTTAAGTGTTGCTTCTTATTTTTATCGGGCGAACGGGGTAATAAATGTTGCCAAACTTTGTACTTGATGACTGCTTTTATGTGTAGGTCCAAAATGGCCCGAGTGCTGCTCGATGTTCGTGTGATGCATATGTATGAGCGCTACACGAGCCCATAAAATGGTGATGTGCATGTTGGTGTTGTTGTTGTACTTTTTGGTGTTTGTTATTTGGATGTTGTTATCCATGCGCGCCATTGATGGCTTCATAAATGCCACGGATACTGTTGTTCTTTGCCACATTTATGTTGCTTCGTAAGCTTTTTGATGGATTTCAAGTGCTTTTTATTCTATGTGTGTGTGTACATACATACATACATACATACTTTATTTGTAAGCGATAAGTGGCATAGCATCCCTCCAAAGCGCGTTCCCGTCGCTGATGTATGTAGGTCGTCAAGTTCGCAAGTTTAATTGGTTGGACACACTTTATGAAGCTAACAGTTTGGCGCAGGGGGGGCGGAGGGGGGCGCTTGCTCGTGAAAGTATTCGAAATTTCTAAGAATTAATGTTGTCATTTACAACATTTACTTTGCAACAATACAACGTTGCCTTATGCCACTTTATTTGTGTCCAGTGAAACGAGAAATTGCTTACATACTTAAATCTGGATTTATTCGAAGCATGTCTTGAATAATGCTGAGATTGTAATTTGTAGATAAGACTGCTTGAGTTGAGCTGTTTAAAAATGCTTTTTATTTTATTTTAGAAGTACTTTTAGTGTTCTCGATATAAATCTGCTGATATTACTTTGAGTTCTAGATTATTATCTTTTTAAAATTTTTCTGTTCAATCAGAAACTTGGATTTGAGCAGTTTGTGCGCTAAGTGGCCAAACTCTACTTCTGGTCACTTCAAAATTGATTAGTCGCTTTCTGAGACAAACTGATCACGAGCAAAACTAATTCAAATAAAATAATTAAGTTTGGCAAACGTTGGCAGCTTATTTTTAGTAAACTTTTTTTTTATGCAAAAGACAGAAATGGACTTCTTTTAGAATAGTGACTGTCAAAGCATAGCTCACAGGCACAGCCTTTTAAAACTTTCTGTGGATAAGAGCTCTTTGGTCGTCGATGTTGAGCGCGTCCATATAAAATCTATAGAAAGTATGATGAGCATCAGCAACCAAAGATAATGTATAGAAAGCTTTAAAAAGCTTTCACTAATTTAGATGCTGCCTCGCCCCTCTCCCCAGCGGTGCACTGCTGAATGGCGTGCGAATTGATTAAAACAGCGCTGACCAATTTAAAATTGTTATCAACATTTTAGGCAGCCTTCATATGAGAGACTAGTACTTAAATGGATACATGTCCCCTGTATTTAATTAGCCTTCCTATAACCTTTACATAAAAGTAATAAAAATTCATATAATCGTTAGTATTCTGAGGCCAAAAGTTACAGGCCTAATTTTGTTGAAATTTTAAGACCCCGTACACTTTTTAACTGAAAAATTTAAACATTTTATTTACAAAACCTTGAAAAAGAACTTTAGTTAGCGGTACAACAATATATATTTGTTGTTGGCGTGTGCTCTGTACTTTCTGATGCATCACGTTTGTCAAGATTTCCGGCATTACATTTTCGATGCCTTGGCGAATGTTGTTCTTCAGTTTCTGGAGGGGCTGCGGTTTGTTTGCGTAGATCAGCCTCTTTAAGTAACCTCACAGACAGTAGTCTGGGGCCATCAGATGGGCTGTTTCCGCTGGCCAATGGAGAAATCAAATGGCTAGGAAAAGTGTTACTCAGAATCTCCATGGTGTCGCGATGGCACCGTCCAGCTGGCACCAAATATACTCCAAAGAACTCGTTCAACATAATCAGGTACGATTCGCCAGTAACGTATACTGCGTTGCCATTCTCGTCTTCAAAACGGTTGGCCCAATCTCATGTTCTGACCAAATAGCGCACCAAGTAGTAGTTTTTTGTGGATGGAGTGGTGTCTCATGGGTAAGACGAGGATTTTTGGTTGCCCAAATCTGTGTATTTTGCTTATTTACATGTCCAGGGAGATGGAAATGTGCCTCGTCGCTCATAAAAATTTCTCGAAAATCAGGCGTTTCTGTATTCAACTGCAACTTTAATTTTATGAACGCATCTCTTTGGTCCAAATTCTTTGAATGGACCGTCGTAAAATGGCCAGTTGTGTCGTGCCTTTTCGCGTTAATGTTGATTGTTCCTTCTCGACACAATCCCTTACAGGCTAGATGCTCTCAATAGACTGGCTTTTTCGGGGCCGTTCAGGTAATTTCCGATCTCCGGTTGACCAAATATTTTCAGGACGGGCCACACGATTCGGATATTTGTTCCGAAATGCACTTTCAGCTAAAACCACTGACGATTTATTCCGCCTATACCTCTGTATTTCGAACCACAATAATTTTCGTAACTATCAGCTGTTTTAGCGTCTTCAAATAGGGTGCGCCACCTTGCATTATCGTATTGGTTAGGCAATTGCTAGCTATGCTAAGTGTCTATTAATTTGTCCTACAGCAATGCAGTAGTTCGCACGCCAAAACATGAACTTATCGATCTATTACCTGACGACGTTGTGTGTGTGTGGCTCGAAGCTGTGTATTAATTTTTAGTAAAATATCATCTAAAACCCATGCTAACTCCTGTGCATAATTTTTAACGCCGTCAACATTGTTGCAACCTTCCGCCATTAAGTTCGACAACAAAAACGAGGAAGGCAAACGAATAGTGTAAGTGCCATGTGCCAGAGGAAGTTTAGCGAAGGTTAAGTGAGCAGTTCATCAGAAAAAAATTGGCAGGATCTATGAAATAATGGCAACGCAAAATAATCGCTACAAAACTGTAACAATCGCTATAATGGCTGCAACACAATGCCAAAATGGAAAATAGAAATACATATACTAGCACAACATTAATAGCAGCAACTACAACAAAACACATCAGCATAAAGTAGAAAGCAGAAAGAAACAAATTTGGAAACGCTTTTTTACGCTAATTGTTTTTCCCCGAGTTTGATGCAAACTTTTTATTTTTATTGAACCATTAAAACGCATTTTTACAGCTACGACTATGGCGGTATCAAGAACTTGCAACACACATACGCACGTATGCATGTATGTGAGAGTGCAACAACAACAGCCCAATATATACAAAAAATAAGCCAAGCGAAGAGCAAGCGAATGGCAACTCAACTCAACGAGCATAGCCAAACAAGCCAGCGAATGCAGGTTGATGGTCCATTAAAGACAAAGATTCGAAAATACGAAGGTGCATGGAAGGGACGATGTACAACGCTGTAGGCAAACGGCCAGCATGGAGCCACTACTGGAAAAGGACTACTCTGGTGCGGTCATATCCCTAAGCAGTCGGCAGGCAGTAAGTAAGCAACTAAGGCCACAAAAAAATAATGCGCATTCACCAAAACTAGAAGCTACCGGGAGCGGGGGGGGGCCAACGGCAGCAACGGCTAAGGAACGACAGCAGCGTAAAGTGCACAACAAAGTTGTAAAACTGTTTCATTTCTTTATTTTTAGTATTACGCTTTTTTGCATTTGTTTTTGTATTTTGTAGTTATGGTTTTCTTAATTTTTCGAAAGGAAATAGCTGCCACAGGAGCGCGCGCACCACTGGTACACAGCAGCCAAAAAAAAAAAAAATCAAAGACCCGCTCCACAAACGCCAAACCGTTAACGCAGTGTACCGTTAGTCTCGACGCTCAGTGGAGCATGTAGTAGCGCATAAACTTGTGCGTCCGCATGTAAGTGCAATAAATGCTTGGCTACATAACTACATACATACCACCCCAGACAGCGGCCCAAGTGGTGAGCGGTGAAGGGCGCCTGGCCGCTTGGGGCCATAAAAAGGGGGAATACATTCTTAACTAGCGGCAAAGATGTCGAATATTGAGTTATGTGCGTTGTTTCGGCAATATAACGGTAATAACCGAATCGTTACAAAACGCGTAAGCAACAAACGCACAAATACACAAACACACACACGCAAGCATAGAAACTTATTTATTTAGTAAGCAAAGCTGGTGGCACCTAACAGGCAGCACGAAAATGGAGGGGAAGGGAGTGCAGTAGTGTGGTGTATAGATTAAGAGAGCTGACTGAAAGCTTGCCACTCCGCGGCCATCGAGCAGCTCGAGCCGCATTCCAGCGCAGTGTGGCGCGGTGAGAAGCTGTGTAGTTCGCTGATAGCTAACTTTCTCGTTCAAATCTTCGTTTTTTTTTTTTGGTATTTTCGCCACTCGCTGATAAAGCTTTGAAGAATGTTTGGCGCGAGCGACTGGGGGTATTTGGGGTTGATGTTGCAGTTACGGCCGTAAGGTCATGAATTTGCCATTTTACAGCCTCATATTTTTCTTAAGCGCACATCCGCCAACAACTTTTTTTGTTATTGTTGTTAACCCCGCGCCGCCACTGTAGCTATAATAACGCTTAAACTTTTTAGTGTTGTCATTAAATTTTTCGTGTAAGTAGCGGTAAGCAGCACAGCAACAATTCGGTGATAGTGCTGAAGGTGGCGGGGGCTAGAGTGACAGCAGCGGGATTACCGCATAGGCGGGGAGTTGGCGGCTGGGAGATCCATCAAAATGCTGCTTTGTTGCGCGCCGCTGCTGCCCTGTGGTACCGCTGCCGCGTACATTTACACAGTTAACGGTGGTTAAAAGCAAAGAAAAAAAAAAGCTTTTATTGTTTGCTATTTTGTTGTTCATTTTCTTGTTGTTTTAGATTTTAATATCTCTTTCGGCTGAGCGCTCAAACAACTTTATATGCGAGTAGGTACCGCTGAAGGGCCAAAATGAAAGCTGGCGAAAACCATTGCGGGGACCGGGAGCGTGGATCTATAAATTTCGATGTTTGCTTTTTATATTGCAAAAATTTTTCTGCTGAAATTACGGAAATTAAAAATGAAATGACTCTGTGTTACGCCTCCTGTCGCCGCCCAGCGCTAGACGCCCTCCCCCCCCTACCGACATAACCCTGTTGTAGTTACCTTAATTTGGCAGCGGATTTCGTTGCTTTGTAGTTAATATTGTACGACGCTTTTGTTGTACAAAGCTTTCCAGCGGCAGTTAAGGAGCGAGTTCACTAGAGATGCGCCCATAAAAGTGTCATTACGGCGCAGTTTCGCCACGCTATTTGCGCATTTTTTAATGCCGTCGGGCGGCTGAGCCGCAGCGCTCCTACCGTACCGCTCTATTCGAAATCAGCGTTGCGACACGAAATGAAAGAAACGAGCGAGCGATTTTATATTTAATCGTAAAGTTTAGAAACTTTGTAATGGCAAAGGCAGGGCGGTCGGCCATTTGCAACACATACCCCATGCCAGAGTTCTACATAGTCACCTTAGCATCAGCACTTTTTCGATACCAGCTCAAGCGCAGCATTTACGCGCGTGTGTATATACTTAGGTGGACTACTTTGAAAGCACTTCATCATACAGCTGCACATCTTTGTATTTCAATGTTATTATGCGCCATATAATTCCAACATTTTCCATCTCCGGCTCTTTATTTCTTATTTTATATATTTTGTTGTAATTTATTTTTTTATTTACCTACAATTTTGATGGCTGCCTGCGTTGCATAGAATTGCGATTAGAGAACTCAAGTCAGCTACACGCAGGTCATAAACATAAACTTTACATGCAACAACGCAGTGTTCGTAGCTACTTGCAACAAAAATTCGATTATCGTCAAAGCACTAAAAATTGCTCGTACGCATTTAATCATCAGCCTCATCATCGTTAGTTAGTACTGCCAGCAGCCCCAACCAGCAGTGCCAGCAGTTGCAAGTGTACGCTTTGGTGCCGCGCCTGCCACATTAAAAACTGTTATGGCACAATTTTACCAATTGGAAATTGCTTGCCACAAGCGCATCTAAGTCCACGCCCTCGCACACACACACACACACACACACACACACGCGCACGCTCATATAAAAGAATCTTAGTAACGTCGTCTTACACCTATGCTAAGTCATGCATGTACGTATGTATGTATGTATGTACAGTACGCACTACAAAATAACGCAAACGCCCACACAGTTGCTGCTGTACAAACCCTCCTCCGCTTCACACAGACAGCTGCTTTACCGTTATTGCCAGGCTATCTAAATTTATGTTCGCATAGTTGTAAAGTGTAAAATGAGATGCGTCGTTAGTTGTTGCTGTTATTGCTGCTGCTGTTACATGAAATACATCAGCATCCCCTGCGGCTGGCCTACGCACGCAATGTTGCCGCCATTAATGTTGCAGTTTTGGTTATTTGGAATTTTATGTTTACGTCTTGACATAAATTGCTTAGATGAGTTTTTTAATCGAAAAAAACGCTCGAAATGGCTGTGTAGATCGTGTAGAACATAGCAAATGGCAAACGTGTAAAATACGACCATCAGATGTGAATTAGAGTAGCTATCAGAGTTTGGAGTAACTAGCAATCGAGGGAAGAAGAATGTTGCATTTGTACAAAAAAAAAAATTGGATTGGAACCGCGTTAATGTTTTCATACCTAGTTTTTGAAATTCTTTGAAAATTTTTATTTACGTGTAAGCTACTAAGTAGACCCGAGTCACAAGATGGTTTAGCAGGGAGGCGTCTTAAAGTAGATACATAAATGTGTCAAAATTGCAAAGAAAATGTCTTTATTTTGTACGTTCTGAAACTTCTAAACATAAAACCATTGTGTAACAAAACTCTGTTCATACAGAATTCTTCGAAGATGATAATTTCGAATGATTGACTCCGGGTAGCTTTTTGTGGATGCTATGATTTGCCCAACTCGAATCCAGGTATTGAGACGGGAGTTTTGGAATCTTTTATAATTGTTAATCTATCTTGAAAGACGGCAAAGCTTATGTGCATTCACTAACAATCCAAATCGAATTAGGATTTTACTCCGACAGACGAAGAACGCATGTAAAATTTATTCCTTTTTCATAATCCTACTAATGACAGGTGCAGAAGTCCCCTTACTTCTTTTGCAAGCTTTTATTAATTTCCACCTGTGCGTAATTAAATGTTGGCATAAATTTTTAAACAATTACCCGATGAGCTAGAGTCTTTAAACTTAGCTTAGAGGCGAGGTATTTGAAACCCCCGTACTTATAGTCCGATATAGTTCATATTCAAAATATATATTACTTACATGAAAAGGAATAACTCCAAAAACATTTTGCCTGATAGGTGGCACAGATATTTAGAAAATCCATATTTATATTCCAATTTGATTCATATTTAGAACGTATATTACTTAAAAGGAAAGAAATAACTTCAAAAATAATTCAGCCATTAGGTGGCAAGGAGGTGGATCTTTCTCTGTTTTCTTATCACTAAAAGCTTGGCTTAATTTTATTTAAACTACTTGTTTATACTCGTTTCCCCTTTCTCTTTTATAGCCTGAGTATGAGTTTTCTGGCGATCCATGCTCCAATTTACGGATGGCTGTGATCATATAAGATTAGAAAAGATCTTCAACTTAATTGGTAGATTCAGTCCGCCAGATGAAACAGATGATCTACTAACTAGCTTTTGATAAAGGGCTAAAAGTAGTTCTAAATACTAAAATGGGAGCAATGAATGATGTTCCAGCATATATTCATTATATTTAGTTCTTCACAGCTGCACCAAGTATGGACAATAGGGTGGGCGATGGCGCATGCTCGAAATGACTACGACTAGGTACATATGTAAATAAGTCATTCTACCTAGCAGATATTGCAGTATTTTCCAAACCAAACTTTTGGCTATTTAGGAAGCTATAGACTAGCTACGACTAGGCGAAATTACACATAAATGTATTTACATCTGACGTACAAGTACATTTAAAATCTTTACAATCTGTAACTAGCGAGCAAAGGTCACTCAACGTGATGGTACAGCAGTTTACTCTAAAACTGTTATGGGTTCCTGGTCGTAGGAACAAACCGGGTCACGAGATGGCAGATAAGGTTGCATGGAAAGTCGCTTCTCATCCAATTTAGCTATTTTAACCTAACTTACCAATGGCAGACGTTCAATGTGTCCCCACAATAACAAAGCGTAAGCACTGCATTATATTAAAATGCCCGTAATGTCAGATGTGGAGCTGTTCCGATGCTCAGAAAGAGACATATCTTTAATTTTAAATTTGAGGAGTAACATTTTTATCTCCATAAAAAATCTCCGCGACTCTCAGATAGCATCCCATGAAAGGGAGAACCATAGACCCATAAAACAACTTTGGGTATGTATGAGGACTGGTTCAACATTAGTCCACGTCCAGCCAGGTAGGACTTTTCAATAAGTTTCCCTCTTTAAAAGCTGCATTATGCATAAATAGTAGAAAGACTTAAAACCAGTGATCGGACTTCTACTACATTGTGGTAGATCTGCCACTTTTTTGAGCATCTACCACATCTACCACACAAGGTCTGAAATCTACCACATATTCGCGTTTTTGAGTAGTTTTATTTTTGCTAGACATAATTTTCTTAATTTTAAGAGCAAAAATTGTCCAACACTACACACTAACAACAGGCAGAATGGGAGGTTAAAATAAACCGTAAAATAGTAAATTTTCTCAATATTCAATTTTTCGACATGAAACGTAGTTTTATTGTGTTAAATTTCAAAATATATGATTTATAAAAGAGAATTAATAGCGAAAATGTTAAAAAAATTGGGATTTTTGTGAAAGTATTAGCAAATTTCAGTGCATCTAAAGTTTCTAAAGCGTTGTTTACTTTTGCTTGAGAATTGTTAAAACCGGCAAATCCCAAGTAGCGGTTTCTGGAGCGTGCCACATTTGTTCGCTACATCGTGATGTGGTAAAAAAAAGCTGGCAGCACTCCGCAAGGTTGCAGAAATCTTTCAAAATATGTTCGAAAAATATCTTGATATGGAAGGAACTGCTTTACATTGTCAAGGAAAAAAATTTCGAAAACTCAACGCAATTTTTAACAACTTCAATCTTGCTCATTCTTATACTAAAATTATTTTTTTTTTTAGATTCTAATTAAAAAGTTTACAATTTAGGTGAAACCTTGCAGAATTTTTTTAATTTTTTGTACAAAGTTTGATCAAAAACCTGAGATCTACCACATTTTTTGAAATCTACCACATTTTTTCCAGATTCTACCACACAAATTTTTTTTCAAGTCCGATCACTGCTTAAAACCCTGGTAGGTCTTAAAAAAAAAGACGATATTCGAATACGTAATGCCTATCGCTTCAAATTATCCAAAGTAAGGGCTCCCGGAATGGCTCTCTCGTTTCTTTCCCACTTGGTTGAATAAATGAGCGTTTGGCAACGAGCAGGACAGAGCAGTCCCACACCTACAAGGGAGAGGGGAAAATCTGAATTTATATTAGCAATCCAGGTCTTACATACATAGTTATGTAGTAAGATTCTTAGTCACCGACCTGAAGAGGGTTATCTGTTGCAGGAACTTCGACGGTACTGCTTTTAGAAGTTTGTTTTCTGGCGAGTATAATTACAGTTAATTTTTTAAACCATTCATTCCTTCCGCATTCGATCTTCTTATTGCGTGCATGAAAATCAATCGAAGTATCTTCTCTCTTACCCAAAGGAACTGCGTCTTGTTTTGTTCACCACCAGACCATCTCCTTTGCTTCCTTCTCTGAGCTGGAGATTATCTGTTCTTGTTTCTAGTGTTAGGGTTGTGGAAACCGCACGAAAGTAAGTCGCCTTACTGAAAACGCGTTTGCTCTCGATCGGTGCGGAGAAGTCCTGTCTAATTTGGACGTAGTTAAGATTGACGTACATATACGGCAGGTTCTCTCTTTTTATGGATTGCGCAAAGGTTCACTGAGTTTCCAATCTGCAGGTATGTATGTATGTAAGTAGTCATCAGACAAAATTGTTATTTAAAACTATTGTTCTTCTTCTTAGTATGCAGTTAAATTTGCACAAATATAGTCATTTCCGTCACTTGCTCTCTCTTTGGACCTGATAGGTGAAAAAGTAATCCAATGAAAACACTTAAATAAAATACTGGCTCAGAATAATTCGAAGAGGAGTCCATTGGTAGAACAGACAATTTTGAGATGACAAAAGAAAACTATCGATCTAGAATCTAGGTAGAACGTTAACAAAAATTTTCTTAGAAACCACCAATCCATTTTTCGTTCTTTTTGTTTAAGAATCGCGCTAACTCGCTTCAGAATTGTTCAATTTAAAGCTAACGAAATTCCAAGGCGTTATATTAGATAATTCTTGTACGATCAAAGAATTTATTTATACTTAATATCAGTCGAAAGGATAGCTAATTGAAAACCATACAGGTTCTCAAGTAACTGTATGTGTATCTGTATGCATATGTATGCATATATAAATGTGAGTACGAGTATGTGAAGTTAAGTGATGTAATAAATAATGCGAAACTGTGAATTGCTTATTCTGGTTAATGTTTATTCTGGTTAACATCGATGTTGAAACATTGCGTTTGTGGACAAATGGACAAATTACTTTGAGGTGAATGCAAAAGCAGCTGCAAATAAACCACAATAAGAACAACACAAACACAAGCAAAAACAACGACAAACTGACACACAAAAAAAAAAAAAACAACAAACAGCAACGACGAGAACGTCAAATAAATATGCAGTGAAATTAATTTAACGAAATAGTGCAATCGAATCAAAGAAGTACGCAAATTACGAAAAAAAGAAAGAAAGAAACACTAAATGCAGAAAAAAAGTGAGTAGAAAAACCAAAACAAAATCGTTATTGCACCGAAGCGCAAATGCACTTTAGATGCGACAGTCCAACAGCCAATGCTCGTCCGTTTTCGCTTGCATTTGCGCCGCGTTGTGGCGGCGGCTTGTTGCACTGTACGGCCGAACAAACAGCACCGATTTTTGGGGCAAAGGAGCCGAGAAGTGGCGGAGCGGCGTTGCAACGGATGTGACTGGCGGCAGGAGATGCATTTGGCTGGGCAAAAGGAGTGGCAAATATTTAATTACACCACAGCTTTATGCATTTTTAAAATCAATTAAGTTATTTTGAGTTTTCTGCTTTTTATTTTTGCCAGTTTTTGGATAAATTAAGCTACACACATATGTATGTATGATCAATGCGTGTTTTTTATTTATGCGCTGAAAAACAAAAAAAAAACATTCAACTTACGCAAACACACACATACATACAAAGGCGCTGGCGCTAATTGCAGCGAAAGTTTCTAGCACGGGCCCTGAGGCACGGTTGTTGTAGTGCTGAGGTCGCAGGTGAGCTGAGTAGATACAATTTAATTATAACAAAATATTTGATTTAATTTTGTAAACACGCTCGTAGAGCATAAAAAAGCTTATCAAGCCAAATAGTTACATACTCAGCCCAGCAGCAAATGCCTTCGTCTGAGATCTGAAGCTGTGAAATTAAATTTTAAATATCAGCTGCAGGGCGAGAGTTAAAGCCGCTAAACAGGGACGAAAGCATCTTTTTTTTGGTTTCCTCCATTTCTCCATCCTTTTCTTATTCCACTATTTTCGGTCACTTTGTTGCAAATTTAGCTAAAAAGAAAAACGTCCGGCGCGACAATGGTGGCGTTTGTGGGTCAGAGGGAGCCACACGAAACACTGGCTGGCTGCTCATAACGGGAATTCATGTAAGCACTCAGTTGAAATGTAACAACTCAACCGCAAAGGCCGGCCACTTTGGCCACACGCTCGAGTCCACTTGACGAGCTTCGACGTGTGGCAAATGCAAAACGGTCCGCCTCTGTGTTCCAAACCAAAAACAGCGGCCCCGTGCGGAGCCAAATACAAGCAGTGGTGGCCACTTGACTGCCAAGTGAATTGTAGCAAAGCGCACAAAACACTCAGCGGTGCGCGGCAACTGGCACAATACAACAACACTTACTCACTCGACCAGCAAACATCCAAAATGCAAAAAAGAAACAAAAACACATCGCTTATGGACCAGCTAACTGTGGCAAGTGGCTTAAAGTCGCCCGAAATGGCTAATTCGCATGCACCATAGGATGCAAAAAGTGGGGAAAATAAGAGCCTCTTCAAGCAAGGCTCTGCGATATCAAATGCATAGACGGGTGGCAGAGGGGGAACTCATTTGATTGGTTTGGTTGGCTAAAATCAATGCAATGCCAACAACATTTTTTAGTAAATGTTTAAAAATATATTTTAAAATTATGAAGGACATATGAGAGAATTAGAATTTAATTTGGGCTTCATTAGCGTCCTTGTCAAATTTCCTATACTCAGTTATGTACCATATAAATATATCTGATCATCTGTTTCAAGTATACGGGTAGAGTCAAAGCTCTTCCTTTTTGCGGGGGTTTCCTCACACTGGTATTCAGTACAGGTCCGATTCCTGGTCCTCACAACATAAAAGACATTGTATCTGAAGCATACATACTTTCAGGCGACAATACCAGCAGGCCCCTTGAGGTGGTGAACTTCCGAAAGAAGAGACCCCCGTTCGTGGAGGAGCACGAACATGAACCGGAGGGTTCTTTCAGTACCCAGAGAATATTTTATTTATGTATTATCCACAATGTGGCCACAGAACACATTCGTTACCAGGGCTAGCGAAGAGGTCATTGGTATGTCTCGCCGGAGACTTCCTTGTCAAATCACACAATTAACCGCTGAGATATTTAGCAATCAGCTAAGTTTAAACGTGCCTTGGTTATAGCGAAGAAGAGACTGGACATGCCTGCTTTTTGCCCACTTTCCGAATGAAATTTCCTTTAAACGGATGCTAGGGTCTGAGAGTTGAGACCATCAGCACCACACTGGAAGCTGGCTGAAAACCTATTTATTAGGAGACCAATCGTATAGGCGTTGGACAAGTTTGATATCTATAAAATCGCCGGAGTTAAATGGTGCCAGTTGTTAAATAAGGGTGTGAAGCTTACAAACGGCAGTATGTATTTATCCCACGTTCCAGAGGAATGGTGATTAGCGCACTTAACCTTAGCACCGAAAGTCATAAGAAGAGGTTACTGTCTAGCTGAATTAGTCGGGCTGGTAAGTCTAAACTAGATCATAAAATTACACTTAAGATGGCGCAATGCTGAAACCACAATGCCTCCCTTAATTTCAAACTTTGAGGCGTTACAGGGGGAGAAAATAGTTGCCAGTACTTTAAAAAAAAATTCACATCTTAACGGAAAGTTCTAGTAAAAATTTGTATTCAGGTAGTGTTTTTAATTTTAAGGTTATATAGACAGGTGTTAGTTCTGGAGATATTCGTACAATGTTGCCACCTATTCGAAATTGTTTATAAGTTAAATAAAACGTCATATTGGGTATCAAGTGAAACCATTTTAAAAATCCCCAATTTAGAGATATTTTCAACAGGGTTACCACCTTTTTCCATCTTATATTTATTTAGTTTCTTGTTTGAAAATAAAATACAATGTTACTATTCATGGGTACTAAAAGAAATCTCTTAAATAATTCTTTTTCTATGTAGTAAGTGTTATCCCTTACGAGGTTGGTTTAAGAGTGCCACTTATTTTCGATTCCAGAAATATTTTTGGTGAGGGTTGCCACTATTTTTTGTAGTACAAATTTGTGTCTTATTCCCTTAAAGTTGAATTTGGTTTTTAAACAGGTGGTAACCCTGCCACTTGTTGTTTAGAAATAAAGCCTTTTCAAAACCATTTCGATTTATACCCTTATTGTAGGAATTCTTTTAACTTAATTGTATTTATTTTTTTAACAGATGGCAGCTCTAGTTCTAACCTAGCCATAAACATTCTCCTCGCCGAGATGAAGACGTATGTAGGTGTGAATGTTTCTACAATCGGGCCACGGAATCGCTAAAACTCTTAAAAATAATAGCAGGCGCCCCTAACCATATGCAACACCTAGTAACATGCCCCTCATACTACCAGCTTTGGTTGATTACACATTGCATCTGTTACTTTTATGTTGCGTGCTTTTAGGCCCCACTGATTTTCATTTGGAGAATTTTGGCGATGGAAATTTAGCGTGGCAATTATCAGAATTCCACTGCCGGTCCCACCGATCATTTTTTAAATTTATCAGGCCGCAAAGTTTTCTAACAAAGTTGTGCCATTTTAAATTTTAAAAGTCTGATAAATTTAAAGTTGATTGGCATGTGTATCATTTATTTTATTGAAAAACTGTTAAAAGAAATAACGAATACCTACTCCTACTGTAAAAAATGCTATTTTTTTATTAAATCAAGATACTGCGAAACGTAATTTTTTCACAGCAATATAGGGTCGTTTTTCCGAAGAAAGATAGAACGTTAGCCATAATTCTCATTTTTACTAGATATCGTCCATGCTTCTGGTCCATGATAAGCGGTTTATAGAACTAGGTTTTATTTCGTCGAAAAAGGGCTGTGCTCTTCAATGGAATACCCAGACAAAAGTACCACCCAATTGCAAGCGATACTCTTCCTTCGATCTCCCAGCTGCCACTATTGGATGTTTGGTACGCTCACTTATAAATAAACAGGGGCCTACTTCAAATTTGTAGCTGCCAACAGTGAAGAGCGTTATACCACAAAGCGCCTAAAAGTATACAAAGCAAAATTTTCATTCAACTCATATTAAACCAGGTACAGAAAAACCAAACATATGTGCATACATATTTGTTTGGGAGCTGCATCCAAGAATTTACGAGCTTATGCACTTATCAAAGGCCACAAGCCTGTAACTTTTTGGTTTAATAAGTAATAAGGACCATGTAATTAGACCAAAAATCATCAGTACTGAGCATAAATATGTAAATATTTATATGCGCATCATTTCTCATTCAAATGATTGACGTACTGAAAAACATAAATTTTTTGTTCCTACTCGCCCCCTTCCCTACCGATTTGATTTCAAATCAGCAACCTCACACATTTCAGTCAACGTATCAAGGCATTTAATCTGCAACAAAAATGGATGACCACTACAACAACAACAACATGTTCAAACATAACCAGCACTTCAACACCGAAACCACGAAGAAAAAAAAAATGGACTACGAAGAAAAGCAAAAAAAGTTGAATTTGAATTGGCCCTGTAATCGGCGAAAATGATTTCCTCAAAAACAAAGAAGCACCTAAAAGTATGCAGCTTGCACACATTTCCATTGAAAAGCAAAAGAAAATGAAATTGAAAAATAACCGTAAACGTAGTGAGAGCGACGTCAGATATGCAGCAAGAAAAAATTCAAAGCGCCACACACACACACACATATGTGGGTACATACATGCATACACACAAATGCAAAATGAAAACTCCCACTCCGCGTCTGCCCATTCGCCCGTTCGCATACGTTCGCTCACACCCACATGCCTGCCGCCCGTCAAAGGTGTTGTTGCATCGACAGAAAAGGCGCCACGTGATGAAGCTGCAGGCAACCGTGTAGCTGGCGACTTGCTTGCACTGTTCGCTGCGCTCCTATTCATCGGCATGTCTGGCTTCAATATGGCGCATGACTGCCGTGCGACTGGTGTGCGCGAGTGTGTGAGTGAGCGAGTGAGTTAGTGGGTGGGCGTCTATATCTACTACATACATGCAAGCCACACATAAATACGTTGCTTTTTGCATACAGACGCGGAAGATTTCTGCACTGCAGCTATGCAGCAAGACGTGTGGGCAACTCGGGCCGCATTGATGGCGAACGAAATGTGGACGGACGGTGGCGACATATGGCCACCTCCAACTCAGCCAGCGCCAACTTCGAAATCGACATCTGAGCTTTGTACGTACTTGCAGGCATACCACATACATACATATGTACATATGTATGTAGATATGTAAGTACATTTCGGTTTGTCGCGGTCGTTCTGGTGCCGGCGATTGTTTTGTGCAACATCTTTTCCCTTTTCGCTTATTTTTAGAAAATTTCGCCGGCACGCGCCACTCGCGCCGTCAGGAAAAAGAAACTGCAACGCTTCCAAGGACGAATTTTTTGGCAGTTTTTCTGTTGAGTCGCGTGCAATGGCACGACGCCGTGTTCCTTCTTTTGTGCACTTTTGAGTTAGCTTTTTTGCAACCAACATTCGCACATACGAGATTTCACAATTTTTTCCCTGCACTTGTAAATTGGTTTGTGTATATGTACATGTGTTCACGTGTATTTGTGTGTGTGTGTGTGGCGCATGGTAAGTGAGTACGTTGACGATATGAATGAAAATTCACCTCTCGACTTTTGTAATTCTTTTTTATTAAGTTGCCTTAGTCTGTGGAGTGTGTGTGTGTGTGTGTGTGTGTGTGTGTTGATATAAATGCTGCAGACAGTTTT
Source organism: Rhagoletis pomonella (assembly GCF_013731165.1). Taxonomy (NCBI): domain Eukaryota; kingdom Metazoa; phylum Arthropoda; class Insecta; order Diptera; family Tephritidae; genus Rhagoletis; species Rhagoletis pomonella. The sequence continues at coordinate 9,977,697 of NW_023458556.1, read as the reverse complement.
TTGTGCGCTTTCCACAATTTGTTTACATGCAGTTTTTTCAACTTCTTTGTCTTTGAGTTGCAAAAGAAAAAGGAAGTGCAAGAACAAACTTTTCGCGCCACAAACACGCACACACATACAAAAACACAGACTCAGTGCACTTCTGCTATGTTATTAATGGAAAGTGTGTCAAATATGTTGATCACTTCCTTTTATCACCTCAATCAGTTCATTGTTAAGCGAAAAGAAAAAGGAATGAACGTTGCAAGGTAGCATCTATCTACTACACACACGAGAGGCATGCATACATACTTACACACGCGAGTTAGTATGCCTTAGCGGGTGTATTATGTATGTAGATGCACACAAAACATCCACAAAAGCCGACTTATCCTTAGCTAGAATTGTGTTTTTTATGTAACATATACATATGTATGGTATCGACACCTTCACTTAATCAATATTCAAATGTATATTTTTGGTTAACTCTTCTGCGATTTAAGGAAGGTGAAAAAAACAGAGAATTTTAAGTCACTTTGATACTAAACACATAGATATGTACTTTTTTTTGCGTTGCTTAACATCAACAATTAACTGGGCATTGTTTGCTGGCATCGCATGCCTTCATATAAATTGGCTCTGACAAACGATAAGATAAGTATGTAGGAGATGCAGCACGCAGGAGGAGACAGTGGAGCATATCCTCTGCGAGTGCGGGTTAGTCTGCTGGGAGCAGGTTTTCTACCTAATCTGGAAGCCGTCGTCAAGGTAGGGTATAACAAGCTGTTCCAGTAATTATCCTTTAAAGTAGTCGTAGTTTATCTGGTAACGCTATGTACCTTAATGATCTCTCCGAATGCACGTACTGGCTGGGCAGCATACCTAATGTGACCAACTATTTCATTGCCCAAAGAAATACAGGTTGGGTTGGGTTAGGTTAACGGCGCGAGTACGAAATTTCGAATGCGGCTAATTTCGATCACTGAGAGAGCAGTGTTAGTTCAGAAGTGCGAGCCAAAGTACTTCCATCTTAGCCTCGCGAAAGTTGGACAGTCTAAAAGAAAGTGTTGAGATGATTCCACTTCATCTTCCTCTTGACAGCTGATACAAAAGGGATGAGTTGAAATTCCTAGTCTTACCGCGTGAATACCAATCGCACAATGGCCTGTCAGAACTGCCATCACTAGTCCTTGATAGGTAACGTGCTATTCGGCCCATTTAAGGGGTAACGATGGGGCACTCATGTCTTGCGCTGCAAAAAGTATTTTCTGACAAAAGCCAGCTCCACCAATCAAGTTTTGATCCGTCCGCGAAGTGGTTTACCGTTCCTTTCTTCGAGTAACCCCACCCTAACCAGTCTTCTCTTGAGGGAATATTGGTAAAGGATAAGCCATTCGGAGGCGCTGTAATCTATGTGTTTAGGGTGAAGTCAAAGCCGAGTGCTAACACGCGGTTTCCCTTAGCCTATTAGCAGTTCGTGCTGCGACAATTCTGTGTGCAATATCCGCCGTATTCAACATGACGGTAAGCGTCAATGTAGGCGTGGTTCCTAATGCTCCACTAATTCCTGCTTTACAAGTGAGTTCCACCAGACAGGGGCTGCGTAAAACAAGATAGGCTTAAGTCTGGATTCCTATATAGGGTGTATAGAAATCGTCCCTTAACCAAAAGATCCACATAATTTACAAAGGCGATCACCCGACAGCCCACTTTTCCAGTTCTTCTATAAGGTCGTATACAAACCGCAATACAAACCGCAAGGGAGAACACCACCTTGTGGAGTACACATGCTACCCACTCCGCCGCGACAGTTCTGTCACGAGGTAAGCTGTAGATAAGCCTTGTTAGGATGGTTTCAATCCCCAGATGATGAGTATACTGGACTATTGCCTCTGGAGTGACATTGTTGAAGAGCCCTCGATATCGAAGCAAAGTCCTACTGCATAATCCTTATGAGCGATGGCTTTCTCTAACCACTTTGCCAATGTGTGCAGAGCGGTATTCGCCGACCTTTTCTTGCAATAAGCATGTTGAGCTATTGAAAGCTAGTCAGTCTCTCTTGAGATTTAAGCAAAAACAAAGGCATACAGATAGACCTTAAATCCCTATAGGAAACATGGCAGCCTTGTGTGGCCTTCGTGATGAACGCAGCACTGCCTTCAAGCCTTGATGATGTACCCGGTCCTCACGCAGTTGGCATAAATAGAATCCAGCCAATTGCAGGACACCTTCAGAGCCCTTTGCAACTGCGCAGGTATGATGCCATCGGTCCCCGGCGACTTTAATGGTTTGAACGAATTTATCTCCAGGCCATGTGACATCCTCCAGAAGATCGGAGAAGTACAGGACCTGAAGTACAAAATATCGCAAAGAAGTACATTTGTTTCTAAAAAACTGTAATTCGGGTTGGTATCAAAGAATTCCATATCGAAAAAGTTTGGATTGAGCCAGTTTTCCAGGTAAGTAGTATTCAACTAGATACATACATACTTATATATACTAAAAGCTTAGCTAGATTAACCATAGAAGTTATTATTTCAAAGAACATATTTCAGGGGACTTCTTGCATGTAAATGTCTACGTACACTTGTATTAGTTATTTGCGTATATATGTAAATACGAGTCAACTTATTACCAGTTTATAGTTTCGAACTATTAGTCAGTGATATTTCCCAACCACTTCGCTGTTCATATGCACATACAATATATGTATTTGTGAAATTGTGGCACCGCCGAATTTATTGTCAGCCGACAGCAGACAACACAAAAGAAATGATGCAAAGCGAAAAACTTCAATCGAGAAATTGGCCGACATCAACAGGCAACTGACGATTCACTAGACCCGTCTGACTCATGCCAGCAACTTCGCCCATACAAGGCGGCTTACTTCACATGCCACATGCAACGTCAGCAAGAGCAGCAGCAGCAGCAGCAGCAAAAAATCCAGCCAACTCCCACTTACCACCAGCGCTGTCGACGTGCCAGTATTCTGCTGTTGCAAGGTGGGTGCTGCAACATTTTTTATTTCCACTGGCAACAGTAATGCGACGGCATGTCGGGGGTGGGCCACATCCAAACACAGACACACTCACGCGAATACCACGTAAATGGGTACAAATAGTCAACATCGTCGCGCTGCTGCCGCCACTTCCGGAAAAGTGTATGGAAGTTGTTCCAAAGTGTGCTGTGGCTATGGCGGCGACTGTAGCTGTGTCGGTGGTGCCGTCGGTGTGTATTTCTGTGTGATTGTCTATGTCGGCCGGGTCAGCGCTGTTGCATGGCCCGCGCATTCGTCGGGTGTTGGGTGGGTGGTTTGAGAAGTTTTTCTTTTTCTCGATGCTTTATGGTGGCATGCTGCATGCTGGAGTAGCGCGTTGTTGTTGCTTTTGATGTCGTCTTCTTTTTCTTTGCTATGGCCTATGAGAGTAATTCTCATGTGCGCCGGTGAGTGTATGTACATATGTATGCGCTTTTAACGGTACTCGACTACCATGACGTGATGTGACGCCGAACACATGCTTCTGCCTGGTCAGAGCGTGCATATGTGGCATGCCACAAGGGAGGAGGCAAAAGAATTCCGTTTCTTTTTGTCCACCTTTGCTTTGTTGGTCGTCGGCGATGCTTTTGGCCCAGTTTGAATGTTGTGCCGGCGAATGTACACACACACACACACACACCTACTTCATCGAGTGCCACATGAGGTGTTAGTGAATCATCGGCGCGACACCAACGACTAAGTGGGTGCTGCATGCCACAACTTTTTGCGCATTTATTTGTTGGTTGGTTAGTTGGTCGCGTTTTT
>NW_023458556.1:9911756-9973516 GCF_013731165.1 Rhagoletis pomonella | reverse complement strand
GTCGGCAGCTTTCATCATTCACTCAGTTAGTTGGCCTGGCTGTGTCTGTCAGCCTATCAGCAGACACTCCACTCATTTCAGCTGGATGCCAATCCGCCAGCCGGAACATTAAGGTAATATCGCACTACATTGCGCGCGTATCTGCGACGGCATAGCTGGCAGTTGGGTGCTGTGGTGCCACGCCAGCAATTCCACGCGCCATAAGCAGCTTCAATTACCTGTTATAACAACCGTTAGATGCGTTGTTAGATGAATTTCTATGGCCGAAACATGTGCGAGAACTATGCCACATGCCCCAGGATTGATCTGCCGTCGCAGATATTCGCGAACCGACAGGTCACACGGAGCTTCGGAGTCAAGCGCGCATTTACTTTACTCTCAGACACTCCATGTGCGTGTGTGTGTGTGGGTGCTTCAAAACAGTATCTCTCTAAATATTTTAAAGGATGTTCGTAGCAAATGCCGATACAAGGTTGCTTAGCTGCTGGCTGTGCCATAACGGCATGTGTGTTGCTTTGGCACGCATTTGTTATAAACATAAATGGGCTTAGAAATGAAGCCCGCGGGATAAAGGCACTCGCACTAGTTTATTCTTGCAACACGCGGCACAGATGCGCTATTCATACATAGCTGCGAAAGCGTCGAGGCGTGCGAAATCCGGAAACTTTCAACGCACTTGCCACATTTGGTATACATACATACATATTTGGTTATGGAGCGTGTGTGCTTGTGTGGCAACTAAAAAAATGATGATGCCAGCTAGGCGTTTGCGTGTTGTGGGCCAGGGAAGATGGGCGGTGGTGATGCGCCATGGCATCTAATGCACATGTATCGAGCACATTACACAAATGATATGACATCAGATAAGCATAAGTGCAAATTGGCTTACAAACCGGGATTTGTTCGCTCGTTCGCTCGCATCCATTGTTATGGCCCGATGCGCGTAGCACATTTGTACGCACACACACACACTAGCGCGTGTCGTTATTCAACTTTTAAGCAATTTCGGTTGTAGATATGTGAAGCAGAGAGACGTAGTGCATGTCTAGATCCCTATGTAAGCCTTTTATAGTGTGTGTGTGCGTTGGCGCCATTTTGTGGTAGCTACAAATTTTGTATTTTACTCGCACTTCTGTTTGGTCTCTTGGCCATGGTATTTGATATAAGCCGTAATCTAATATCAGCTTAAATAAACAAATGCAAAAAACGAGGACAATGGCAAGATAGACTCGCAAAGAATGAGTACATTTATTTATATGTATGTGTGCCACTGTGCGAGTGTGTGTGCTGTAAGCCTGTTGAATATTCGATAAAAGTGCTTAGATGTCACAAAAATTTATTTGATACAAGTATTGTACGGCATGTGAGTTGCTTAACAAAATGAGATTTAAATGTAGAAAGTGTACTGAATAACTTTTTGAACTACTAAGGGTAACCACTTTCAAGAGGTTTGTAACTCTTAGTACAAAACATCGTTTCTATCTTTAACGACCCATCTCGATATCTTAAAAAGCCACCTCTTTGTGGGTATGAAGTGTGCAATAGCTGGGCATAAAGACCAATCGGACTGGAGGAATAGCATGAAATCTTTGCTCTCAGTAGTCCTCCATCCATCCTAAAGTTAGGGTCAAGAATGCTGCCAGAATTAGCTATGTACCATCTCGGAAGCATTCGCCATGAGAGATGAACATCTACTCTGACAACCCAGCGTAGGAAAAGGTGTTAGTCCTTTAAATTCAGAGGACCTCTATTTGGGTGGGATTTTGAAAGAAAATTGTACGATTTCGAACATCACGATAAGATTAAATATCACGCATTTGAAGGGCTAGGAACTTAACAATTCGGATGGCACCTTTCTGAACATTTATGTCTGGACTTGAAATCATCCTACTATGAAACTTACGTCTTAGGGCTTTTAGCAATACGAGTGACCTAGCAATTTCTAATCAAGACATCGCAGTGTCGGAAAATGCGCAAATTGCTGTATTTTGCCTATTCTAAATTCATAGTTTGTGGCTTGAAAAATTAACTAATATCTATATTTCGTGCTAACGCACTTTTCTTAGTTATGTGAGAACTTTTGAACGAAGCCGTTATGTCTCCAAACCAAAGCTGACAAGGGATGACAGAAATTCGTTCCAAAATACATCATACACCCACCCTGTCGGAAACAACAACAACCAAAACGGAAATGAGAACTTTTCACCCAATGTGTGGCGTTTAGTTTAACGCGAATTAGGACAGCAGATATTTTATTTTTTGGAAGAAGAAATACACTCGGAGGTCTGTCATTGCCTGACGAGGGGCAACTGCTATTACAGAAAACTTGTTTTTGGTCGGGTGAGAAAAAATAACTGTAGATAGAAAACAATGCTTTTATTAGTAACGTTCAAGTATAATTTCAATCTACCTAGATGAAAATGGAGAAGAACCTAAGTCATCACCATGGCAATCTCACTGCCGCTTTAGCTCTACGTCTGGAAAATTTTCTAGTACATACATATATTGCAACCAAAAGTTCTAGTTATACGTAAAGTCCCTATGATCTTAGGTGTAATAGCGAAGAACAAATAAACAGTCCAATATGCATTTTCTCTTGGCTGGCGGCGTTATTAGCAACAGATCAACCGGTTACCAAATCTAAGTAAGCACTTCAAAAACTAGGAGTTAGAATAGCGCTCAGTATCTCAGTAATTTCTCGTCTCTGTAGCATAAGTTCTCGGTGCGGAAATTACAGAGTGAAAGCATTCCCTTGGACAGGCTAGAAATGAATAAATTAGATTTAATACATTAGATTTGTAATCGACGTCAAGACTATTATTTTTCCGCAGATGTTTCCTATACTCAAAAAATCCATCGGATTGTCGTAATGGTTGTGCAGTTAAGTCATAACAACGGTGTACTTTACCGTATTTAGCTTTAGAGATTTTCTTTAGCCGCGCGTCGAAATTTACATACAGGTATCTACTACACGATGTACATAAATACATATATATGTATGTACAGGGTGATACAAAGGAGATGTAGATGTTTGACATCAATTACACTGTAGGGCAAATCTCACGCCTTGAAATGACACAAAAAACGCCGAAACACGTAAACTTAATTTCTCCTGCTTTTCTAGATCAAGTCATTTTCCCAAGACATTTTTGGTTCAAAAAATAAATAAAAAAAAATTTTCACGGAAACAATTTAAAAAGTAACATATTTAAAAAAAATATAAAGCTACTAATAAGGAAAATCAAAGCATAATAAAAAACTTGTGAATGGTCAAATGAAAATGTGTGATGATTTTTTTTATGAAATATGATAAGGATACTATGTTACTCATACGCCATGTACGTGTATGTTATTTAATAGGTTTTTCCCTGTTAAAGCATGAGTTTTTTATTCATTCCCAATGCAAACTTAAAATTTAACTATCTTGGGAAAATGACCAAAATTATAAAAGCGGAATATAGATCCGTAATCTACGAGCCAAAATTAAGTTTATGTGTCTCGGCGTTTTCTGTGTCATTCTAGCGTTTCTACTAATTTATGTTTTAATAAAAATTTATCTAAATTTTATAAACATTCAATAATGTTATGAAATTTAAATAAAATTTATAAAATAATTTTTTTATAAAAATGTAATAGATTAATTGAAATTGTTTCTATTTGTGATGTGTTAATGTTGTTTTATTTTATTTATTTTTTCAGTCAATTGGTACAACAGGCTTTGAGAAAGTTAGTTATGGAGCCTGAACCACTGCAAAAAAAAAAACTATGCATCGACAACGATTCACTGTTTGGTGTGGTTGTTGGGCAGGCGGTCAAGGTGAGCGAACGTTATAGTGAAATGATAATAAACTTCCTATGGTCTGAATTAGAGACATGGACTTGGATAATATTTGGTTTCAAGAGCACAGTGCCACTTGCCACACAGCGTGCGCAGCATGAAACAATTGCCCTATTGGAAACACCTACGGTCTCATTGAATCACCCTATAGTATGTATTATACTATAATCACTATGCGCTTATGCTTACAAGGCCAGCTTTGCTATCGACAATGAATTGCCACGCACCTGCGGAATACCTACTACCATCTTACGTATGTATCTTTAAATGGCAGCGTGGAATGTCATCGTATGCGGCTTTAAAGGATTTGCTGCACACTAAGCCAATGGTAATGAATTTATATTCTAGCAAAAATGTATTTTTAAAACTTTGAAATTACAGAGTTTTTTGCGCTTTCTTTCTTTTACTCGCAAATATATGACCCTACCTGCCGGAAAAATAAATTACCCATTTGGTGAAGCGGCGGCATTTGTATGTAAACTAAAGTATTTTGATATAAATTATAACAGACAGAGGAATATAATTGCTCAAAAAAAAAATTATTCGAATGTAAATGGAAAAGTAGAGAAAAAAGGTGACAAATATGCAATGGAGAAAAAATTATGTACAGTTGTGCAAACACAGTATCGAAATGCATGCATATCTATTTATTAGCGTGGTGTGAGCATGTGTATGCGCTTATGTTTTTTACCTGCTTCAGATTAATAAGGGTATTCAGACTATACTCGTTAAGGTCTCAATTCAGTATTCGGTAATTCCCACCATTGTTTTGTGTTAGTAAAATAACGAATATATCATTACCAAGTTAACGAAGTGGCAAGTCTGACAATGTGGTAACACACGCGTTAAAATGTCAGCAGATTCCTTTCTGTCACTTATTTGCTGGAATTTTCTCGTGCGAAAAGTGCCTACATTTTACCAATAGTTCTATAATTTTAATTAAGTTAAGTTAAGTAATTTTAATCAGAAAAAGAAGAAAGAAAGTGTTACCGAGTTACCAGATAATGAATGAATACATTAACGATGATAAGTAGTCTGAATACCCTTAATGTTTGCTGTTATGGTGGCTGTGATAAAACTTGCCGTCTCCTCCGCTCCATACTCAACATCAACAAACATGACTTTCGGCTGCCATTTGGTCGATGGCATTAAATCGTTTTAGATTCGTTTGGCAGTGAGTTCGTATCAGACGCCGCCGTTGCCGTCGCCGCTTAAACCGATCACCTTTCACCGCAACACATCGTTCAAAAATACAAAGATGTGGTGGAGGCTTTTTGGTGGCATTTACACGCACCACTTGAATTTTGCCACTGCCACATGCAACTCTTAGCAACACAAACAGCAGCGGGATTTGCTGCATTTCAACTCGATAATAGCAATATATATACAGGGTCATCAAATGAGTGGCAGACAACACCAAAAAAAAAATCAACAATAAAAGTGCAAATAACCAATAAAATGCAACAAAAGTAAGAAAATTTTATAGTCAAAACAAAATTATTTGCATTTATGTACTTATTTGCAGCAAAAGAAAAATGAATGCACCCCACACATATGAATATACACATATGTATGTATGTACGTGTATGCAAACTTAACACCAACGCAAATGCACAAAAGTGGTATGTATTGACAGCAAATTCGCCAAAATAAATAAGAAAAAAAAAAACAAAAACAAACGATAACACATCTGCAATAGAAAAAATGCATCGCCAGCCAGTGGAAGGGGGGAATGATGCCATTGAGATAGTGGTGGTACATTACGGCCCGTTACGGCGATGTGGTGAAATATATCCCCAGCAACGGAGGGATGATAGAGGTGGCGTTCAGACGCATGGTAAGCAAATGAATACATTTATTTATTGGAATTCGAGTTTGACTGGGGTTCAGCGATGCGTATGCCACCAATTAAAAGCAGCCGAAGCCTACGCGAAAGAACCGCTAGTCCAGCCGAGAATCCTATTTTTAACAAATACGTAAGTGGAAGTCAGCATAAAAAAATGTAGTAATGTGAAGGAAATGTGTCCTATAAGGGTAAAATAATTACCAGAAAAAAATCGATATCGTTTTCTAAAAGCGTGGGTTGCTCGAAAGTGATTTCTAATTGATAATAGTTCCAAAAACTAATAGAGGAAGGCAAACCTCCGAGTGTATATCTGCCATGAAAAAGCAGCTTGTCATAAAACTGTAGGTCCATCCGGAAACCGGTTTGTCTCCAAACCAAATATGACAAGGGATAACGGAAATTCGTTCCAAAATACATCATACACCCACTCTGTCGGAAACAACAACAATTAATGAACTCTCTTAACTTTGTATTAACTCAGCCAAGGACGAACGTTCATCTTATCTCAGCGCTGTCAGACAAACTATCGTAACTTAGACGCGTCTAATTTTTGTGTCTTAACTCCACAACTTAACAGCTTAACATACGACACAAATATTTGCGACCTCTAAGTTAATTACACCCGGCGTGACTCATAGTGCAGTTCCATATGACTCGTCAAGTAATGCTTTTTTTGAAAAAAGCGTTCACACGTTTACTGTTTTAGTGGATACCTTTATTAGGTCACAACCACACCAAAAGATGATTGCTTCAATTCGGTGTTATTTTACGGCCTCGCATGTTTCTAAAATAGCAGAAAAAGATGGCAAATTCTTCGCACAGGGTGTTACGTATGAAAAATTGAATCTAAAGCATCCGGTGGTGGCAAAAACTTTCGTTTCCGGTTTAAGCTTCAGCTGATATTGAAACCTGCGAAAGACATACATATATATGTATATAGACATGTAGGCCATGTGCAAGTTGTGTTTTCTTAGGCGATGATCGGGATCCGGTTCAATTTACGACGAATTGTAGACCTCCTCCATGTTCAACTTGGTTAAAAAAAGAAACAAGTGCATTCAATATTTATTACTGCATTATTCTGTTGTATTAACTATTAAATGATTGGCTACACACAAACACATTATAATTACTTCTACTTATACAAATCAATCTTTTATTTCGTTATGCCGTTACATATTTCAATACAAACTCACTGACACATATATGCATATACAGTAGGGTGATCCAAAATAGCTAACCTAACGAACTTATGGCCTTAAAAGGACCTATTTACTGAGAAGAAAATTCTCCCATTTGGAAAGATTTGTATGTATTCCAATTTTAAAAGGTATCGGTGGGCAATTAAAATTTTATATGTAAATTGTATAAAAAAAATTATTTAAATAAAAATGTTATAACTATTGAACCGTTTGAGGTAAAAAAAAATTTCTAAGCATATTCTTATATGGCAATTAATTCGCTAAAAGGTGACCTTAAATTTGGTTGCCTTAGAGAAAATTAAGAGTATTAAATATATTAATGATATTGCTGAACGAGGTATAGCATTGATACAAAATTATAATCGAACTTTTACGATAGAAGAAGAACAAAAGCAATTTCTTTTGCAAGTAGTGCAATTATATCGCCAGAAATATCCTAATTGCAATAAAATGATGTTTATTAATAATTAAAAAGAATACTTATGTTCAAAAACACAATAAAAATAAATAAATGAATTAAAACTCTTCTCTGACAAATCTGGTTCATTATCAACATTTTCTAAACATTCTGTATCATTTTAGTGTACGTTTTTTTTCATTTAGCTGAATATTTGCAATAATAAAGCTCTAAAACTGCATATTTCTGCTTTTTTTTGATTTTCATAGCCCGTAAGTATATACGCTTCTGAGTCTAGACAATCAACTTCATGGTAATTTTTTAGAGAATTTAACGCCCTACAAGAATATGCCCAGAAAAATTGTTTGTCTCTAACGGTTCAATAGTTATAGCATTTTTAATGAAAATACAATTTTTTCATGTAAAATCTCAAATGCCCACCGACGCCTTTTAAAATTGGAATACAAATTTTTCCAAATGGGAGAATTTTGCTCTCAGTAAATAGGTCCTTTTACGATCATAGATTCTGTAGGTTCGTTATCTTGGACCACCCTAATATACATCCATACATGCATAGCGTACAGTAAGTATGCATTATACTAATGTGTGTTATATAGTTTTTCACACGAACTGAAAATATCAGTTCAATGAAAATGGTGACTGAAAAGAAGAGAAAATGCCGTACAAAAGAGCAATCAGTGGCTGACAATGCGAACGCAGAGAAAATTACGACTGCTCCGAGAAAAATGCGATTGCTTGCTTCTTGCAGAGTTACGCTCCATGGAAAATGCCCACACGCAAGTTTAAATAGATTATATCTGTGTTTATGTATGTATGTACGTATGTAACATACGCCCACACAAAACGAAACGCTGAACCGAATCGAAGCGAAATAAAGAAATGAAAAGAAGTACGAAATTTTTTTCTTTGGAAAAGTCTCTAAAAGAAAAACGACGGAAAAATTCTGTACGGCGAAAAAATCCAACCCAGGGGGATGTGGAAAAAGAGTGCTAAAGAAGATAGAGGGAAAAGTAAAAGACGAATTGGCAAAAATGTACATATGAATGTTTGTGCGCAACAGTTTTCATGGCTGTGTGCGTGCGTGTGAGCATCCCAGCCAGCAGAGAAACGTAAATTTTGCCGACAGTGTAGTCTAGTACAATTTTACGTAACTGGAAACGAATAGAAAGCGACTACAGTCATCATTCATTTTCGTATCCGGAAAACATTCGGAACGTTCAAAAACGATGCTGTTATTTGAAAGCAATAATTATATATATTTTATTTGTTCAAGCTAAACACTTGAAAGCATGCATGCGTAGTCGGCAGTGGCTGAGCGTGCAGAGGAGCCTGCCGCTATTTGTTAGCTTCCAGAAGGTGCCGGGTTCGAATTCCGTCAGGCGCTTCCTTATTTTTTTTTTGTACTTTTTTTTTTTGAACCATGAAAAAGTATCTGTGAAATGCAGAAGGAAGGCGTATTGAACGAAAACTTCAATCAGACAAAGTTCAGTAAAAAAAAGCTAAAAAAGTATCCGTTGCACAACAGTTTTCAGTACTTGTCGCACACTTTAGTGGGAAAATGGATAGTCAAAGTATCCGAGAATTTAATCGGTAAACGGACAAAAATCCGCACCTCATCCACTTTTTTCCTTTTTCGGATCGATTTTCGAATTTTTCGCTGGCTGGGATGTAGATTGTTTGCATGCGTATGGCCCACTCACCCATCTGGTTGATATGGGCAGTGTGCGGTGTGCGGAGAATTCCGTCACACTTCTCATGCAAAAGCTACGCACCACAGTGACACGCTCCTGGAAACATACAAACAGGCATGCAAACATATGCACATGCTTACCTACCTACCCACATACAAGCATATGTACATACATACAAACATACATATGAACGGTGCACCTTGCCGGGACTTTTACTTTCATTGAAACATCTTTTTCTGTTTGCTGTTGTAGAAATGTTTGTTTTTCATTTTCTTCGACTGACGCTTGCTTCAACAAAGAAATACCAAAAGAAAGAAAAGTTGCTCTTTTTTTTTGTCTTGATGCAGTTGCCAGGCTGAGTCGAAGGCTGAGCCGGCGACGCCAGACGCGGCATCGTGGGCAGATTTACCAGCCATCAATTGACTCAAAAAGAGACGAAGAAAACGCAGTGAGTATGAAAACGACACGAAAAGCGACCAAGGAACTCAAATAAAGGGACGTATGAAATGCTCCTGTTGGAAAAAAAATAATAATAAAAAATATATTTGTGGCTGAAAAAATTGCAAAATAAAACAGCAACCACACAGAACCTTACTGTATGTATGTATAAGCTGTTGGATTTAAGCGTCGATGGGTAGGTAGCAACTTTTCTCGAGCGACCTTGAGTCTTCATTTATAAATTTTTATAAAGCGTAAAATTATGTGAAAATGTGCGAAAATAAAAAAAAGCAAGGCAAAGTAGAACGAACAACGCGTAAGACGAACACGCAAAGCTGAAGCAAAAGGAAAATTGGAAGGCAAACAGGAAGTGGCCGTGAGATGCCAAGAAGTTCAGAGTAAAATCTCTGCTTCTTAAAGCGCAAGGATCATTTCAAAGGAGTTACAGGCTATAAGCAAATTGCTATTGTTGACTCGTATTATGTATGTATGTGTATGTATGTATTTAGGTACATATGTATGTATACTAATGCTTCCAAAGACCTTGGGACCAGCAACAGGCAAGACGTACACGTAGAGTGAAAAATCAGCTGTGCCTTAGAGTTGGTGAATGCGAATCGCAAGCCATCTAATTTCACCTATTTGCGCTTCTCATTATTCGCATACATGCCGCCCACACAAACATACCTACACCTATATGGTCATACATATTTATGTGACTATGCGGGTTAGAAGCCAATAGATGCCTAGATCTGGGCATGTGTGCATTTTACTACCTACTCCTATTCGCATATTTCCCACATCTACTACTAATACATGCGCACTTTTGTCGAGCGAATACCTGTTGACAATGTGCCAAAGGACAACAAGCAAAAACCATTAGCCTTCACACGTTTTCTTGCCAAAGCATGGGCAAAAGCTACCGCAAGGCGCGTCGAATGGAAAGCCGGTCAGAACTTAAATCTTCACAACAACAGCGACAACGACATTATCAGCCAAAAAGCAAAAGTGGCTATGGCGGATGGCAGAAGCAGACTATCTGGTTTGTGAGTAGGTGGGCGGTTTGATTGTGGTTGTTCAACTACAACTCAGACACACGCCATGCTTTATTTCTTTACGGCGACGGCAAAATCATTTATATGTATGTATGTATGTATGTACATACACGCGCTCAACATTCGCCTTGAAGGATAACAAAAGGATTTTCGTGTCTACAATATTGTCTTTTCGTTGTCGCTGTCGCTGTTGCCGTCAACGCCAAGGTTGTTATCGCCATAACTGCGGTGGGTCGGCCCAATAGAGGAGGGCAGGCCGGAGGCATCTGCGAGTATTGACTGACTTCAACAGGTTGCGCGCGGCTATTTTAGGACAAGTAAATCTTAAATATCTTAAATGCATCATTTTGGGGGAAAAATAAAGTCGCTATAATAAAGATTGAAGGTTTTCTAGTTAGCATATGGTAAATCAACTCAACTGAAGTTAGGCCATTTTTTCCATTAGATCAATATTTCATTGGGTTCCTAAGCAATACTGTAATTATTAATTAACGATAGGCGTAGTTTAAGAAACTTAATAATAAAATATACACTTATGTTATAAATTTGTATGTATTGTTGATACTGTCAGTAGTAAACTATTTGCGGTTTGGAGGGTATAATGAAGGGAAATAAAAGGCTGTTTGCAGTTTTTTTCCCAGGAACAGTTCTCCTTTTAACTTTTCAGTAGGCAAATAAGGAAAATTAGAACTTTCAGGTTTTAAATTAAAATAGTTTTCATTCATGCACACGTATATTGAAAAAAACTGCAATCAAATTTTTTTAATAAAACCACAAATTAAAAATTGATGCCTTTTGACCCCTCGGTTGTCAAGGGTTAAACAATTTTTGGGTAATCCTATGTCAATCAATAAAAAGCGTATGTCTTTTTTTTAATTCATCTATGTATACATCCATAATTAATTTTTGTTAAAAAATTTACTAAATTTCATTCGAAATTCTAAGCTCCGTAGATATACTATTTATAGTATAAAGTGCAAATTCTGTAGAATTATACAAAATTAAATTTTTTGGTGCATAAGGACTAATAGGCATTGGAAATGTCCTTTTAAAAATTCTATCCTTGATTATTGTTGAAAATTGCCAATTTCTTTATATGTATGTTGAGGACTAATATACACACGACCACATTTTAGAATTTTGTGCTTCTAACATAATTAGTTTAAAAAAAAAATTTTTAAAGAGCATTGCCAATACCTATTGCTCCTTTATTTTTTCATATTATACGCAAGTTTTTCTTTCATTTGGTATCCATAATATTATTTTACAATGCACTGAATATTTTAAATATTTTTTGCATTAATCATATATTTTCAATTTCAAAGTCCTTAAAAATGCTGACGTCACAGAGAAAATTAAAAATGCAGTTTACAGGCCTACCTATTGGCAACCGTATTTTCACCAGATATCTACCAGCTAATCGAAAGAAAGAGCTTTCCATCACTCGCACCACAAGTTATCCATTATTAAGGTAACGACGCAGTGCACGCTAAAAGCTGAATGCGAAAAATTAATTTCCGTAATTTATAAAACTATCAAAGAGCCGTCCTAGAGTATCAACGAAGTAATGCCCAAATGTTGGTACCCATTCGCGGAAGCCAAGCCCAAGATCTTAATCCACCTTATCATAAGCCGTATTGACTCATATTTCGGATAAAGCCCTTGGAAGGTCATTAAAAACGAGAATTAGAGGCGTGAAAATATTCTACAAAAATGTAGGTAGAAAAATAATCGGATTAAAGTTGAGTGCTTTATTGGCTTTTGGGTTGGTGTACTCTTAATAAATGTATGTGGGTGTAAAAAAATAAATATGTGTTTTTATATATGTATTTTGGCTTCAAAAATAGCTATTGCTTGCATTAAAAATTTGCCAGCATTTTTTTGCTAATAAGGTTAACACTTTAACTTCTGCTATCGTGGGTCTTCTCGTCGCTTTTTTTAAGTAAATTAAAGGTCAGTCCACAATCTGTTCCCAAAATTGAGTCGATGTATACCGATGTTGACTTTGAGGAGATGAGTGGCAGAGGGATCGCATTTGGAGCGGTGTATTCGCGAATGAGACAACGTTCCTGGAGGAAGGGTTGTGTGTCAAGAATTTTACCTCGAGTCTTCATCCTCGAGGCAATCAGAAACCGGATTGCTTTACGTTGCAAGAAAATGCATGACAAGGCAGGGCATCATGAGATCATTTCCACTGGCAAGAATTGTCTAGTGACTTTTCGAAAATCTAAGCCCTGTTCCTTGATGGTTCGGCTTTAGGTCGGCTACTCAAACGGTGGGCATAAGTCCGACATGGCAAAGTCGCAATGACCTTCTAGCAGTGTAAATAGTTTCTTAGGCTTTTTAGGTTGAAATACTGAAATGCTGGAGAGTGACAGCAAACTTGACTTTAGTAGCATCATTTGAGCATTTTATTTGATTTCGCGAGGTCGCAGTCTATACACCTTCCTCTATATTTTCTCAAAACATAATACACTATAGAGTACATAAGATGTCCGTGAAGATTTAGTATCAACACACAACAGTTTTTCTCATTACCACAGCTTCCGAAATGGTGGCAAAACAATTACGAATAACTTTTCCTGCATACCATTTCAAGGTCGATGGTAATGCATACTATGTCCTAAGCCTAAGTCTATTTTTTTACTCATATAATTATTGCTTACTTTTATTTTCTTCTCCAAGGGAGACTACTTGCGTTAGTATGCCACGTATACATATACATATGTATATGTACATATATACACATGTTTGCTTTTATATTT
Source organism: Rhagoletis pomonella (assembly GCF_013731165.1). Lineage (NCBI taxonomy): Eukaryota > Metazoa > Arthropoda > Insecta > Diptera > Tephritidae > Rhagoletis > Rhagoletis pomonella. Next base: position 9,960,263 of record NW_023458556.1, on the reverse strand, counting down.
GCTCACTTCTAATTTCTTTTTACCCGACCTTACGAACATATGTAGTTGGTCAAGGTGTCTTTGCACGATTGTATGTAACTGTCATGGTAATTAAGCTTCTAGAAGTCACACGCGCTCAACTGATACGTCTATTCTTTGTCACTTCCTGACCTACCTCCATTTGAAATGTATTTGTCGCTTTCGCATCGCAGGGCAAATGAAGAAACGAATTCTTCTTGACAACACGTCCAAGTGTGCACAGTAACTTTGTGGGTGGTGGCCAAAAACAGCTGGCCCCTAACGAAGAAGTAAAGTCCTTGAGGCAAGCTGATGAGCTTTGACGGACTGAGTGGCTAGGAGGTTATGCCAGTGTTGTTGCCATCTCTGAGAGATGAGTAGGTATATATGTATGTACATGCTTTTCCGCGTAATTTTCTCCTTGTTGTGCGTAAATATATACTAATATATGTACATGCATACCCAGTGGGAAAAGTAGTAATGCATTACATGCGTGATAAATAATTTGTTGTATTTTTTATGTATTCTAGATTCGAAAAAGTTCCGAAAAATTCATATTGAATCACAAAAATTCATCGATTATCCCTGTTGGAATAAAGTAGACTGTATGAAAAATTAACCAATTGGAAAAGTAAAGTCAATTACTTACAAGAGAAAAGGAAGTATTTCAATTACTTTTAAATAATAGAAAAGTATTTATTAAATTGCTTTTAAAGTACCTAGTTTATTTTCCAAAAGGGTTATAATATGTTATGTTAGTATCCAGTCGGAAAAATTAGAAACAAAGAGCTCTTACTTCAGATATTTCGAAGTGTTATGCCTTACGTGCTCAATTCTTTACTCCTTTTAATTTTTTATGAAATAGCCAAAGTTTCCAATCCTTCTGAAATGATAATACAACAGTTTGAATTTAACTTTGCAGTAGACATACACCGGTTCGTGTAATGCGCTTTTTATTTTATTTGACTTTCGCTGTCATGGAAACCCACCTTCTCGACTGCCTTCGAATGGGAATGGCAGCGCTATTCGATTATTCCAATAAAGCTTCCAAAGAGAAGGTCTGATTGAAAACTTTCTTCCTGAAGGCATTTCTTTAGAAACGCTACCCATTTTGCCGACTAAGTATGTATGTTTGATATGTTCACCCACATACATGTGTATGTTCATGTGTATTCCCTTTTTCGATCATGTGCAAGACGAGCTTTTACTTATTTTTTCTGTTTCTTTTTTTTGGTTCTGGTCTTTGTTTGTTTTATTTGCATTAGTCTCTCACACAGGTATTTATATATGCTAGGGTGGTCCAAAAAGCATGTGACAAAGTAAAGTTGGAATTTTTATGCTCTCACCCCCTGGGATTGTTCTATACCGGATAAAATATACCTCTATTTTGAAAGGAAAAAATATTTAGACTTTACTTATTTTGGACCACCGTAATATGTACTCATATACACACATATATACATAAACATGTGATTCTATATACATAAGATTGTATGTACGTATGTATGTACATATAAGGTGAATACTTAATTGTAAATTTATTTAGGCCTAATACAGATGAATTTCCCTGAATACGAGAAAATAGAGAATTTTGACATTTATGAGCAGGGATATCAAAAAGTAGGCAGGAAAATACATCAAAAAGGCATACAATTTCCCATTTTTTCACTCTCGAAAACGAAAATCTCTAATTTTTTTTCATACTCTTAATTTATTGCATTTACATTTCACTATCACTCACAAAGAACATAGATATTCGCTTGGCCAAATTCATTCGCTTCGCAAGTTATAATACCAACCATACGGGAGCCATAAAAACGGGCAGCATCCTTATTTTCCACGATCTTTGGTTATGTTTTATTCTGTTAAACTGGTACGCTCGCTATATTGCAGTCTATCATTCTTGCCTCAATAATTGCTGTTTAAGCTTTTTTTTAATGAAACGATACTAACTTGAGTTAAGTAAAATTATAAAAAATAATACTAATTCGCTTAAAACATTCATGGAGGTGAAAGTATAAGCTGTATGTATATATATATTATGTGTACACATTTTTGCTATCATTTTGGTTTTAAATAAAACTGTATTGAAAGATGTTGTCTTTTAATTCTGAAAACAAAATTGTTTGTTCAGATTCGATGCTTTAGAAATGTACCGATTTTTCTAAGCAGAAATCTGGCCACCGTAACAAAATAAGGTTTCAACATTAAGGCGCTACTTGCCACACTGAGCATGAAACAATTACCCTATTGCGAACATCTGCGGTCTTATTGAATCTCTCTACATAGGAACATGGTAAAGTAATAGATGCAATTTGTAATCAGTAGAGCTCGGATTCTTATGTTAAAAAATAAGCATAAAAATAATAGAGTACCAGTCAAGTCAGCGTCAAAAATATGAATACCCTGATGTTTTGACTATTTTATTTATTTATATTTTCCATACCAAATTTTACTAATGCTTTTTAAATATAATTCATTTAACAGAAGAACTCAGTGTTGGGCAGTATCGATACAAAAAGTACTCAGAACTCGATTATCAAAAGGATCGACAGCACTCAATTTTTAAAAGTATCGATGCTGAGTACTCCAGAGAACTTATTACTCACAAAAGAACTCGAAAGTACTCAGTACTCAAAAAAGGAACTCGAAAGTACTCAGAACTTAAAAGATCTTGAAAGTACCTACTCATTACTCAAAAAGACTCTGTTCCAATAGTCGCTTTGATACATGTACTCAGGATCGATTCAAAGTAATCAGTATTAAGCGTCCAATAGACTTAAAAAGTACTGAGCTTAATTTACATTTAACGGTATTCAGAAATGATTGCACTCAATTTGCAGTTTCAATAATTTTCAAGTACAATACTTGTACCCAGTACAGTTAGCCATTCATTTGACGTAATTTGGGATTCATATATTAATTTGAATAAAGTACTGCCAGCTTGTGAGATTTCTACACTAAGTATTTAAATGTTACCAACATGTGTATATCTAAAGAAAATACTCAGTACTCTGAAAACTCTTGATCCTTAAAAGTACACGATATAGCCCGAACACAATGGAAACGACGAGCTACAAACCACAGCTGTCAAATTATTTTAACACGTACTCTTATGTAGATAATTATTTTGGCGACGACCGGGCTACGCGACGGCTGTGGTTGTGGCCAGATTAGATCTATTTCTATTTTTCTGGCGACAGATAAGGTTCTTCCTCTTCTTTTATGTCAAACTCATACAAATTCATGATGTCGCTGCCGCGTGTAAAGAAATCATGTCGCCATCGACAAAGCGTTTAGATAATGAAGATGACAAATTGGAAGCTGTGGTCTGTAGCTCGTTGTTTTCAATGTGTTCAGAACTATACATCTCAACACTAGAAGAAACCACAATAATCATTTTTTTTTTGTTTCATACAGGACTCGGGAAAATACAAGAAATACCATAAAACGTTCATAAAAATTTTCAATTTTTTAATCGATTTTGTTGCCTATTAAATTTTAGTACAATAAAGTGCAAGTTTAAAGTCGATAAAAATTACCGTTGATTTTTAAGATTTTCTTTTTGTCGCGGCTGTTGCGCATTTTCTATAATATACATAAAAGATAATAGATATTGTTCATACGTTATATGGAATAAAATGCTAAACACCCTCGACAAAAAAAGCTCTCAAAAATCAACGGTAATTTCTAGCGACTTGAAATAAAATTTCATACTCTAAATTTTTCTAAGAAATCGGGTTGAAAATTTTAAAATTTTTCCTAAGTTCTGTATGACATTAAAAAACTGGATTCTGGTGGTTTTTGCTGTTGAATGAATGCTATTTTTATAAAAATATTAGAAAAATGTGAGGGGCATGTAACTAGATGTTGCAAGCAAAGTAAAGCCTCGGATGATACCCCCACTTATGATGACGACCACGGCAAACGTTGAAAGGACCTCGTAATGACAAAAGCCGACATCACCGCCATCCAAGAAAGGTGCGTAAAGAAAATGATCTTACTTTAGAACGTCAATAGTAAATGTTCTATAGACTTTTCAACTTCAGCAGCATGTTAGTACTTTTATATATATTTACATACGAATGTGTGTGTCACTATACATATGTACATATATGTATGTACTTTATGTACATACATATGTATTCGGTATTTTTCCTACTTCGCCGAATCCGAAACCGCTAATGGAATGCGTGCATCTTGTTTTCCTCGCAGCTAACACACACAAACATACATATATGTACATACACCTCCGAAGGCACATGCTAAAACTTTTTAATGTAACTTAGGCTCCGAAATAAAATCATCATTAATTACGAAATGCGAGGCCAACAACAACACAGACTAAAAAACCAAGCCAGTGTGGGTGTATACAGGGGGGGCCAAGTGGGAAAACTGCCCACCCCTAGACTCAAAAAAACTTGAAATTTTTTTCTTTTTATTTATTGGCGCCTGTGACCGCCTAAGCGATTTTGGCCGAGTCCAAAAGATCACGCCAGTCGTTTCTCTTCTGTCAAGTGAAGCAGAGTTCTTCTCCACCTGGACTTTCCAACGCAGTGGGGGTCTCCCTCTTCCTCTGCTACGCTGCGTTAAATAAATTCGGGAATGTAGGCACAAAAAAAGCTGCTTTCCAATTGCTTTCTTCCGCTTGAAAGGCAACATTCATACCGTCATTATGCCTAATTGAGAAATATAGCAAGATACTTGAGCCAGTGGCGACCGTACTCCAGTCGAAAAACCTGGATCATAAAAATAATAAAAGAAAACAAGAAATAAGTTGACAATCACTCTGTATAGCTTTTAGTATTAGCAACGAATACAAGTGAAGCCTTGAATATTGAATTAAGTCTCCCGCGAATAGTTGATCGACAAAAGCATTGAGCAAACCACCTAGCCGCATCGCAGAGATAATACTTTCAACGTTTACTTTATATCCCTATACCTAAGTTTCTTAATAACATCATTGGAAATAAGATTTAGTGAGAAAAACTCGCCAGCGTTTTATTCATCGCTTTACAAACTTTGAAATTGCTGGATATAGTATTGAGGTTTTACGGACTACACGGTTTGCAAGCGGAAGTACAGCTATGGGGTTCATTGTTGCAAGGAGAACAGAACACAGATGTAAACTTGATAGACTTGTATAAGGAGTCGGTTATGTTTTATCCTCAATTTAACGGAGGCATTCAAATGATTTTAGCTTTACCATACTCCATTGTGAGGTCGTTCAGCACACTTCGACGTGCCAAAACTTGGCTACGATCAACAATGCAAGAATACCGCTTGAATGGCTTATGCATGCCCAGCGTTCAAAGCCAAAGGGTTGAGCAGAAACCGTTTGAAAGAGATTTTCTGAAGATACCAGAAAACTTATACATACTTGCTTAAACATAAAATTTTCTATTCATATGTATGTATTCAAAAAAAAAATAATAATAATAAAATTTTATTAAAAACCATTTTTTCCGCCTATACATATAAGCTCCGGCGCCCCCCCTTGGTCTAAGGCTGGCTACGCCCTTGCAAATGATACGCCAACAATGGAGAAAAACCAAAAGCAGCTAAGCAAAAATTGGAAACCAGTTATATTACTCACTACCGATAAGGATTTGACGCTGCATCGAAGCGCTGCTGGCAAACTTGCAGCCGCATCGCTAAAAATGCACTACATACAGCATGCAGAAAAATAGAGAATGGTTGCGATGTACAATAATATGGACGGTCTCCTGCAGGGGCTATGCGTTAGCCAAAACTCAAGCGAACGTGTTGAAATTGAAGCTCAGCTGGCGGCGAACCCGACCAACCCGTCCGCATACGGAATTCGAGTATTAAATTGCAACGACCTACATATGTATGTAAAATGTGATAAAGAAATAGGTGCAATGCGAAGAAGAATACTTAAGAGACGCTCACAAATTGCACACACACAGGGGATGGAGGGAGGTGTCAGGAAGTCAGTTGCAGCAGCGGCGCCTATTGAGTAGCGGCTCTAACAGAGGCGGTGAGCTCGACAGCAGTGAAACGTAGGTAATTTTGAAAATTGCAGCGAACGCATTTCAAAATCGCCATTTTTGGCTGCTCGAGGGCAGCAAATGTGAAATGAAGTTTCTTTCTTTCAATTTTTTACATGGTTTTCGTTGGAAACTTTAAACTTCAGCAAATCAATTCGATACAACCAACAACCGCATCGCTTGTGCATTTATATTGTATGTAGTCTGTGTGGTTGTTGTTGCTGTTATTTTGGCATTTTTCTGTTTTAGTTGTTGCAACGTATTTACCTAGAGTGCAGCTGAATTTGCCACAAAATACAATGCAAGTTCAAATTGCAGAAGCATCGGAATGTGCAAGGCGTTCGCAAACTGCTGTTGTTGAAGTTGTTGTAGTTTAACTGTTTTTGTTTTTGTTCTTGCTGTCGCCTTAATAATGACGGCACTGCCCAAACGTCAGAGAGCTTGTTTTTCTTGTAAGCCAATCGTGACTTTGACAGCGAAAATATGTAGTTGCGCCATTGCAATAAAAATTCAAGTGGAAGCGGCAACAACAACAATGGCGCATGCGCAGCCACGCAGCTAAGCTAATGGCTCATTCCCATTACGAAAGCCAAGCAGCGCCGAATTTAACTTGAAACAACGGATCAGTGAGCGATGCAACCGATTTTCGGGGCCTCCAAAATTTTGCCAAGATGTTTAGCGCGCTGGCAGTATAGTATAGCAACAACTTCAGTGAAAACAACAATAACAACACGCATAGTGAATGCATTAGCAGAGGGCAACACCAACCAACGAGTTGTGTTGATTGAAGCAAAATAATGAAACTTGTTTGCAGTGCAGCGACTGCAGCGCACATGAACAACAACAACAAAGAGAAGACGATACGAACAGCAAAGACAACGAAAAATAAAACTGCAATAAAAACGCAAGCAATAAAGCGTTCAGCAAGAGCTTTGTATTTTGTAGCTTTTCTATGCAATGCGATATTTTTTCAAGGATATTTTCGTATGGCTGCATTGCATTTGGGAAGCATTTTCGAAACTGAATTACTTGTTTTAGTTTTTTATAGTTTTTTTTTTTGTTTTTTTGGTGCAGTTTGTTTTCGCTTTTTCGCCTTTTAGTTCGAAGCCATTTACGGGTTTGCGTGCAGTGTCCAATAAAGAATGGTGGAAGGGCAATTGAAAATATAAATATGTGTTTAAAATACAATAAAAAACTAAGGCAATGTGTATGTATGTACATTAGGGGGATCCAAAATAGCTAACCTAACGAATTTATGGCTTTAAAAGGACCTATTTACTGAGAAGAATATTATCCCATTTGGAAAAATTTTGATTTCAATTTAAAAAGGTGTCGGTGGGCATTTGAAATGTTCCGTTTAATTAACATGCAAAAAATTTGTTTTCATTGAAAATGTTATAACTAAGGCCCGGATTTTTATGCGCTAAAAAATCAAAAATATGCACTAAAAACAAGCAAAGTAAGCAAAAAGACTTCTCGCATTTGTTTTGCTTTTTTTAATATTTTTTTACTTTTCATATTTTATTACAAGTTTGTAATTATTACAAGGATATATTGTAATTTTTAGCGCCACGAACAACTCAATATTAACTAAATATATACATATCTAAGACTTTAAAATATGTAGGTATTAAAACAAATTAAGCACTTAAAGTAAGAAGTAATTCATGTACAATAAAATAAAAATACACATTTGTTGTCCATTTTTTTTTTCAATTTGCTTTGTTCAGGGCTTTATTGGCAATCAAGATAAATAGTTTTTTAAAGTTTTCAAAGGTAAAGCTTTCCTATTTGGCCAAAAAATGTTTTGTATAAGGAGAACGTTCTTTCTACGTCAACATTGGTGATAGGGGCGTACTTGAAGCAAGCTAGTTCATTGGGATTATAGCTATTAAGCAGGGATTTGTACATTTTCAGTTCAATAAAAGAATTTCCAGACAACACCGAAATGTACATATCTGTACAAATGTACAAGTCGTGTGATCCCTGCTTAACAGCTGTCACTTGCGGCCATTTGGCTACTTTGCACAACAGATATTCCCTTAAGTTTCTTAACCTTAGAACCGTGACTTAGCTATACAACTTAATCTCGTGACTTGGGTACTCAGTGCCCAGTAATGTATTTCATATGGAAATTTAAGCTTTCTAAGAAGTTTTTTTCTAAAAAAACACAATATTTCGCTTATTGATGCACATATTTTAATGAAAAATGTTTTTATTGTTAGAAACAAAGGTTGTTTTATAGAAAAAGATATAAATCATATAAAGTTTTAGTTTTAAACCGCTCAGATGGGTGAAATTCTCCGCTGTCTTTTTGATGCGTTTTGATTTGGTGTCGACGTTGTTGGAGTATTGTCCTCATCTTCATCAATATCTGAGTCCGTATCAGCATCGGCATTGTATTTTGCGAAATAGCACTTTTCACATGTTCTTATATAGTGTTTGGTGCATGTCGGAGTAAGGCAATGGTCACAAACCGCTGTTGTTTTGTTGTCGGTTTTAGAAGCTTTGCATGTTTCACACCGCCGTTTCAAAGTGCTTATCTGCGGAAGGAAAATAAAGTTTTAAAATATATTTGAAAATAAACTTATTTTGAAATTAAACAAATTATGAAAGCCTACCTGTATTGCTGGACGCGATTTCGGTTCTTCAGGAGCCCGTTTGAAATCTATCAAGTCCATAGCAGTTTTCGTTGCAGAATTAATTTTTGTTTTGCAACGGTTGTGCAATTGTTTCTGTGCCAGCTGCATAGAGAGCTCTTTCAAAAATATTTTTCGCTTTTCAGACTTATTGGTGTTCCACATAGGGTGACTATGCTCAAAAAGCCTGAACGCTGCAAGTCCAGCAACATCCAGCATATTATAAAATAATGCCATGGGCCAGCGGTTTGTTTTTCTTTTGCCAGTGAATCCACGCAGCATTTTGTCAAAAGTATCAACACCACCTTTATGCTTATTATAGTCATGTATGACTTGTGGTTTTTTTGTTACAGGATTCACATCTTCGCTGGAATGGGCAGTTGAAAGCAATAGCACGTTTTTCTTTGAATGTGTTGTAAAGCTTACCAATTGCATAGATTTTGAAAAGCAAAACACTGATTCAAACACACCCGTTTTCTTTGCTTCTTCAGAAGATGTAAAAAGTTTTGGCAATTGCGGCTTATTGCCTCTTATTGTGCCCACGATGGTAGTATTCCGTATAAGCGATTCCTCCGCCAAGTCATAGCTTGTGAAAAAGTTGTCCATGGTGATATTCACACCCATATCCAAATATCGATCGCTGAGTCGCATTACAAGATTGCGCGCAATTCCAGTTGACCTTTGTTCATTAGGCTGTGCACCCAAATATACTTCGCCTGCAAGTGGATAATTGGATGTTGCGTCAACAAGCCAAAATATTTGTATGCCATATTTTCCAGGCTTGGAGGGAATGTACTGGCGGAAACTGCATCGGTTTCTTGTTGAAAGTAACTGTTCATCAACTGTCAATTCTTTCGACGGGATAAATGGTATCGTCAAATTCGCCAAGAATAATGTCCATACATGACGAATAGGTGCCAACTTATCGTGCCGTAATCTCTCAGCACGAGTCCTGGAATCATCAAAGCGTAAAAAGCGGCATAATTGCTCAAACCGATGCAATGACATCACTGCTCTGTAAAAGGGCATGTTCATTTTGTGAAAAAGATCCTTAGCATGAACTAAATTTGCTTTTTCAGCAACGCAGTATAAAATTATTGCAATAAAAGCGTATATTTCATCCGCATTTGTGTCTTGCCAATATCTTAATTTTTTTGGAACTGTTTGACGCATATTTGCTTGAATTACCCTTTTAGCTTTCCTATTTGTCTCAAGTGCAATACCTTCAACAAGGGACACTGGGAAAACGCGTATGAAGGCATATATTTTTGACTCGAAAATTTCCGTGCATATTGACGTCGATTGTCTGCGCATTTCCAAAGCCTGTTCTGTTCGCCGTTTTTCAGTTTGGCTTGGCATTGACCACCATATGGTTTTGTCGTTCCTTCCTTGACCACAATATTTTTCGCCACGATTGGCCTCAATAACCGAAGTTGACAAATGAAGTCTGCTTTCATCAGGATCTATATCTACTGCAGCTTCCTCGTGGACATATTCTTCGAAACGTGGATCTGGAATGGGCTCAGCATTATCTTCTCCGAAGTCAGACTGGTCACTGGGTGTAGGTTCGTTGTCATCACCATATGTAGGTTCTTTCCCTGCATCATCATTATCGCTTTCATGAGCATTGAAATAACTTGCAATATTTTCCTCCTCTTCTTCCGTCAATTCACGGCGTAGGTTGGCCAAATAAACCGCCAATTCCTCACTCATTTCAAAATCTATAACTATTACAACTAAAAAATGAACTGCTCACTTGAAATTTTTACGCGAAACTGATTAAAAATGCCCAATAACCACCAAAAACCGTTAGAAAATTTATGTTCTCCATACAAAATATATGAAAAAATGTATGGGCACTGAGTGCCCCAAGTCACGTATAGCGTACTCATAATATAAAATACCGTTACTTTCTTTTTATAAAATATATACACCTAGAATTCAGTCAACTTATAAACCAAGGTGCAATCTATCTGCCTATGAAAAAAAAAATCACATTGGGCTTCCCAAACCCCCGAAATTCGATATCAAAAATTAATATGGGCACTGAGTGCCCAACTCACGGTTCTAAGGTTAAACCCCTTATTTTTTGTAGAATGGTATCCAGTTTTTCTTGATTGTTTGCCCTAGTTCACCCTGCACGCTTTGAATAGTAGTAAAAGCAGTCTCCACAAGATGCACTTGTTCAGCCAATGTTTCAGCAAATTTTAAAAATATTTTTTCCCATTCGGCATTATATCATCAACATTACTGAAGCGAGCCCTTACATCTTCGGCCACTCGGTGCATTGTGTGCCAAACAAGTAACGCGCAGTAACTTTGGGTAAAATAACTTCAGCCCCTTTGCTGATTTTACCATATCGAGCCCTAGCCGCCAAAACGTAAGCGACATATTTTTCAAAAATTTTCTTTTTGATGCAGAAATGCCCCTATCGATGTATTGAGGCCTAAATGCCCCTAGAGCATCTAGACACCAAAAATAAAATTTTGAAAATATGTCGCCCACGTTTTTTTGGCGGCTTGGGCTCGATATATGGCGCTGCGTCATTGGCATTAAAATAATTTTCGACGAAATCAGTACGCAATAGTTGCGTGAAATCATCAAATGCTCTTGCAATTGTGGAGTGATTCTTCCGTTCTAGACAGACGGCGTTTAATAAAAAATGCAATTAAATATGCTTTTTTTTGACAAAACATGCCTGTATTTGCATTTAAGGCAAAATATGTAAGAATATGCACTGACAAATCGATGTCATCTTAACGCAAAGCTCTTGATACGCAACATTTGTTAATCTTGTAAGTTCCTATGACTTACCAAAAAAAAAAATGGAAATTGCATAGAAACCGGCTAAAATTGGAAAAGAGACCCAGTGCTCACACCGCATTTTGTCTCTCTGAAAAAAAGTAATTTTGCGTAAGGTCGGCCACCTAGAGATGCAGTGGTTAGCGAGCCACATGCTGCGGTTAAGTGAGAGGCCTTTAGAGCAAATTTCGTTAGATACAAATTGTCGAGCTATGGCCCATCTGTAAATATAGGTGTAAATCCTGGATCTAAGTCCGAGCGGTTTGCTAAGTCGCGTCTGTCTGGAGAGAAAACCTTTTGTCGAAGCAAAAAATTTGGGCTGATGTAATTCAGTTAATAATTATGTAGGGTTGCTGGAATGGTGCTCAGAATTTTGAGGTCCTACCATGTGTGAGCTGCATTCAATCTGGTTGCGTTGCAACCTGCTTGATATCTACCGTAAAGGTCGATAAGGAAAATATTTAATATCCTTTCTACCCTAGCCTAACTGAGGGTAGAGGGCAGGGCTACCGTGATGAAAATTATTGCAGCGCTTTGTATGCTTCCCGATATTCTCCTATAAGAACACATCTCTATAGCCTGCCACCATACGGTGTTCCCATAAAAAAGGTTGGATCGGAACTGCCGTAGATAATTCTAAATTTAAGGACACTTGCTATCCAGCGGCATGTGGCAACGTCATTCGTTTTGCTCTGGACGAAGCTGTCTTGTAGAGAGCGCGTTGTATGTTATCGAAAGAAGCATCCTTAGCCAGTGTTTAGGCGCGTCTGCTAACACCAGTCACCTGCTATGTACTGCTACGTGTGAAAAAATTTCCTTTGGGAAATTTATTAAATTTTTGCACATGCACTTCTCAACTGCCATGTAGTTGAACTTTCTTAAGTTTTAATTAGACGACACTTCAAAGTATGCTTGGCCTAGTCTGATACATCCTCCGGAAAATGCTTACATGACTTACAATCATGCAGAGGTGGTTACCATTGGCCCCCTCACTGAGTTATTCACCCAGGAAGAAACCTACGGTAAACTTGCTGGTATACAGTTTCTTCTTCAGATCCAGTGCAGTTCTCTCTTCGCTTTTATTCTTATTCAATTTCTCTGATAGTTCGGCCACAGAAAAATTTTAGTTATTGAGGCTGTAGCTTTTAAAGCAAAGCTAACAAATTACTTTCTTCCGATGATGAGGTCGTGCGTATATTAGTCCTCAAAGAATAATAAAAAAAAGATAAAAAATATCTCCAAATTTTCAAGGATATTTAAGCACAAAGGTTGTAAAGACATTTTTCATACCCATTCGACCTTATGCACAAAAAATTTATTCTGTTAAAATTCTACAGAATTTTTTCTTTTATATGATATCCTTATTATTATCCTACATTGCACCGAATTTTTTAAATAACTATTAGAAATAATAATTTTTTTCCTTAAATAAAAATCATGACACCATAGACAAAAAGTAAGTATGCAGTTTTACTATAATTTACGCATAGTTTCGCAAATATATATTTTTTTGTGTGTAAAATTTACCGTTACTGACGGTGTTATAAACCAATTTTTAGCAAAATTCTTAATTTATGCAATTCTTCATTTTATACACCGTAACTTTAGCTTTCATTAACTTAAAGTCCTCAGCACTTCGGAAGCACCTAAGCGGCACTTATTGAATTTATTCGCGCTCAAGGTGAACTGGCTGTTGCTGTTTGTAAACACCTAACTACAATAACCGTCATCTCACTGAATACATACAAACATCCTTATACATACACCTGTATGTACTTAGTATGTGTGTGCACCAACAAACAAACCAATAACCGATCGTCCGTATGGCGCGCCGTTGCGTAATCACCTTCAACTCAAATGCATTCATCTTGCAAGACACTAAAAAAAAAACAAAGAAAAGCAAAAAATAGAGCTAATAAAGTAAATGTGTTAATTTTATTTCTCAATAATCTGAATTGTAAACGGCAAAGCAACTACCTTTACTTAATTTTTGCCTACGTAAACACATACGTACATACATATGTACAGTGTACACACTTAGTAGAAATAAACAGGCAAATGGCCTCTAATTCATGTAAATCCCCACATCCAATTGCTTTCTTCTCAGCAAGTAAATGGCTTGAATTCTTGTAAATCACTTGACCCGAAAATAGTTAACCCCAAACGCAGCTTACAAAGGTCAAAATACATATGTTTGTAAGCTCACACACATGTCTACACATGCATACACACGCACACGCACAATTTCGCACTTGAAGTGTCTCATAATACCCCGTCCCGGTAATTGGATAATTTTCGGCAGGAAAACGAGCAAACACGCTCGCGCCGCCAGAGGCGGTGAAAAGTTGCCGCCATAAATTCTCACCCAAATTCATCATAAAATCACTTAAAATAATGCCCTATCCCACATAAGTAATTGCATGTCGAAAACTTTCGACGTCCAACCTTTGACCTTTTAAGCTATTTATTAAATAAGCGCTGTCAAGCAAAACGTACACACATACGGGTATGTATGGGTTAAACGGTTGCCTATCAACACCTCAACTCAACCCCTCTTTGGACGATTATGACGTGAGCGTGCGTGTGCCTAAGCGAGCGTGTATGCGAGGTCTATACCGGTTTGGGGCAGCAGGCGGCGACATCGTCCACTCTAGGGGTGGGACATGCTAATTTGTTGCCCACAAAGCATGTGCCGTTACTGTGTGTGAATATGTATGGAAATAGTTGCTAGCAATGCCCGAGTGGTAGCCAGCCCACCAGAGACTGCCTGAATTGGCTTTTAAACTCTTCCGGTTCGTAACACCAAACCGGACACCTCATAAAAAGTATGCGTCGTGTAAGGATACAGGATGCGGCAGGAACGTACGTTTTAGATATTTAAATATATGTACATATGCATACATGTGCTTATGTATATATGTATGTATGTTTGTGTACATGCCAAGGCAGGTCGAATTTGACACGGTTGGTGTAGGGGTTTCTTGTCTTCACAGGCAGGCCAAAATACCAAAGCAGTAGAAACAAACATTGTCCTTAGGGCAGGCCTTTTCGTTGGTATGGAAAGCAATCCCATAGCGAGTTCATAAATTGGTCTTTTAAAGGCTCACAACCCTTTAGTGAAAGTTGGACTAGTTGTGTGGAAGCATTAGTCCTTGAATTGAGATTTTATTACTATTTAAGTACATATATTGAAATGGGTATTGTTAAGTAGGGGCGGCAACAGATGAATTCAGGTAAAGAATCTTCGGACATAGTAGGCAGGAGAAATGTATTTGATATGAACTAAATGGCTACGCGACTAAGTTGAGTGAAGGAGGATCCGATTCAGCTGATTCGTACCACCTGGCTATAGGATTTCCTGTACTGTGGGGTAGTAAGTCCGAAATGTCTCTAAGTAAACCAGCAGTTGTGCAGAGGCATCTCTGTTTTGTAGGATTCGGGTACTGGTGCGGGGTGTGGTGGACAGTCAAAGTTTGGCTGCAATTCACCGAGCCTGTTTTGGGTTTTCTATTGCATCTGTTTTTACCTTACGGGCTCCAAACCCAGTGCAAAACCCATTGCTGGGAAAGTTTTTGAAGATGCTCATTTATATGTGTATATAGCGAGTCGTTTGATCTAAGACAATAGACGACTGCTTGTGGCCAAATCTAATCTAAATCTGATCAGATGCTGCTGGATTTAACGAGCTCTTAAACCAACTAAGTCGGAGCTTCTCGCACATGGGTTGCTCAAGTATCCGAGAGTTGATTAAAAAAAATAATAATTAAAGCGTTTTCTGAAAATCCAAGGTGTGTTTTAAATGCATAAAAAGGTGTGTTTAAAATGCAATAAAAAATACCAACAACAAAAATGAGCATAAAAATTATTGAATATAATATTAAAAAAAAAAAACAATTTTTATTAGTATGTTAAACGTCTCAAAAGTGGTGATATTGATACAACCGACCAAAAGCGCGGAGGAAGGCCATCAACGTTTATAGACGACGGCAGGGAGCCAATTTTGGACAAAGACCCATGCCAAATCCAAGAAGGAGTTGCGGACAAATAGGCGTAACTCAAAAAGACAAACTGGGTGCAACACGAACGCAAACGAAGAGATATCGAACGCCGTATCACTGTTTTCCTAATACTCCTTCAACAGTACAAAGAAAAGCCGTTTTTGCATTGTATTGCCACCGGCGATAAAAAATGGATTCATTACGACAATCCAGAGCGCCAGAAGGCATATGATAAGCAGGCCGAACCCGGATCGTCGACGCCATGGCACCAAGATGCGACCAAAAGGTAGTTTTTTATCCTGAGCTTCTGAAAAGTGGTTTTACGATCGACGGGGGTCGCTACAGACAACACTGATGATTGAAGCGAGGGATTGCGGAAAAATGGGTGAAATGGGCAACCAGAAATGAATCATTCATCGTCCACAAGTCGCACAAGTAGTCAAAACTTATCTCGATGGTTACCGGATGGGAAATCCTAACCAACCTGCCTTATAGCCCAGAACTTGCACCATCACAATGTGGGGGGAAGACATACACAGAGATACTAAATATTTTAAATAAAATACTTTATGGCAATTTTGCTCAATTCGAAATCGAGAAAAAAATTATTTAAAACTGGCTTGTATAATCGATATATAAAACATATGCTACGAAATATAATAGAAAATATAATCTGGGCAATATCTCTAAAATCGGGCTCAAGGCGCTGCTCATAGTTTGTAAGAGATTTAGCGTTCTATATAAATCATGCAAACATTCTATTCGTGACACACAGACAGACAGATTTATCCAACCGTATACCGGGCAGTTATGTGCTCAAAATATCATTAAATTAAGGCAAATGCTCTACTGGTTCCCACAATCAACCAATTCGGCTTGGTCTAGCACTGCTCCCAATTAGGATACTTTAGCGCTGAGGTTGAGGAATTCCAACTTACTACGTGGATATTTAAGACTTAGCACACACGATTAGAGCAGTGCATGCGGAAAGTGTTAAATTCATTTTAGGGTTGATTTCCTCCGTTTTCTTTACTTTTATATGCAAGCCGTTTGTTTGTATGTGCCGCCTTTGCTAATTAATTTACTTTTAATACCTGCAGGAACTTTCTAGTCGACTAGAGCTTGTAAGCGTTTAAGATTCAAGGCTTCTCCAACCTCTGGGCCCCCCTCCCGGTGGATGAGCGTTAAAAGCTGAGGCAGCACAATAACGATTAAACAACACCTGGGTGCGCTTATGAAGGCACTGAAGCAAATGAATGTCTGAAATCCCCATAGTTGGATGTGTCGACTGTGCCGCGAGTTCGTTAGATTTACAAGTCACGCTCGCGCTACACGCTTTCCTCTACGCTCGCCTAATTCTAATCGTTTTTTTTTGGTGTACATGGATTAATAAATAAATTCACTACTACATTAACAGTAGGAAGGGTATGTGGGAATGGGTTATACAGGATAGTAAATTAATAAATTCAAAGGCTGTCACTACGTATATGAATGTATCTATTGTATATGTAGAGCAGGCATGGGCAGCATTGGCAGAGCTGCCCATCACTGATTTAGAGGCAAAGGCATGCACAAAATTTGCTTACCAAAACTTCTTCTACTTTGCATTAACAAACGCTTAAGTGGTCACATACTTCTACTTTTATACCATAAAAGTTCAGTTTGAGCTTATGAATTTAAACTCCTCTAATAATCACTGTTCTGTGGTCAGTGTATTAGGCTGAATGCGTCAACCCATCGTAAGCACGAGCAGCTTGATAACTGGAGTGACCACATTTAATCGCTTCACACTCGCGGCCGGTTTGCGGTTTGTTTGTTCATAAACTAGACAACTAAATAAAACAATGCATATACTTATATTTTATCCATCTATTTGGCAGACCACGAAACACACTCATTCACTCTTTGAACCTTTTCATTGAGTTTTCTTCCAATTTTATGTGTAGTAAATGTGTTTGTTTTCATTTTCTTTTTTGTCATATTCCTTGAGGGTAAAGTCGGCAACCTATATCACGCCACCCCATAATGTCTGACCACTCACCAGCTTGTTAACTTTATGTGTGTAGGTACATACCTACACATGTTTATGGGTCAACTATGTATGTAGTATGTATTAGGGTGATCGACTCGGTTTTCCAAACCGGTTTCCACCGGTTTTTTTTTTGTTTTTTCTCTATATATATAGGCGGTTATTTTTTAAATCCTGGCTTTTCGAATATCGAATACTTAAACCGATTTTTTTTTGTCGAATAAACCGGTTTTTTTCAATTCATACAAACCTGAACCTCCCAACGAAAGTTTTGAGTTTTTCGAAGTTTACAAAATTTTTTTCCAGTTTAAGGGAAACCTCTAAATAGTTTTAAAATTATATCGCAGGTTATTTGAAGATGAACAGTGTATCATATTTGATTACAATAAATGATCGCTTGGCACTGAAACGTTTTTTACATGTTTAGTCGAGCTTCTCCTCCAATTCGTGTTCAGCTACTTGATGTTGTGACACAAATCTGCACTTTTACTTCACCTCCGAAGAAGCTTTTCATGGCTCAAGTACACACAGAGGTTTACCACTGTCTGTCAAACGATGTAAAATAAAACCGGTTTATCCGGTTTTTCTTAGTTCCAAAATCGGCAACCGTTGTTTTTTTTAATTGCAATTTTTCGAATAACACTGAAACCGGTTTTGGAAAAAAGCGAATAATCGAATACCCTAGTTTGCATGCATTGTAGTTGTTACATCTAAAGTGTTTCTATGCTCATACTTGGAATTCTCGGCATGTTTTCTTCATGTTTTACATCACAAGCACTCAAATGGTCTTTAGTCAGCGTGCTGTTAAGGTCTTGACCAGCCCTTTTATTGTTTTTAGTGGTGATATAAGGAATTTCCGTTATGTTTATGCTGCAATTGGGGCGGTTAATATAATTGCCCCACTCATCCCTGAGTACCTTAAGTGTTACATATTTCTGGTTTTTGTCATCAGTGGTTTTACACATTGCCACGAAGGAAGGAAATGAGTGACGGCGAGTGCCGAAGGCGGTGGAACGATGAGCTAGTGCATGTGCTTTATAATGGCATTGACATATGTATGTAGTTCAACGAATTAATAATAAAACGGTCATGCCGGTTAGCCCGTGAATATATGTATTCTGTATGAGCTACCCGCATACCTCCAACGATTAGCGAAATCTTAGAGCAAGCACTGTTCAGGTAACACTCCTGTGCACATAAAAGTAGACTTGAAGGGCAATTCTGGCAACTGTCTTTCACCTCACCACAATCTTTCGAAGGACAAAAAACTTTCTTAAGACAGTTGTCTATTCTGGCAACTATCTTAAAAGCTCCTTACCGTCTTTCGAAAGACTAATTGAGGGATCTGCTAACGAGCAGGTCTTAGCGTTATGCTGTTCGCCTTTTAAGTATTTTTGGATTACAGTCATTATAAGAAGGGACGCCAATACTCGTATAACGACTGGTACTGAAAAAGCATTGCCACATCAGAAAATTAACCCGCGAGCAGATTTTACAGGTGGTACAGGGGCAATTAAGTTGTTCCCTGCGATTGCGCCTAATGGGATATTTTGCACAAACTGCTCATAGAGCCCGGCATGCGCAAAATCAAAGCGAACTCTGCAAACAGGCTCAAATAATCTGGTTGTTGAAGGGCGGGGAAATATGGGCAAAGAGGTAGTCTTGAAAAGCTCTCAGAATATTGGGTAAATATCAGATTATATACTCGTAACTCCTACGTTAGATTTCAGTGAAATCTTTCGGGTGAAGTTTCCTTGTAAACACAACTGGCAAGGTAATTGATTAGAATTCTTTTTACATCGGTAGTGACGGGTTCGAAATGGACTACGGAGTGGATAGAAGGTATTCTCTGAAATTTTGGAAATCTCTCCCTCGTTCCGACAACCTGACTTCTCAAGCATTTTCCAAGTGGTAGTGTTGATGATTGAAAGGGCATAAAGGTTTTGAAACAAAACCATAACGGAGTAAAAGAAGCCTACATTTTCTCAGATAGTTAGCCATCACATATGAAATTGGCATCACCAAGGACAAATTCAGTCACTGGTGCCTTGGTTAGCATGCATCTAGAATGGACACTGAAAAAGCATGAGAAACTAAGCAAATTTTTAAATCTTATTAACATAAATAGATTGATCGACAAGCCCAAGTGATATGAAGATAATATCAAATAATAGAGTATCAAAATGGCGCTTACAGCGCTAATTGGGTTCGGGGTCAATGCCCATTCAACGCTGACAACCAATCAACCAACCAACCTGCTGGCGGTGGTAGAGAAAGAGGAAAGCATCGTCTGCGTTTGACAGATATGGCCAAGAGGGACCTGGTTTCACACGGTGTTTCTACTTAATTGTCGCCAGCCAGCGAAATGTAGGAGCGACTGGCCTGCTATGTTGAACTCGGCTAAACTCACTTAAGCGTTTATATCCCCAGTTAAGAATAAGAAGACGCTACATTGGACATAGGTGCATATGACTGAGCTGGTGAATATACTCCACGGCCTATGTGTTGAAATCAAAGGAGAGGACGCTCTTTGGCCCGGAACGGCATGCGTGCACTTGGAATGAATAATTTTTTAAACTTCGAAGTTAGAGATAGAAAATCAGCCCAAAATAAAAAGGTTCCTACTCGGAAGTAAGATGAGGTCTTACTATCAGGATCAATCTATTCCCTCTGTTTCCGCTACTGATGGTCGTAGTACGCCACTGGAGATAATATGTGTGCCTCCGTCGTCTGTTCCGTAGATCAATACTGGTCGGAAAGATACTTGCTTATAATCATCCGAACATATATTGGAGCTTTAAGCCTGGGGAGGGCGTGAAGTATTCTCTGTTAGCTTCCAGGTTTTGAGGCATTCTTCACGTCTGGAGTAATAAGCAAGCAGAAGGTCTTCGAAAAACATTTCCATCGCTTTCCGCTGATCGCCTCTTGAGCAAACTGCTCAACTAAAATGCTCGCTCCTACGGTGGTCCTTCGCTTATATGATCCAACAATTTCTCCGTAGTGACATAGATATAGAGTGATATGCTAAAGAATCTTCCGGCGAATTTCCAGCTTTAGGAATGTGGATTAAACGCAGTTGCTTATTCATAGGGAATGTAGAGATACATGCTGTACTTTTCTAAAGTTTATACTTATACTTTTTTTGACGTAAACGCCATATGCTTCACAGACTTACAGTTATCTCCTAGCTTATCTCGATGCGTAAAAATCTGGCATGATGATCTTTCACCTTTTCTGTTGCGACAGTTTCCAAAGCTTTCACAAGAAATCAGGCAAATGTAAAATGTTTGCTTCTCGAATGACAAACAAACAAGTCTTATCTTGCGTCCATCACAACCGCCTGGCCAAGCATCCTAAACAAGGAAGCGATCGCTCGAAGAGTGCATTGATCTCTAAGAATTTTTGCGTAGTCAAAGCCAACAGCTTGTGCAAGTAGATGGCAATGAACGTAGAAAATCGTGCGAACACAGAAGGGAATGCGCTGGATGGAACCCAAAAGAAGCACTGCGATATGTCTTGGTGAAGATTGCGGTACGCAATTCAAAGTGCATTTTAATAGCAACACGTCAAATGCCGAAAATATTCACATTGTCTTCTACTTGTTCTTCTTTTTTCAACTGGCACAGCTTGAGCGCATCTAAATTTGACTTGCTGCTGCGGTGTACAGTGTTCCAAAAATTCTACGTCTTTGCCAAAAAACTGGATAAATACTTAGCAATTTTTTTTTACAAACAACAAACACATGTGCAGCAGCATGCCAGTGAGCTTATGTGTGTGGTTGCTTGTATGTATGTATGTATGGTATATGTGGTAGGGTAATGCAATAACGAGTCTCATCTAAAAATGTTCTATAGGTTGTTGGAACTGCGCACTTGAAGTCCCCTCAGCGTTTCATCATGTCATTAACCAACCGCACAAGCAAGCAACAAAGCAATGCACAACGAATGGGTTTTTTTTTTTGGCAATGGGAAGGCGAATGGCAAATGAGGTACTAAAATAAGCAAACAAAACAACCAAAAACAAATAAAAACAGAAACGAAATATGAGAAAAAATGCAAGCACGCACGAACGAGGCAATGCAGAAAGTGATGTAAAATTTAGCCACTAGCCAGAGAGAGGCAAGGGCGGGCACATGCACACGTTGAGCGCTGTCAGTGGAGCCAGAACCAGAAATAATGGCGGCGTACAGGGATTTTGCGTCAAGCCAGCAATGAGTTGATAGACGAACCGAGCTCAACCGCAGAGCAGCAGCTCATGAACAAGCTATCGCCACAAACAGACGAACTTGCGGACGCTGGCATCGGTCTTTGAACCACCGAAAATATGGACCGACCAGATAAAGTCGCATCAAGCCGGAGGCACAAGTGGTGTGCTGGAGGACGTGGAGGGGACGAAGGCACTTTTTTTTGCTCTGCTTTTTTTTGTTGTGTGCGAATAATCCTAAAAGCAACAAATCAAGCACATCTACGCTTAGCGTTTGCACAACTGGAATTGTAATGGTGACGATCTACTATACACACTTTCATATTATATACATACATGTAGCTGAATAGCTCAGCGGTGCTTAGTAGAGGAGAGTGACTGAGAGCGCGAGAGCCGCAGCTGGTGATCACTGATCAGCGTGCTCCACCAAAGTGACGATTTGTGAGCAAATAAGAAGCTTTCGTTGTATTGGGGCTAATTGCATATATTGGAAATCGCCACCGAAATTTTGGCAATTCGTATGCTCTGCTCACAGACACCAGCAGGCGACGCGCTCTTTTTGCGCTCCGATCGCGTTATGCACTTATGTACATTGTATGTGTCACGCATACTGATTTGGGGCAAGTTCGCACAGTTGGATGAGCAGGAAACCGGTAGCGGGCCGCTGGTGTGACTGTATGCGGGTACAAATTTCGGCAATGCTCTCTTAGTGCAGCTCCAAAAATCACGCAGCAGCAATGACTCGCAGTCGCTGTCTGCGTTACACAGTCACTGTATGCAGCATTTTGCTTTTGTGTTAGTCACGTTCGGGTCTGTTGGAGCGGTGTCGACGGCGACGCGTTTACCCCACTTCGGCTGCTGCCGGCTCAACTTCTACCAGCGATCAAGCTTGCGACTTTCTACTCATTTCGGCAAATCTGCGCCCCGCTTGCACCTCAGCCTCCTGTTACGGTCGTCAACCAGTCAGTTGCGTTCATTGCCGATGCATCCATCCATTATTTAGTTTGGGGGTATACATGTATAATTGCGTTGTTTGAAAGTGTGAGCTCTATAAGTTGATATTGTCGGTGTTATCCACCTCTTCCGCTCTCTCACACCCAGCACGTCTTGTCCGTATTGTGGGGCCACAAAAAAGTTGCACTGAAGCCGTTAACCTCGGTTGTTCATTCGTTTTAGTCCCGCCAATACTCTCTCTACCACTTCCCGCATTTATGTAAGATTTGTGCTATTATAAAAAGATGGAGACAGAGAGACGCAGAGAGCGAGAGTGAGCGAATGTGAGTGGGAAGACGAGAACGTGAAGGGCTGTGCAAACGGAGGAAATGAAGTCATTTGTTGAAATTTTGGAACTATGCGCGCACACAAACACACAGATAGAGAGAGAGAGACCTTTATATTTTTTTGGGGCTACTGTGCAGTACAGCCTCAAAACAGCATTGCATTATACACAACTGGCTGCAGCGAATGAAAATAAGGAGGCAGGAGGGAAATGTACATAGTATTAAAATCGCATTACAAAACCTGTTTTGTCATTTGGAGGTCTCGGTAAAGACCAACTGGTCGAACAAATGCAACAACTGAAAAACGATCTTGAACCCCAGCACACAAAGCGCGCAACTAAACGACTAGCTCCAGTAGAAAATCACATCATAGGGTTCGTAATTCAGTTTTAGTAGCTACGCTGTAGTGCAAGATGACCACGTACCTTCCCGCTCCGCACTGCTGTACCGAAAAGTGTGGGAATTGTTTTTTAAGATTTGTTGTTTCGTCGCTGGATCGGAGTTATATATGCACATAGTAACATACATACAAAGCCAAGGGTACCATATCGTTGCTGCTCTGACTGTGAGAAACCGATGCATTGTGGAAGCGCGCATTTTTGGTGGGCCGCTGCTCTCTCTGAAGCTGTGCAGCAGCCGCCGCTGTATGTGTGTGTGTGTACAAAGACCCCCAAGTGCACTAAGCAAATGCACAAGCTAAGGTCCATAAGAGTGCTGAATGATGCACCTACATTTGTATGTGTATTTATGTTTGTATGTATGTTTTTGGCATTGAAGAAAGTTTGAACAATGCATTTGTTTATTTTTGACTTTTAGTAGATTTCTCTTTTCTTATTCAATTCATCTGCTTCTTTTGGGCATTCTGGCAGATTTCTCCATACACACGTAGTTTGTGTGAAGTTTTGCACTAAAAAAAATCTCTTACGTGTTACAAACATGCAGCATACATATGTGTATATAAATAGCTGGTCTTTCGTGTTTGTTTGTTTTTGTAAGCTTACAATATGCAGCTACAAATTGGAGACTGGTTTGCGAAGAAGTTTGCTCTATGGCTTTCGCCATTTTGTTAGACATGAAGTGAAAGCATGCTACTCAAAGTTGTAAATTCAGTTTTGTATGTGCGGAAAAGAATTTCATATTGGTTGCTTCTATCAATTACTAATCTTGTACTAAATAAATATTTTCTAGGATTGCGGTCAAATAAATACTTCATAATAAAAATATTATATGGCTTACCACCATACTTTTTAAGAAAATTATAAATCTGCACATTCAAACAGAGTTCACCGCTTAGCATTTGGATAAAAGTGTTAAGCAAGTCGTAACGGCATTTCGCACCTGCAAGGGATTGGCTACTGCAGTCATTAGACCAAATATGTGCATCCAGGTTAGGTTAGGTAAACTAGCTAGACATTGCGTGGCTTCGCAGAGACCATAAAGGTCTATAGCGTTACCAGACTCTGACCACATTCAGCAGCTAATCTTTGCGAACGAGGAGCAATGTTGAAGAACATCGCAGCCCTCTTGGCAGACTAGCCCGAAAGCCGGTTCCCAGGAAACTAATCCGCAGTCTGCTAAGGGCAGGACTTTCCTAAAGGACATGCTTCACTGCCTCCTCTTTTGTTCTGCATCTCCTACAGACTTTATCATTGGCCAGTTTAAAGAGCAGGCAATGCTCCCTTAGAACACCGATCAGTAGTCTGGCGTCCTTCCACTTGATGCGAATGAGAAACTTCGTGGGCTTTATGTCATACGCCCTGCACATAATCCTGGATATCTTGCAACCTCGAGTTTGGGTCCACAACTTCTGCGCCTTCCTTGTAATGGACAGGTCGAGCTCCCGTTTATTCGCTGGGAGGGTACTTCCTCTATAAGCATAGTTTCAGCAGAGCACCTTCTTTGGCAAGTCTGTCGACCCCCCCATTGCCCGCGACGCTGGTGTACACCGGAATTCAGTATAGGTGTCATCAGTACCAGTGTGTACCAAAGTTGTCCTGCACTCCGCCACACTTCATGAGGAAGTGTTGTGTGATAGTAGCGCCTTTATCGCAACCAGGCTCTTAATATAGCAATTTATCTGTTTGTTAGCTAGATTGCTGCTCAGTAGCTCTGCCGCTTTCTTATGGCCAATACTTCCACTGGAAAATGCTGCACTAGTCCGGCATCTTATAGGATTTGTTGAGACCGAGCTCAACTTCGACCCGTCTGTATAGGCATTCACCGAGCCAGCACTCATCATGCCCTCACGCCAGCCTTCGGCTTCCATAGTGGCTGCTAACTTCGTCCCAGAGTGCAGTGAATTCTCTGACGGACGCTGTACGCAATCTGTTTCGTAGCCTGTCTGCTGTTTCTTGGCGGAGAGCCGTTGGTGTAGTCCTAAGTGTCCCTGTCATGTGGATCATTGTTAGTCTCTAAACACTTTCTTTTAAGACATGTTTATAGCACGATTTCGGTCCACCAAATAAAAGCACCAGTTAACCAGTCCTAAATGACGGAATGAAACCGCTGCATCGTCATTCCGTCTAAAGACGCCCAACACAGATTCGCCGTTTTCCAGTACCGCTTATATTCATCTAAGAACATTGTGTATGGCGGTGTTGTGCCTTTAAGAGCATGCATGCCGCTTCGTTTTTCCTTTTTATGTATATGTCTATTAACCCATCCAGGGTCTATCGAAAAAAATATGCTATGCTAATGGACTTATAGTCCTATAGCGTCGCTATTTCAGCTTACTTTTAACAAGTAGACCACCCTCGAAGTCCTCCAAGACCTTGAAACGTAGAAAAGCCTTAAGCCGCCCGCTAAGATGTTGCGCAGCCAGCCCCTGGTCTTCTGAATGTACCACCAAAGTTGTCTAAAAATTCAAAAAAAAATACATATGTACATAGATTCTGAAAGGGGTTTCAATTGGGCTACAAGATATAAATGCATCCATAAAAAGCTCCTTTTTTGTGCGGATTTTTGTAGACGATGTTGTGGAGACCATCACAGGCAACGATCCGAATTCAATGCTACATAAGCAGCGGCGAAGAATATTTTCACGATGTTATATTCAAAATGTAAAAGCATTCATTCAAGAGAATTTCGTTGATAAACACCTCACACAATGTTTGTTGGAATTTGAACAAAATGATACTTATAGAGTTTCTGAGCATAGAGAAATCTATTACCAGATATTCGAATGGCTCAAACATGAAGAAAGAAGCCACTGCCCTCTGTATCAGTAGAATGAGACTTCTAAAACCTTTTGAGGCCTTATAGTTTAAGTGGAAATAACACACAGCCAGTAAAGTGACTACAAATTTGGAGGATTAGTGCGCGAATGAGGCAAATACGAGACTACACTCTAAAAAATCTGTTTAAAAATGCGACTAAAAATCGAATATATTTTTGTTTATTTTTTAAATTTTTTAGTAAATTTACACTATGAATATGTATTTTTCTCGTTTACACATTTTCGTGCGTAAAAATCCTTTTTGTTGACGGCTTTATACAATTCTACGGGTGAAATCAAACAGCAGATGTGTATTTTGTGGCTTGTACACACTTTTGTAGTAAATTTACGCATACCACAACAGCTATATCACACTCTAAAAAGTCCGAAATTTAAATAAACTATTCGTTGAATAATCGAGCATATAATTTCGCGAATAATATGGTAGGAAATCAGTAACCTACCTTTTAGGTAAGAAATCTACACAATTTTTTTTTAGAGTGTAGTCAAATTTATAGGACGACGCAAAAAAGTTTTGAATAAGATAATCTTGAGAAGCTGAGTGCTGTTGTTAACTCGTAGATGCACATGTTTAAATTTGGAACTATGCTTAGATTAGGCCTATACCTCTTTCGCGTATCCTGGACCGAATCCGACTAGTAGAGGCAATGGCGTCTCCTTGGCCAACTCGCGAAAGCGGCAGAGATATTTTGACCAAACACTTAATTTATGTAGATGACTACAGTCTGCAATGTCTTGCAAGAATGCCTTTAAATTTTTCCTCAGGGAAATTGATTAGAAATTGGATTCTGTTTTGAAGTGAAACTTCTTTAGCGACGGTTGGTGGTTGAGAGTAAATTGGCAAATATTCAAGGAAAATTGCACACGGAAATGGTGCAACGGAAATTGCTGGGGCTGAAACAAGTGCTTCTTGAGTGTATACACATGGTATTAATTAAAAAAAAAAAACTTTCTAATAAAAGGTTAAAGAATAACACTTAGAAAAAGATCAATACAAGAATGAAAGTAAGGGTGAGTACGTACATAGATAAAGAAAAGGATAAAGGCAAAGTTAATAATGAAAATAAAAGCTTATAAAAATAAAAACAAAGATGCGTAAATTTAAACAATTTACTTATATAAGGCCAAAGTTAAGGGGGAATATGTTGATGAAGAAAATGATAAACATAAAAGTAAAAATAAAGATAAGGATGAGGATACCGATAAAAGTAAAGATGAAGATAGAGGAAGATTAAAATAAAGGTAATTATAGATAATAGGAAAATAGACACAGAGACTCAATCTGGGAATTAGTTTGGGATTTTAGATATTTTCAGGATTCTCGGAACTTATCGATATAATAATCAATATTATTATTTATCGCTTTTGTTATCGATTTTGCTATCGTTATTTTTAAAACTTGTCGAAATAATAATGGATATTTTTATCGGTTTTGTTATCTATTTTGTAAGCGATATGTTTAACGATTTTGTTATCGATATCGGTTTCGTTTTTGTTTTTTTATTTTTATCGAATTTGCTATCGATATTTTTATCGATTAATTTTCGATTTGGTTATTGATTTGGTTATCGATTAGTTATCGATTTTGTTTGTGATTCGGTTATCGATTACTTATCGAGTATTTATCGATATTGTTTTGATAATTTAGGAATCTAGATAGAAAAAAGACAAAACTTAAGCAAAAGCAGATGTATGTACGTATCAGACATCTGCAGCGGGTGCATGATTTTCGTGTATACTCGATCATCTAACAAAACCCGCTTTGCATCGTTCTCTGTATACGAGCAGAAGTATTGTTCGTTATCGACTGAGCTCAAGACGAACATGTTGGCCACAACACCCGATTGCTTTTCATACATACTTGATTGGGTTCGGGTGCTTTGCAGCTCAATATACCCGGGTGTTCGAGTTTCAACCCGAGTGTGCACAAAATTTTCTTGATTGGCTTATGACGTTTTTGTTTCTACAAAAAATGTTGCCTTCTCATCGCGGTGCTCTTAGTTTTTGTGCGTAGAGGGTAAAGAGAAGGTTGAATTTTTCGGTAGTTTGTTTAAGTGTACATTTAACCATTTCTTATATTTTTGCTCATACAAAACGCGGCATCACGACGCCTACATCCATTTAGGTATAAATGTGTGTAGATCGGCAATGCCCAAGCCCTATACACTCGGAGCACATTTATTTTTTGTAAAAGTATTTATGTACCTACATAGTTTTAGGCTGTGTTCTAATATATACACACACAGCTTTCCACGTGAAACTATACGAAATAGATGCAAACACATTTTTGTCTACTTCGCTTCTAATTTTTTCATTGCGTATGCACAAGCACAAAGCAACAACATTTTCGTATGCTTTGTGGGAACATATTGGCGCCAGTTACCTTCAGCGTAAATTTCTTTGTTGTCCTGCATTTTATCGCAATGTTCGGGTGTCCGTTTCATTGTTACACAAATTTTCGGGTTAGCTGCGGGTGTCCGAGTGTGGTGTTCGCTTGTGCTCAATTTATAGCGAGGGTGATCGAACAGACTCGTTCGTAACCAAAGCAGCTGTCGGGTATGCATCTCGATCGAACACATAGTAGCCGAGTGTGGCGTTCGCTTGTGCTTGATTTTTAGTGAGTGTGATCAAAAAGGCTCGATCATACTCAAAGCTGTTCTCTGGTACGTATGTACGTACATATGTATGTATACTGGTTATGAGGCAAACTAGATATGTATCGCTAGTTTCACTTCTCCAGTGTGGCCAGGCGTAATTACTTTTTTTTTATAATATCCTCTAAGTATGCTAATTTGTTAGTGTAGTCCAGTTGAATGCCACCAGTGGTGCTCCCTCAATGCTTTTATTTTCTTCCTGAAATCTTTAAGGTTGTGTTTGAATCTCACTCATGGAAGGGATTAGACCCAAATAAAGTTCCAGGCGCAGCTTTCCTAGATAATCGGTCCGTTATAATACTTAAGTTAAGTTTCTCAATGCATTCCAAGACTAGGAATGTCGTTAATTCCTAAGCTGGAAAAGCTAGATAATGCTTTAAGCGCCAATTTGATGCGTTCTCTATAAATTTCGATATTACTTGATGGCACAACGACTTTACATGACAGTGTAACTAGCAATAGCAAATATAATGAACCACTATTTCCTCAAGAAAACGCATCACATCATTCTTTGTACAACTTCCCTACAGACTCTCTCAATCCATAAATTTTCCGCTTGTACAGTCCTAGCAAAGTTAAGTAGTCGGAACAAAATAAAAGCCATCCAGCAACTCGGGAAATACCATTTATCTTAAGCTCAAAAAATTGCTAAAATATTTATAAAATAGGTAAATGAGTTACTACAATATGAATATTAATCAAAATGGCTTTGAAAAATATGTATTCTAAACTATATGTGGGAGAGTTGCCACTTGTTTTAAAAACTTAATTCAACTTTAATTAAGAGAATTAGATAACTTAAATATATTTCGAAATACGGGTGTCAGATAAAAATGGATTAAAAAGGTTTTAGTTTGAAATTATTTTAAACAGGATTGCCACCTGTTTACAAAGTTAAATTCAATATATGCAATAGGTTAAATAAATTACTACGATATGGATATCAATGAAAATACATTTGAAGGAACTTGATTTCTAAACTGATTGTAGGAGCGTTGCCACTCATTTACAAAATCAAGTTTAAACTTAAATTAAGGCGATTTTAAAATTTAAATATGTATTCCGATATAAGAGTCAAAGTTAAATTCAATGTATACCATAGCTTAAATGAATTACTTCAATATGGATATCTACCGAAACTGCTTTGAAGATGTTTTATTTGTATATTACATATAGGAGGGTTGCCAGCTTATTTAAAATTAACTTGAATTAAGGGAATCAGATGATGTAAATATGCATCACAATACGGGTGTCAGACGTTATAGTTTGGAAATAATTTGAAGAAGTTTACACACGCAGCAGAGTTGCCACCCATTTTAAAATTTAAAAGAAACTTGAATTAAGGGAATTAGATACTTTAAATATGTATATTTGGATGTCACACGAAAAAGGTTTAACAAGGTTTTAGTTTGAAAATATATTTAATATTTAATATTTTGCCATCTGTTTAAAAAAACCGAATATTAAAAAGGGCTGCCACCTGTTTAAAAGGTGGGTAGAACTTGAAATCGGCTTAAAATTAAATCCAATAAAATCAAAAGGAATGTACAGTTTATAACCTGTGTTTAGGCGCGTCTGCTAACACCAGGCGCCTAAATACATGCTATGTACTGCTACGTGTGCGAAAATTTCCTTTAGAAAATTTATGAAATTTTTGCACATGCGCTTCTCAACTGCCATGTAATTGGACTTTCTTAAGTTTTGATTAGATGGCACTTCAAAGGATGCTCGGCCTAGTCTGATGCATCCTCCGGACACTGCTTCCGGAGCATTTTGCGGACTCTGCTTGGCTTACAACCATGCAGAGGTGGTAAACGAACTTTACCATTGGCCACAGTGCCTACCCACCATTTTTGAACCAATAAATATTTTTTTTATATACATACATACATGCAAACATACCGGTTATTCACTGAGTTATTCAACCTAAATATTCTTTTATTATTTTCACGTATTCTACGTTTGAGTTTGGCGGCTGTAACTCCGGCACAACCCGCAGGTCAAGACTAAGGCGCTGGACTGATCCTTTTTTTTTGTTTGTTGTGAAGGACCTCTCGTCCTCATCCGAGCACTGACTTATGACACATGCCAGTTCTCAGTTATGGTATTAGCATCTTGGAGAGATCTTTTTTTCAATGGAGGGTTGTTGTAGCAAGAATGATCTTATCCTCCCCGACACTCCTACGCGCCGTCGTTGAGGCCATTTTAACTGCTGCGCTATCAATGGAGTGATTCTATGATAGCAGCTACAGACAATCTCGCCGCACATTCGTTCTTTATGTCGTAAACATATTGAGCATTCGCTTAATAAATATTGAGAACATTGTTATTTACATGCATAGTGTACGTACATATGTATGTGTGTATGTATGCATAAAAAATAAAAATTAAAAAAAAATATGCAGACGTATGTTTTCGATGCCTGCGTCTGTTTGCACATTCATAGTTATCCCTGGCGTAGGCTGTACATTTTGGAAAATTGCATTTTTCCCAATTTAACTGCAGCGCTGAATAATATAATAATATGTATTATGTAAATAGATGCGCTCATGTGTATTATGTGCACGCAGCATAGGTGTAAATGTACATGTTGTTGCAACAACAAGGAGCATATAGCGAAAACAAGAAATAAAACTAAAAAATAAAAATAAAAATAAAAATAAAAAAATGGTGCGGAATTAAAAATGGAAAAAAATGAGAGTAGAAAAAATTAATATGTCGCTCATGCCACATGCCACATGCCATGCCACGCATGTACTCTAGATGAGTGGGTGGTGGTTATGTTGCCACGTAGGCCTAGTCACAGTGCGTAGCTGCTGTAGGAGCAAAAAGGAGAACTGAACCGGACCAAATGCGTAAAAGAGTAGAACAGCTGAGGATAGTGGAGAAAGCGATGGCACATTGGCATTTTAGCCGAGGTTATGGGGTAATACCATGTGCACAGACAAGTTGGCGAAAGGGGGGGGGGGGGGGCACGAAGTAGATGTGCAAAATGGGCCTACATAGTATGATTAAGAAGCAATAGCAACAACAGAAACAGCATTAACTAAGTGAACTTACATACATATATGCAGCCAGCCGCAGCATACAGAGTTCGGATAGACAGCTGAAAATTGCATAGGCGCTGCTCGATTCGGTTGCCGTTGCCGTTGTCATTGCGATTTGGTGGTGGCGGTGGTGTTGGATATGGTTGTTGGGGCATTGGTAGAGGCCAACAGAAAAATCGCGAAAAAAGAGTGTGCAACAATAACAACCAGCAAGCATGAGTAAACAACAAATGCAACAATGGCAAAGGCAACGGCAACTACTCTGTGAACAACAACTGTAGCAACAACCAGTTGGCCATAGAGGATACGCGGAATATTAAATTTGGTAAAAGTGCAACTTGCCGTGACATAGCGGGCCAAAAATCAGCAGAAGCAGCAACAACCACACTGGCTGCTACAGCAACTGCACATTGCGACACAGAGCTGCATGCCACATACATACATACATACATACCAATGTATGTACATAACTGTTTTCAGTTTTCGGGTGGGGTAGGATGAGCTGCGCTGACAGAAATGCACCGTCCACCCGGACGATCGGACGCTCGGCCGCCTGAAACGCATCTGTACGCCTATGCGACCGCCCATACCTACCAGTGTCGTCATGCTTGATTGCGTATTATTGCACAAAATCATCTCGAACGCCGCCACAAAATGCCTCCGGCCGCTCGATGCAGCTCAGCAGCGCAGCGCATAGTTGCGTGCAATAAAAATACAGCCAAAAATCGAGGGAAAATCGCGAAATGTCCAAAGTAAACAGAAAGCGAAACAAAAAAAAAAAAAGAAGCCCAACTATCGAAGCGATCCGGGACACAATGTGCAATGATGCACTACATATACATATATGTATGTATGTATGTGTGCATGTAGATAGATATGTGCCTACATGCCGGAGAATATAAGCCTATGTGTCTTTGCCTGGGCGCACTTTTGTTTGGCTCGCTGTATATTATGTTTGGCAAAAAGTCTAAGGGGGGAAAAAGGAGAAGTGAAATGAATTTCCGCATATCATGTTATCATCAACGGTTAATATACACAAAAGAAGTAACACGAAAACCACGCTGTGAAGGCAACAACCCTCAAAGCAGCAACGGCAAATAAAAACTAAAAAAAAAATTTCGTACTAAAAAACAAAATCGAAAAAAAATGAATTTAAATTTGTAAAGTATGTATGTATGTATCAAATGTGTATACCATATTGCACGGTGCGTAAAGCAAGGAAGACGGACAGAGGAGTCGGTGGTCACTCTTCGCAATACCTCTACACCGTTGACTTTTGTCCAATGGCATACGCACGAAAATAAAGTAAACCTATTGGGAATTGGAGTATCATCCCCCGGGAATAGGAGCGCCATACGGCAATACTTTAATTTTTATGAAATTGTTTCCTAGTAAAGAGGCTACGTTTGAAGAAATTTATATTCAACTATTTTTTGTACTTATATAAACCCCACGGCGCTCAAAAACGCAACGTAAGGCATTATCACTACCAATCGGCAGTGGGGAATGGAAACCCCTTTGTTGGGTTCGATCTCTGCCGTACTTTGGGTCCGGCACCCGGTTGCAATGCAACTCTACATCGAGTCGACACATACTACCCGAAGTGCCGTGCCGCATGAGAGGCACCCGCCCCCCCTGATACCAGATTTAACTCCCCGGTCAAACTTCGTAGCCGAAACTACTACCAGTTCAGTTTCCATTCCAGTCCGGACTGTAATCCCCAATCCAATTAGATTTCTA
The DNA here is from genome assembly GCF_013731165.1 of Rhagoletis pomonella. Taxonomy (NCBI): domain Eukaryota; kingdom Metazoa; phylum Arthropoda; class Insecta; order Diptera; family Tephritidae; genus Rhagoletis; species Rhagoletis pomonella. The sequence goes on along the minus strand of NW_023458556.1, from coordinate 9,926,628 downwards.
TGTCGGAGTACATCGGACTTTCGCAAATAACATGATTGGCATCTTCGTTTTGCACACTTCAAGCACCGCTTATATAAAATGTTGAATGGCCTATGTCCACAACCGACGTAACTGTATCATATCAAACAGCAGACCCGAAAGTGGCACAATCCCCGATATACGAGACCAAGAGCACGGCAGCTAAGGCCCCAATCGCACCAGATAAAAATTTTTGTAAAACAGCTGTTGTTAATGAAATTTTTTAGGGCTTTATCAGAAATACTCCATCTGGCTGGAGTTGAGGGTTTCAATTGCTTTATGACTTTTTTCTCATTTATCATGTAAGGTCTAACCACCATTTGTAACACTCCATGAAATTTTAAGTCTGGAGTCTGCAGTCAGCACCCAAAAATTATCTATAGTAGAGTTCCAAATGGAATAAAGAGTGGGGACGAAAGCATAATTTTGATTAATTGTCTCTGATTGGCCGGCTTTACAGCATCAATCGAAAATAACTTGAAAATTAAAAGAGTTTCCTATGACACCTGCGGCCAAGTGGTTAGGCCATGGAGGATACAATATATACAGCCAGCGTCAAAAATATTTATATTTTCTATACTTTTTTTATAAAAATATGGTTCATTAAACACCAAAAACTGGCAGAATCACTCGGGGAAAATTCAAGATTTTCCACTTTGCGATTCTTAGAAAAATTTTGAGTATGCAGTTCTTTAGCCCATTAAATTTATATATATGTAATAAGAAGAAAGTTTAAGATCTCTAAAATTACCCTTGATTTTTGAGATATTTTTTTTTTGTTTAGGGTGTTGCACCGTTTCTTCCATATAAAAATAGATTTTGTTCATGCGTTGCCAAAAATCTACCGTGTTTTTTAGCGACTTTAAACTTGCACTTTATTATACTAAAGTTGAATGGGCTATAAAACTGCATACCCTAAAAAATTCTAAATAAAAGGTGTGAAATTTTGATGAAAATAGGAAATTTTTTTATTTGTTATAAAGTTAGAAACATTGACATTTGTGTGTTTTATTGTATTGTGAACTATGTATATTTTTTATTAAAAATTACATAATTAAATAAAAAAAAAATATTTTCAAAAAAATTTATTATAAATTTACTGTACGATTTTCACTGACACTCACTGTAAGTAAGGAAACATTTTTTTTCAGGAACCGAGAACGCGTTTCAAAATTTAATATCAAGAACGTTCCCACAAAGGAACCAAATGGAAACAAAAGTAATGCGAGCAGTTTCAACGGGAACAAAATGAAATCAAAAGGTTTGGCAACGTTTCCACAAAGAACAAAATGCAAAAACAAAACTTTTGGGAAAATGGGCGTGGCGCCGCGCACTTACGCCTACATATGTGTATCTCGGTAATCGCTTTATCAATTTCTACCAAACTCGGTACATTTATCAACCTTGACCTTGATAACTTATGACTACATACATACTAAGTGTATATTGATAGCTCCCTCATCGATTTCCACCAAACTTGCTCCAATTATTTCAATATCTCATAGCATATTTAGGGAAACTGTTTGACATCGGGAAAAACACTTTTGCTTATCATTCAGTTTACTGAAAGGTGAAAAAACGATATTTAATACGTACGCCGGGTATATAAAGTAAAGGTTTCGTCCGAACTTATATTTCTTTACTTGTCTTTTCACTTAAATTGCTGGTAAAACCGGCAGTTAGACAAAAAATAGAATAACCGCAAGCAATCAAGTATATATTAAAGAAAAAAAAACTAAAACTGACAATAATCTTCATAAGCTTCTTTTACACATACAGACATAGATGTTGTACACAGAAATTACAATGTGTAACGGTGACTTTTCACCCAAACAAGTACACATGCATGCAAACGGCAATAAATCAACGCTGTCGACTAGCGATTGAAAGGAATATTTTTGTATTCTTTCGTTCTTTTCGGACATACCCTTGCGTTGAGGCCTTATAACTCACTTTGTAGTTAAATTTTGTGCTCGGTTATTCCGTTATTATTAAGTATTGAGAGTTGGCGGCGCATTTTCGCACACATCATTTATCCATTTATTACTACCCTGCGGTAAAATTTAGAGACAGTCTGACAAAGCGCTAGTTCCGAACTACATACATATATCAGAACTATCCCCGAACTAGTGCAAAACGGATGCAGAGCGGGACAGTTGAAACTTGCGGTGTAAATGTGCAAAAATCCGTCCAATACGAAGGTAGCTCAGCGAGAAGAGCTCCGACTCAAGCATCGTTGGTCACGAGAGTTCAAATCGCGGTGGAGGCAGTTGTGTGTTTTCAAAATTTATTAAAAAATTTATTTATTATTAAAAATATTTATATATTTTTTAATGGAATCTGTAACAGAAAAGAAAAAACGAAAAAACTATCAAAAAATCGAATCCTAAAAACATTTTCTTATAAAAAAAAATTCCAAAACGGAACCGGTCAAAAACTAGTTACAAAGTAATGCACTGGGCGACAATTACCACCGCCAATGACAGTTGAAAGCATTGCTTGGGTATTGAGCTGGAACTAGTACTATCGCCAAATGGTCTAGGTTTACGCTAGTCAGATTTTCTGCAGGGTATATATCCATAGCGAGCATACTTTGGCATTATGCACATGCATACATAGTATGTACATATGTATGTATGTATGTATGTTTGTATGTTAGTGGGTGGCGCATAAGTATGGCACATAATAAATTGGCAATGGTTCACCTGCCCCCTGCCACAGCATTCACTCGCTTGCTGCCTCTCCCGCTCCATCTCGTCCTAATTGTGTGCGTTATTGCATTGCTGTTGTCTCACTTAATTGCAGGCTCGCACATTTTGCATTTTTATAATATTCTATGTATAGTCATTTATATTTTTTTCCTTTCATTATTATTTTTTTTTTAATTCCCGTTCATTGTTTTGTTTCTTGCATTTTTATTTAAATTTATTTAATTTGTATGTATACACTTGTAGTTTTTTATATGCGGTTTTTTTTTGCTTACGAAAAAATGCTGTTAAACTATAATATGTGTTTTTATCAAATGCTTGTTGTTGCTTTTTCAATGCATATGCGCTTATTTGTTTATTTGGCAACGCACCGTTTGATGGCTCAGTGCGTTCGGCGCGCTCAGTCAACGCCCATAACCGACTGGAACCGCCCAATGCTGATATTCGTTGTGTTTGAAAAAAAAAAACCTTACTTCTGGTTCATAGACACTTTTTATAGACTTTGTGGCTTTGTTTGGAATATAAGTAGGATTAAATTGAAATACTTGAAGAGACTCGAAATAAAATTAATTATGTGCATTTTTTTTCGCTAATTACCAACAACATGCAAACGTACAGTGTATGCAAAGGTAAAATGTGTAGCATGAAATAAAGAGCGGACGCATGCAATAATGTTTGAATATGCATTTGGTTCGAATGACATCGCTGTCCGCGCATCATAGTGTAAGGAGTATGGTCAAACATTTTGCAATAATAAAAATAAGGCTGATATTGTTATTGGTCGGATATATTTACTTGCCAAATTTGATAAACTTCTCAACTATTTTAGAAATACTTTCACAAGGTTCTTTAATAGTACCTTCTTAGTTCCACGTAAATTGGTCTGATGATAAGATTATCCATCGAAACAAAATTTACTCGAGAAAAGTAAAGTATATATGTACATTAGGGCGGGCCAATTTTTTTTTTTTTGGACTGTGCGCGTATAGCATAGGAGGATTGTTACGCCCTTTGGTGGCAGTTTGAGGAAAAATATATGTGCAGAAATTGATTCCTTGTACCAAAAAAACCATTATAGCATGATTTTATACTTAGAAATTTATTTTCACAAATTGACAAACTCCAAATTAATGTTAGATCCATGGTCTCTTCCGAAAATTTGCTTAGAGTTACATGTAGAAGCCTTCTGTGCTATACACGCTTAGTCGGAAAAATCTCTCGTACAAATGGACCCGCCCTAATGTACTTATTCATTTTGAATGATTTTCCGTTACAACTTTCTTCATAAATTGAATACAATTTCTATTCTATTCTATTCTTTATTGTTAATCCACACATATCCTTTTGAAGCTGAAAGTTCCAGGAAGATCCCCAAAAAACTTGAAAATCTCAGAAACAATCCCTTGAGCTAAACACGGAGGATCTCGACAAGTTTCGGAGATTCCAGAAAAAATGGTGGAAAATTTCGAAAAAAACAAGAAAATTTTGAAACAAATTTTTAAATTTCCAAAAAAACATCTCGAAAAATAAATTGCGAACAATACCGCAAAGTCTCAAGAAATTCGCAACGCCCAGAAAACTCGAATAACGATATAGCCTAGAAGAGTACTGAAAGAATACTAAAAGTCCAACAGTTTCCGAAAAATCTTAATAGAATCTCCGAGGAGTTTGATATTTTTTTATTTATCTTTTTGTTTTTTAAGTTGCAGTTTGCAGTTTTAAGTTGCAGTTGCAGAAAATTTGGCACAGAACCTTTTATATCTTAAATTTTTCATCTGCTGAAGTTAGGATATTTTTTCATTTTTCATAAAAAAATAAAAAAAGCCGGAATGATTAATTAATTTGTCAGAAACTATAAGCCCTATCGGAAAGTGATGTATATGCGGTTTATGGAGAATTTCATTTGCTTTCATTTGTCTTATTATAAAATTAAGATTTCTAAATTAGTTCGTAGGATATACGTGATTAAAAGGAACCAATTTTTGTTTTAAGCTGAATAACGGTAAGTTTCAAATATCTCGAAAACGTATCCATAGAAAAAAAATGAACCCAAATTTCGGAATCACCGAGCAATTCTACACAGAAATTGGATAGTGGCGTTTGGACAACAAAAACCAAATTAAAATTTGTGATCCAGTATAACTGAACCACCGAGTGAAAGAAAAAGAACAAATATATAGCCATAGCCCGTTGTGGAGGTTCGAAGATTATGAGCCATCAAACAGCTTCCCTTACCACGCTTACAGGGGACGCATAGGTTAGTTCCAGGTCACCAGGTTAAATCTCGCTACCCTTTTTATATTAACCTTGGAATAATTTGTACATATAGCCATCGACCCTGGGTTTAGGCCTGGGGCATCTACCCATTGGTTCCTCACTGGGATTGCTACTAAAAAATTTGTTGTGTAGAAGAGTGATATAAAAGGGTTGTGGTAGAATATTCGGCGGAGTTTTAAGGACCTTATCGTGTCTAATTCTGGGTTCCCTCCACGGCTAGATCTATGTAACCCTCTAGTAGGCCAATTTTTTTATGAGTTGAAAAATTCAGGAATGGGTGATTTTAGCACGAGAAATCCAAAACTGATGGCCATTTCGATCTGTGACAGTAACTTTTTCCTACAGGGGAGAAAAGCCAAGACCGTCTGGAGACGGGCTCGCCGATATACTTACACATATTTTCAGCTTTCTCTTACAAAATGTTGACCTACGAACCGGCAATGCCGTCTGCAGACGGTCAAAAATGCAAAACTGGGGTTTTATATGTCGGCAAGCCGGTCTGTAGACGGTCTGTGTTCGAAAGCAATTTTCTCCATTTCGAATGGTGACATAATTATAAAACTTATATCAAAATACGGTGCTTTTAACAACGCCGTAAAGGTACGATTTTTGTCTAAAGATCGTGCCTTACGAATATAGAAAAAAATTATTATAGGTGCACTAAAAAGGTGTTTAGTTAACGACCGTCTGGAGGCGGTTCTGCCTACTAGAGGGTTAACATGGTCGTACTACTGCCGGAAATTCGCCGTAGAGATTCAAGATTATTTCCCGAGATTTTGGGGTGCAGTGGGTAGTACTCCCGTGATGATCATGAAAGCAGTTCTCTGTACCCGTTCCAACTTGGCTCTGAACAACGTCCCTTTAGCGCGGGACACCATACAGTGACCCCTTACAGGAGGATGGGTGTTTACATGTGTGCCTTTGTTCCCCTAAAGCCGCCTTAAAAGCATACAGGACGGTATTGACCTTCCTAGCGTGGTCTTCGATATTTTAATATTTTCCTTTCGTTTGAGGTGGGAGGATTGAGGCTGAAGGCATTTTGAAATAAATCACTCAGGACTTGAAGATGTTTACCCATTGCTATGATTGCTTTGTCATCATATTACGCTAGGTCTTGACAACCAGTGCGCTTTGAGCTCAGAATTGGGCGTTAACGCTTTGATTCCAGAGTAGAGGAGAGAGAACGTCCCCTTTGGGGAGTGCCTCTGGTAACATGTTTAGTTACGCAGCCCTCCTCAGTTCTGATGGAATCCTTCTCTTTTCCAGAACTAGTCCAACAAAACCTATCCCTTTCCTTAGGGCTGAAGAAATTTCAAAACTTTCGAATGGCGTTTGCATTGGAGTTTCTTGACGTCTAGGATGGCGCTATATTCCCGGTCCACCTCCACTTATTATATCAAATGGTTCAGAACCCCTGTATCGTTGAAGTTTTAATGTTTCAGAGTCTTGAGTAATGCATTGAAGGAGGAAAGACAAAAAACTGGAAACCGCGCCCGAACATGGTATGAGTGGAAAAATTGCCAAAATAATTGCGTTACCGCCACATCGTTTGCGCTAAATCCAATTATATTTGTTGCTACTTATTTGTTTTCAGCATGGACGAACTGTAAAATCATATGTGTACTCGTAGACATATATACACATATATATGGTGGTTTCTGCAACCACATTTGATGCACATTGCAAGTGGGGATTCACTTAGTTAAGTACGACACAGAGCTTGTTAAATGGCAAAGCGGACAACAACTGCGCAGCAAAGGTTGTGTAAGCCGCGCGTTAAAATATTTGGTAGTTTTATTTTAAATTTGTATGTTTTAGTATAACAATAGTCTGGACTGCCATCAGTGCAGTGCCACACCACACCACCCCGGTTGAGTGGCAACCAGCCAACCAAGCGCTGGGTCTATGTGCAATAGGCTCCGCTAGCGCGGCCTCCAATCGAGCTTGGCGCTGGCTTTGGCGATGGAAAACGCGAATCATATTTTTGCTTTCCTTTCCTTTTTTCGGTAATTTGCGATCTCATTCTAGCGCACGAGTACTTTTTATTTTCGGCCAACAGTTTCGGCAACTCATTTCAATCGTTGTTGCAAATGCACGCACGCACACTATAACAACGCGCGCGCACTAGTGCACCTACATACATGCGTCTATGTGCATATATCTTGTTGTTCCATGCGATATATCTATACGTATGGATATATATATTGTTGTTGTTGCTATGCCGACTGCTGGCTTAGCAGTTGATTATTATTTATAAAAATTCGCCGTAATTTTTTTTAGTTTTATTTTTCACATTTCTTCTTTTTTTCGATGTAAATGTATGAGTGCATTAATATTTTTATATATTCACCTGTCTATTCATCCACCATGCCATGCGTCGCCCCACTCTCTGCGCGCTCACCTAGTATTCCATTTTTAATCATTACGCCTATTAATCAAACACTTTACACTCACGCGCGCACACACATCAATTTGCCGCGCTTGTGTATCTATGTATGCGCGCTCAAAATATCCTATGTTCTGCGTCCGCTTCAAAATATCCACTCGACATATCAATTCGCCGCCTACCAACGCGCTGACCCTTATTCGCCCAATGCCGCCCACCCAACCGCGTTTCCATGCCGCGCGCAAACACTAAATGCAACACGCAGCGCAGCAACGCACCTCACCTCGCCGCGCCGCGTCGCGCATTTATAGGCCGTTGTCGCCTAACAACAATGCGTTATGCGTGAATTCACTTGTCCATGTGTGTTGGCGTGCGTATCTGTGTGAGTTTAGCGCATTTTTATATAATTTCCATGTCATATTTTTATTTTTATTCTGGCGAATTTTCGTTGTTTTGCCCTTATTTCGCGTGTTGTTTTTTTTTCTGTACTTGTTCTCATCGTTCGCACTCGCGCGCCCGCAACAACCCACTGACCATTGCAGCAACAGCGCGCATTGTTGTTGCTGCATCCGTTGCAACATCGGCTGGCCGGCTGCTAGCTGCAAAGCTCTTTGCTTTCGTTGGGGTTGTTTGCTTGCAATCTGGCAGCGCTGGGGGTTGGTTGAAAATCGTCTATTTGTGTGCGTGTTCATTTCATTTCAGAATGTGCTGAAGTGCGTGTGTACGCATGCAAAGGCATTTGTGTGCGTGACACAAAAACCAAATAAACGAAAAAAACATTAAAAATAGGAGAACTTTTTCGATTTTTTAACTTTTTCTATTTTTCACAACACACACACACACATACGCACGCATGCACATGTGCGTTCGACGTCGACTGCAACGGCGGCCGATTCAATACTCCGCCAATCGAACGCCCATCCTGCCGCTCCGCCCGCCGCCGCGTTCAATGTCAGCATCGTGCATTGCAGAGCAAAAAATCAAAAACAGCCTACAAGTTTTGTGGCAAATGCGTCAACAACATTAACAACAACAAAGGTGGGCACAAATCAAAAAAAAAATAAGCGCATAGAATAAACGGCGCGCACGGTGGCAGCGCGGCGGCAATGACATAGACTGCGTATGCAAAAATGTGCATTTGTTCGGGTCCAGTGGCTTCGGCAGCTCCAGCGTCCAGCTTGTTGGATATTTGTCGTTGTACGCCATCTAGTCCACGTATGATATGTATGTGTGTGTGTGTGGGGCATGTGCGTATGTATGTATTTAAATGCTTGCATATGCAGCAGAGCAGTTGCTGTCGTAGTGCTTTGCGGTGCGTAGGCGAGCAAGAGAGCATGCCAATTAGAGCGAGTGAGCATGATCGATGTTTGTTCGATTTTTATTTTTAGGTTTATTTTATTTTTATTTTGTTTTTTACTTTTTGGGGGGTATTTTATTTGAAGCTGTTTTGTTTTGATGGGTTTTTGTTGTAATCGTTATTTTTGTTGCTGCAGTTTTACATGACTGAATTGGCAAATGAATCGTTAGTGTGTTGTTGCCGAGGTGGAGGAGGATTTAAAAAGTGTGTTTATGTTCGAAGTGCGTACAATTGCAAAAATATATAACTAAATAGATATAATGAGCTGGGCGCACAGTGGGCCCACTTGCTGTTGATTTTTCTTGATTTTGTAAAAGTATACATAAGGACCAGGAAGCAAATATTCCCAGTAGTTGGTGTTTTTATAACATTCTTTTAATATAAAGAGCTAAGGGAGCTAATTGTTCCACACATCCGAGGGATTTAGGAGTACACCACCTGAATTTATATCGAGATGGTTTCCTCATTTTGGACAGAAAACTTATTTGGCTAAGCATCGTTTAAATGCGGGAAAGAAAGTCGGTTTATGCCCGGGTTTAAAATCTCAAATAGTGCAATCGGTGCATCATCCAGCAGTTATGCGTCCTATCTTATTCTATAGCGCCTGTCTGGTGGACATCACTGGTTAAGGTCGCCCATTAATTCTAAGTTCACCACGTTAAAATCCCACGGGAGCGCCTACTAAGACCTCAGATACCTTGGTTTACGTAAACACAGAGCGCAGCTTACATACAGCGGAGCTGAAAGCAAAGCTTTTTTTGATTTTGAACTTTTCAATTTGGTTTTTTCAGCTACATACATACATACATGGTGCTGTTACGAAAGAAAGTCAAAATAAATAATTAGATGCAAATCTAATCTAATTTTAAATCTATTTATTCTTTTTCCTAATATTAAAAATTTTATTGTTTTAAAAAGAAAAATATTAATTTCATTATTTTAATTAAATTCTAGAAGCTTAGTTTTTGTTGCTTTTGGGGGTTTTAAAAAGTATTTATACATAAATATATGTATATTTACTTTTTTAATTTCATTGCGTTCTTGAAAACTTAATTTCTTTTTTTAGTTATTTAATATTTTTTTTATTTAATTTTCACTAAATTTTCAAATGTCATTCTTTATACATATATATATGCACACATATATTTTTTTTAATTGTACGTAAGTTTTACCAACTTATTTTATTTAATTTTCCTTTTTTTCTTAATTTTTTGTTTTTAAATTTTATTCAAGAAACTTATTTTATGATTTTTTTTTAACTTATTAATATGTATATAAATTAATTAAAATGTTTTTTTTTTAACTTTTTTAATTTTATTAAATTGTTGTGATCTTGTTTTTGTGTTGGCGTTATTTTATTTATTTCGTTATATTATACCATTTTTTTAAATATAAATTTCATTAAATTTGTAAATTTATGTACATGTACATTAAAGTGGTCCAAAAATGTATGTAGAAAAATAAGGTCGGATTTTTAATGCCGCCACCCCCTAGGATTGTTATATACCGAAAAAAATATACCCATATTTTTTATTTTGAAATCACAAAATATTTAGGGAGCGCTCAAAGCGCTCAAAGTTTTCCATGTATTTTATATGGAGAAAAAACAATTTTTCGTAGAAATGGTGTAAAGCTCTTGAAAATCAATATTTTTCGACCGGAAAACTGTGGTTCTCTTTAGGAGACTTCCAGTATTAATATCCAACTGTTTATTTAACCTTTTTTTCTGATTAATGATTTATTATTGGTCCCCCATTGCATTTTCTAAGGGCTTTGGAGGACCTATAAAATATAGTTACCATGAAAAAATTATTAAACAAACAATTGAGTATTATTACTGGGAATCTCCTGAAGATAAGTAAAGTTTTCCAATCGAAAAATATTGATTTTCAAGAATTCTACACTATTTCTACGAAAAGATGTTTTTTCTCCATATAAAATATATGGAAAACTTTGAGCGCTTTGAGCACTCCCTAAATATTTTTTGATTTCAAAATAAAAATAGGCGTATATTTTTTTCGATATAGATCAATCCTAGGGAGTGCCGGTATTAAAACTCCGACTTTATTTTTGTGGACCACTCTAATGTACATGTGCAGAGCCCACTTTTAGGACATCCAGATAAATCTGGCCCAATTTTTACCCGATAAATTCCGACTCACTTATTCATCTTACCGTGTCGCGGAAGTCTATCACTGCACTGCCCTAGCGAGGTCTACAACACATTCATTTGAACATTATACCCCTGAGTGTCTGGCGGGCCTAAGACCTGCAGGTACGCAATAATTCTTGTGGGGGTTTAAAATCGCCAATTGGTTCTACATATTTTTAGATGATAGGACGCAAAAAACTCAAACGATAACGAAGCGGTGCCTCTTTACTACTATGTAGGATGCAGGCATCCACTTCGACCTAACGTAACCTAGTGTGTCCTTGAACTGAGTCTCTAGCATATTCACAACAGTGAGTTTATACAGAATAATTCAATAATAAGAACATCCTTCAAAATTTCAATGTTACAGCTGTCAACAGTGAAGTGAGACCCATTATTGAAGATGTATTTTGAGTTTTCATTCCTCGTTTGTAACACCAACCTCTTTTGCTGCCTTCTCTAGGCTGGAAAAAAGCCCCGCTGGTGCCTTTGTTGTTGAGGTTGACTATATCCACGTTAAAATATAGCTAAGTACTTTGGATTGGGATTGGAATCGCTTATTAAACCTTCCAACGTTAAATTTATGAAGTTCCATGAAACTGCGTCGGCTTGTCTAAAATCCTATTTCCTATCCTAATATTCCCTGCATTCCTGCTCCTTTAAGAGTCGTTTATCAGGACGATCGAAAGAAGGGGAGATATAGCGCCCACCTGTGAGGCGCGGCTACTCTGCCTACGCCGGAAAAAGCTCTGCCCGACTACACCACGGCGGTTCTAACTAAGTTTTTTTTTATTCTTAGCTTAGTAAGGGCTTTTACTATCGCCCCTGGTACCACATTATTAAAAGCCTACTTGATATTAAGAATAGTACCAACTACGAAATATTTATTTTTAAAAGACTCCTCTATAACTTTAATAGTTTTATGCAACGCCGATTCCGCTTATGTGCGCGTCAGGTAGTCATGCTGAGAGGAATCTTAACCCTTATATATTAAAAAAGAAGAAAGGCTAATTGGTATTCCCCGGGGCCTGGTGTTTTCAGGGGCGCGGATTTTTCGGGAATTAAGTACGAAGATAAAAAGGTTTTGCTAAGTATATAAATTTGATTAAAAAGTAGATGAAAAATCCTTTTGGGGTGCGATGAACGACCCGGCCACATACATATTTAGTACCGGGCCCGGATTCCCTCTTAGCGGCCCTTTATGTGTTTTCTTATATATACATTTAAGGCAATTACATTTGGTTTGTTTCGGGGTAAGATTGTCCCAGGCTCTCATTGTCGCTAGGTTAAGTGTTAAACTACTAAATTTTTTCAGATTTATAACTGCACAAGCAAATACTTATTCACAAATGTCTACTGCCTAAATCATTTCTGTGATGCTGCAACCATACATGCATACACCACAGGCAAACAAATCTACACAAAAGCGAGCAAGTCCAAGTCAGAATGTCAATTGAATAGAACAATGTTTGTTTGCCACAAAATGTTGCAAATGCAATCGCAGCTGTCACATTCTAAATACCGGCAAATTCGAGCGCTTTGTTCACGGTTTTTGAATTTGAATTCAAATTCAATTACATGCGACTGCTTTTTGTTTGATTTTCTCCACTGTTACGAGTACTCGCGGCGGCGGCAGCGCCCCACATTTGGGGGTTGACAATGCTGCAGTTTGGCTGTGCTGTTGGAGATAGGGGCTGCTTTGAAAAAAGCCTGCATATGCATTTGTATGTACATATGTATGTAAGTAGCTCCACTTGCTTTTTTTGCATTGCACTTTTTTGTGGTTTGTGGATGCGAGTGTTGCGCTCAGAAACAGAAAAAATCAAAACAAACAGCTAAAAAACTGCAGCAGAAATAAAAATTAATGTGTACATATGTATATGTTATGCGCGTCTGTGCGTAAGTGTGCGTGAAAGTGCGCGAGTGGGTGTGTGTGTGTGTAAATTTGCGTTAGGCAGCCGAAAAAGTGAACGACAGCAACAGCGGCGATGACGCCGGCATCAACATATGCACATATGTATGTATGACAACCACACAACCACAACGAAAACGACCAATGCAACGCGCGCCGCTCACACATGTCCTTATCGGCGGCCAGACACACACACACAGCTGTTCAAAGCATCGCTTAACGGCGACTGCCGCACACGTCACTGCCCCGCTACAACTTGCACTACTTTGCATTTTTAATTTTTTATTTTTTTTTTCGCTTTTGTCTTTTATCATTTTGCAACTCCCATTTCGTTTGTGATTTTCGAGCATTTTCGGCTCAGTTTGACGTTCTCTCCCTTCCTGTTTTTTTTTCTTTTTTTTTGGTGTTCTGTTGCTCCCTTTTGGAGCGCACATTTTTATTTATTGCACTAAGCTGCGACGCAAAGAGGGGCAGCGCTGTCGACTTCGCCGCAGGGCCTATGCAGCTCCAGTCCTCAATGCAGGACGACTAACCTGAAACGCATGCATTATGCCTATGCCGATCGCAGTCGCGCGCAAAGTCGAAAGGTCGCAGCGTGGAGAGGCGGCGGCGGCGGCGATGCAAGTGAGGAGCATATTTTTATATGGTTTCAATTAATTTTTTGTGACTTTTTGTGTAACTGGTCAGGTTTTATTTGACTTTTTATTTTTAATGCCCTTTCCTTTTTCGCAGTATTCACCGAATGCACTCGACAGAGAAGCGAGGATAATGCACAAAGCTCCCATATGAATTGATGTGTGCTTTGCTCGTTGGTAAAGGGGGGTGCGGTGCGCGGCATGCAGAGTGGACATGTGCAACACACACCTACATACATAATTACATTTACGTACTTATCCTTCGACTAGTTACATATATGTATGTAGAGTTTGCACACTGCACTCGAACTTGAGTGGAATGTTGTGGAGGCCTCTCCGCGCCGCAGGATAGACAGCAGTGGTGAGCTTGTGAGCCTACTGATTGATTTTTATTTTTTGTTGCCTCACATGTGTGCCCGAAACAGTGGCAAGAGAAATGCCGAAAATTAAATGCAAAAAAAAAATAGTTGAAAAAAGTGCGAAAAAAGAAGAAATCAAAGCTTGCAACGTCAACAACATGTACGGCGACAACATTGACAACACAACCACAGACAAGCGCACATTCAACGAGACGGGACGAGCAGCGCGGGGCTGTGTGCCTCTGCTCGGACCCTTGTACGTATGTACATACATACATACATATACATCCATGGCCTACGCGTGGCGATCTCTGCGCCACAACAGGCTCGGCTCGAGTCGGTGGTACGCAACATGCAGCAAATCGGTTCTGCGCGCCAAACGGCTGGCGACGGCAACTAAGCGCACGGAAGCGGCGGTAAAGGTGCATACATAGCAGCAGCAACACAGCTTAGCGTTCATCTCGACTTTACTTGCTGCACACGCGGACGGCACACAGGGTAACGGCAGCGGCAGCGGCAACAGCAATAGCAACGGTAGCGCGACGCAGCAACGTTTCAGCGTTTCACTCGATTCGGCCAGTCTCGACAAACAGAGATCCAAAACTTGTGCCCAAAATAATTTTGAAATAGTTCAGAACAGTTTAGATGAACATCAGTGAGCTTTCGGATTGGTCGTGTTTTTTGGAGCTTACTTCCTTACTACCGAGCGAGCGATCCCAGTAAGACCAGAATTAGCATTGATTTTGTCCAAAGTGTTGAGAAACCTGTTTCTATGGATTAATGCGAATCGAAAAATAGATTACAAAATAAAATATGGAGTTTTTTAAAAAAGAACGAATAAGTTTCAAAATGTTTCTGAACAGTGAGCGAAAGTTACGGGCGTCAAATAAATGCTGATTGGGTTTAACCAAAAAAGTGCTGACGTCACGAATTAAGAATAGTTTGCAGAGTTCAAAACTATACAATTAGTATTAGAAAAATATGTGTCTTGAAAAAACAAAAAAAAATACAAAACATTTTAATTCCGATTAAATAAAGTACATATGTAGATGAAGCAGATGAAAACTT
>NW_023458556.1:9909797-9911656 GCF_013731165.1 Rhagoletis pomonella | reverse complement strand
ATGAAAAGAGCGAAATGTGTGAAAAGTGAAAATTTCTAAACTAGAGATTCTTTATGTATATGATATGATTATACCTAAAAGTTGACTCTGTCGAGCATTCAAACGAGAATTAAAATTCGATTGAAAAAGAAATAATAAAACTTACCTGCAATTGGAGCCAGCGAAATTATGAAAAATATGCCGTTGTAGATCCCGTAGGGGTGAGTAAAATTATTTATGTTAGAATTATTCACACACTTTTCGAAAAATTATAATGAGTAAAACAAAAAAAACCAACTAGGATATTTTCCGCCAGAACAAAAAAAAAGTTTGGTTATATCCAAAATCGTTTGCATCTGCGTAAGTAGCAAATATATCAATTTCTTGGAGGTAATTTTCCTAGCGTAGTACTGAAAAAAGAAACCAAGCCAAAGGCCTCATACCTTTCTGGAGCATAAGAAAACCTAACTTTACTTTTTTGAAAACTTTTTCTTCTTGATAAACAATTAGGGAACAAAGTTTCAGGTTCTTAGCTACTTATATATGTAACTGGACGTAGCAGTATTAAAGGGAACGAGTCGGGTGATGAGACGGCCTACAGCTACGGCTATGAGATGCAAATACATATATAACTCCGTACTACCACCGTTTAGTGAGCACGTTAGAAAAATTGAAAAATAGACCACAGCCGTTACTTCAAAATGTCTTGTGGAACTAGGGGGAAGACTGCAAAATATCAAAATTATAATGACCGCGGCTTAGTAGAAAAAAGACCCTCTTAAACTTAGTTAAACGAATACCAACATTTACCCGCAACTAACCACTTTCTGTGTCGCTGTCCAGGCCTACAGTCGAAGCATCTCATCTCAATCACTTGCTGAAACACATAAATTTCCTCAATTTCTGTTG
This sequence comes from Rhagoletis pomonella, assembly GCF_013731165.1. Taxonomy (NCBI): domain Eukaryota; kingdom Metazoa; phylum Arthropoda; class Insecta; order Diptera; family Tephritidae; genus Rhagoletis; species Rhagoletis pomonella. The sequence goes on along the minus strand of NW_023458556.1, from coordinate 9,910,768 downwards.
GGATATCAATTGGATCCGTGGGTAAATGACATAAAAAATATCCTAATCTCTCTCTGAGAGAGGCTCACTCAAAGAGGGTACTCATAATGAACAACTACTATGTCTCCGAGTAAAAGTGAGAAACACTTCATTAATGAGCATCGATCTTGGTGATTTTCTCAGTATGTAAATCGTTTATGATTTATAATTAAATTTTTATTTTATTTGATTTATGTATTTAAATAAAAAAGTCACAAAATTTTACTGACTTAGCTGTCTTTATGAAGGAGTTTAAAAAAAACCTCTTATCTGATCAACAAGTTCTAACCCGATCATGATGATTTTCACTGTAAACTTTCTATCTATCAATATGTACACCTAAGCCCAAATAATAGAAACGCGACATTTTGACAAGTTTGACTTTTGTGGTCGTTATTTAACAAAAATTATATAAATCCAAAATTCAAAATTTTTGGGCAAAAATTCGAAGAATTCAACAAAGTTGATGCCAAAACGTGAGCAAGAATGGAAGAAGAAGAAAAAATGTTCCAAGGAAAACGCAAACAAGTTGTATAAGTTTGACGTCAAATTCGTTAAGAGAGGAATAGCGGTCCGATATCGGCGCAACCTTTGTATTCTCTCAACCGCGTATAGAAAGGTCCCATCTAACATTTTTGTTTCTTTACGAGGTGTTAATGAATCTTTATTCCGTTGCGAATTTCTTCTACCACTGAATTTTAATAAATACTTAAATCTGTTTAGTGATATGGTAGTTGTTTTCAAATTCTACTAGACCCTCTGTGAGTAATGCACAGACTTTTGTACGAAACTGAATTTCGAAAGAAAATTAATTGGACCTTTATATGTATGTATTAGAGGTTTACGCCGACAGGCTTTGCGGCGGCGGCGTGGTCAACTTCAAAACGCCGGCGCTACTGCTCATAAGGTAGATTTCAAAGAGCCATGAGGCTACTAATCTTATCATTTCAACT
>NW_023458556.1:9905975-9909697 GCF_013731165.1 Rhagoletis pomonella | reverse complement strand
TGACGTTTTTGGTTTTTGAGCATTTATTTCTTTTGGTTCCGGCTTAAAGCCGCTGACCGACACAACTGTTGTCAAGTGTCCTTTTGCGGTTGTCGGTGCACGCATGTAGACCAGAGCCGTCGCCGCACAGTGAACAAGAAGTGAATGATGAATGGTTAGAAATTTATTTCAGTGGAAAAAACACACAGAAAAGAGCTTATAGGCAACTCTTTTTTATAGCAGGATAAAAGTAACTCCTTACCATGGAAATAAGCTTCCTCACGCTAAGACAAAAAAAAACTTGGTTTGCGAACTCTATCTATGCTATAGCGGGCTAAGGAAAGATCATTGAGCCTACGTTCGAAATATTTAGCCTCCATGACCGGAACTCCGCTAGTGAACTGCGGCTGATATACTTATCTAGCAATCGAGTAATGGACACCAGATTCCAGTATTAAAATATCTACGAAACAGCGTGGCTCTCTGCGGATATAATATCTAGAAAGTAAGTTGACCATGTATTTCTATATTTAAGGCGCGCTTCTAATGCTTTAGATGTACGTTCTACGTAAAATTCGATAAATCAATATCGACTTAATACCGCGCTAACTACTCGCGGTAATGGCACCAAAATGAGAAATCCCACTGTGCCACTAAACGGAAATACTTTGTCCATATCCCTTTGCTGCGATTGTTAGCAACGCAGGTTCTTATAAGAGTTTAGTTATTCGAAAAGCATAACTCCATATGTCTCCACCTTCTACTGATTCTGTTAAAAAAAAAGCTTTGTTAAGACAAAAATGTCAGGTGGAGACCGCAAATTTCCACTATTAAGCCATATCTGTCTTGCCGAATTTCTTACCAGCGCTGTCTTAACATCAGCTGTTTGGTAGTTTGACAACTCAGTTTTCGTTTTACCGCGCCACCTGCATTGGGTACAGATCGATCTGATTGGATTGATTTTGAAAGTGATGTGTTAAGACAGCAATTTGCCCACATGACAAAGTTAAAACAAAAAATTTGACAAATATTAAGACACATTTAGTAGAAAATGCTGGTATGGGGTAAGATGCTGCGCGACAGAAATCGAATTCGGAAATGGTACCATAAACGCGTGGATTTCCAGATGATTTGAAGGCCGAGGCGAATCCCCAGAACAAATCTCTGACGAAATTGATGTTTCGATAAAATTCTCAAATAATAATGCTGTTGCCGTGGATGATTTTACAGCTGAGTTATTCAAATACTGCTTATATAAAATGGTGAGTAATTTAAAATTTCAAGGAGCTCGATCCAATTCACACGAAGGGTGACTCTGACAACAAAGAACATAAGGTCACACTGATCGTTGTGTGCGAAAGACTATTGGTCAGGCTTAAGATTTGGTAAAACTAAATCTCCAAAATTATGCTTAGACAGTACAGCATCTCCTTGTAAATTTTAAATCCATTTTCGACAGCATGAAAAAGAGTTGACTATACTGCGCTATGTCTGAATCCTCACCAAATATTGTAATATATATTTGTTGTGTAGAAACACATTGAGCCGAACCGTCATAATGCCGAAACAACTCTACGAGTCGTTCGATGCAAAACAAGGTTTTAAACAAGGTAGTAAGTAACTCTCTTTCGTTTACTTTTTATAATGTTTTTTTAGAGAAAGTTATTCGAAATTAACTATTTACATAATTGCTTAATTAGCACTTAATTTTAGCATATAAAAATCACCGACGATATCGACATAATTGGCCTCAACAACCACGCTGTTTGTTCTACCATACGAAGCATAAACCGTTTAAACTTTATTTAACTAAAAAAAAAATATACATTATTGTTCGTGAACCGCTTTGTTTATATTTTAGAGGATTTGTTTCGATAACTCAAATTTAGTACCTACTGAAGCGTTATTGTAAGAAATTCTTAATTTTTAAAATACCACAGGAATTTCTGGTTTATTTCTTGTACTGTCAAAATTGATTTTGGAAAATATTATTTCCACATTTCCACTGGATTGCGAAGGACAGTTGAAGCCATTTGCTTCAAGTGAGAAAACTTTGCTCCTTCATCGCCCCATTTTATCTTAAAAATTGACTTACGAAAAACCGAAAGAAAAATTTGAATTTATTCGTTCAATTCAAAATTTTCAAAAAAAAACTGTAATTTATAGTTAAAACTGTGAATCTGGCAACATTGGTTAGCGTTTCATAGCATGCGCAGCGTCGACAAAGTTTTGTCCAGCGCCCTCATTCACCCATAATGCTGTAATTATCACTTGCCATTGCCTAATGGAAATACATGCCAGAAGAATGGGCCTTTCTTTCCAACAAATGACACATACCGATACTGCTGAAACGGAGAAGAAATCGGCTGAATAAATTTCTTATCGAGAAAGTTCCGTCAAAATATTTATTAGAATTAAAACTTAGATTTTGTTAAAATTGTGAAATACAAGAAATTCGGGGATATTGCACTTGCAGACTAACCAAACATACTTTATTACAAATGTATATACATTAGCGTGGGCCGAAAATCCGCTTTTTTTAGAATTTGGATTGGTAATAGCAAAAATATGGTGCATTATGCTCTAAAAAAAAATCTTTGTGAAATGTGAACATTTTTGGTCAATATCCTAAGCTCGCCCAAGTCCATCAAAGTTCAGGTACTAAAAAATTTTTTTTCTTAGCTAATTTCGATTCTCTATAAAAAAAGGTCCATATACCAAATTATGTAGGTCTAATACTTTCGAAGATTATTGCAATTTTAGTAAAAAAAATTAATTAATTAATTAATTAATTTATTAATTTTTATTTTATAAGCATATTGAACTTCGATGGACTTGGGCGAGCCTACGATATTGACCAAAAAATTCGAAATTTCATATAGATTTTTTTTTAAATCATAATGGACCATATTTTTGCTATTACCAATCAAAATTCTAAAAAAAGCGGATTTTCGGCCCACGCTAATATACACACATATGAATGTATATCTACACCATTTATGTACGTACACACATAAATATACACTCAAAGCCAGAAGAATAGGTGCAAAATTCAAAATGGCATTGTTTGCAACTTATGTTTATTTATTTATTTTAAAAAAATTTCATTTAAAGTATACGTAGTTCGATTCATAACAGAAACCACATAAATAACAGTTTCAAAGCATACACAGAGTCCTCAAAATTAAAAAAAAAAAAAAAAATATTCCAAAATTGTCACCCAATTTTCAAACCTTTTATTCAGAATTTTTCGAGTATGCAGTTTTATGGCCCATTAAATTTTAGTGATAAAGCACAAGTTTCGAGTATGTGAAAGCTGCCGTTGATTTTTAGCATTTTTTTCTTTTTTTTTTTAAGATTTTGAGAATTTTCTTCAATATCAAAAAAAACGTTCATGCGTTATATCGAAGAAAACACCTTTGACAAAAAAAATTAAAAAAATCGCGACTGTACTTTCATAAAACAAAAATAATAAACCTTAAATAAAGAACAGAAAAAGAGCCCAAAACTTGTAAAATGTCTCGACCCTATTTATTTTCCCGTCACTGTATATGTACCTACGATTGTTCATATTAAAATAAATAGCTAAGGAAATGCAGTTACTCGTGGCATACGTAAACAATAAAAAAACATTCGCTGAAGAAATATTTACCGATTAAATATTTGGCTCTTATTTATATGTATGCATATATTTTCGACTTGAATTGAGGAATAGTAGCTGCACAAGTGTTTTCGTCGTTGTT
>NW_023458556.1:9904431-9905875 GCF_013731165.1 Rhagoletis pomonella | reverse complement strand
CGACGAACTGATAACCTCCTCCTTTTTTGGAAGTCGTTTAAAAAGCGAAATATATTGACAAAACTGTAACATTTTGAATTGGTAACACTTCGCGGGCCTGTACAGTATTTAATGAGTTTTTACTAGCACAGCAAATGGCATCGTTCCATAAAACTTGGACTAGTTTACCATTAGTCCGACTGTAGTCCGCATCACTACAGGATTCTTATATAGTTACACAACCAACACACACAATAGCGATTTACAAAACTTGCTTAGTTGTAGAAATTATTGCCAGTAGAAGTTGGAAGCAGCATGCTTGAGCTGCTTGCTAAGGTTGAACGGAGGAGGCGCGCGTCTGCAGCGGTGTATATGGCCATAAAAACTAAATACTCATTTCGCACCAAAACGCTGAGGCCACGTGACTCACACCAGCCAATGTCACACAGCTCGAACGCCTTCATCGAATGCGAATTTTCGCGCTTGTGGCGCAAAGCAACTGTGGAATTTATAAAATTTTCATAGTAACAAGCTTGGCGCGCGCTGGTAGCCGAATTCCGAGATGCCCTTCTTCTTGAATTCTGCCTGCCTTCGGGGCTTCACGGTCTACGTAAGCAAGTATTGCAGCGGCAGTGAAACGATATAAATCCGCGTGCAGAAAAAAAGTTCATTAATTTGATGCTGCTACAATTTTCACTCTCTCGAACTCCGTCTTTTCGCTGCTCTATTCCACATATTTCTTTTACATACTTAGTTTGTTAACATTTTTACAACACAATAACAACAAAATAGAAAAAAGTTTCAGTAAAGGAAAAAGGCGGATTTTCGTGTAGAAAAAATATAGCGAAGTGCGAAGGAAGAAAGTCGAAAAAATAGATACAAAGCCAAAAAACAAATGCGGCGCGGTTTCATTAGTGTAGCGACAGTCAACGCGCAGCGGCGGCGGCGGTGGAAAACCTAACTAAGACGCTTGTTCCCTAGCGCACAGCCGTGCGGCTGACTGCGCTCTCTGTTACAGAGTGCTGCCACCCAAAGACGAAGCAGCCAGCTTCTGTTGTGCGGCGAAATGTGAATGCTAGCAATAAATCTGAATTGAACCGCTCCTGAGAGAGCGTTTTTTCGCAGTTGCGCTTGAACTGTGGGTGGATGGGGTGAAAATGTGAAAAATATTTTTATAGCCCACGTTGTAACGGATGGGTGCAAAAAAGTGTAGTGTAGTGTGTAGTGTAGTGGTTGCTTCGCCTATAATTCTAAAACATATGCAATCTAAGGAAGGGAAATAAATCTGGCGATGCTATTAATTTTTCAATCCACATATATGTATATATACGGGTGTGAAATGAGTGGCGGCGTTTAGTTCCCTTTAAGTTGGGCACCTGGAAATATAAAGAAAAAACGAATTATGTATTTGTATATATAACGAAATGACAAATTGAGATCGCTGAGATCCAAACGTCCTAAATTA
>NW_023458556.1:9896687-9904331 GCF_013731165.1 Rhagoletis pomonella | reverse complement strand
ACTAGTCGGACGATCTAGGTCTATAAATAAATATCGACGAGAAATATGTCTGCAAATAATCCCTAAAGGGTATCCAAGGCACTGTGAATGATCATCTGTCTTCATTTTTTTGTAAGTATGAACCTTATACGGATGGAGATGTAGGATAGAATTGGTTACTATGTAGACAAGCTACAACCATAGTAGACAGTTAATCACTGAGTACCAGGAGCAGTATTGAAAAACAATATTGGCAAACTAGAACGCCTTGTTGTACCCTACCTTGACGGCAGCTTTCAGATTAGGCAGACATCTTTCTCACAAAAGACAAATCGACAGTCTGCTAACTTTAGTTTTGGGTCGAAGTATTTTTGTTTCTATTCCGAGAACATTGTTTTTGTGATTTTTATTGTTTGTTGTTGGGCACCCCTAGTTTAGAATATAGATATTTATGTTTTACTGCTTACTTCGTAAAAAATTCGCATTTCTTTCGATATTTTCATTTGCTACTACATACGACTTTTGATGTTAACAGCAGCATTTATTTATTTTTTTTTTAATTCATCACAGCGCATTCCAAGCAGTCAAAAGCAGACAGAAACATTGAGCAAACATTAAAAACCGAGTTGATAACAAATATTATTTCAATGCAAATACGATAACAAACGTCAAGAAGTCGCCGAAATGTAGCCGTCAACTGGGTAGCTTTGACCGATAAAAAATGGGCCTAAAAAAGTCGAATTATTCACAGCAAACATTAAGTGAAACCACCAGCGTGCATACATACATACAAACATATGTGAAATCTATGCCGGTATGTATGTATTTGCGTGCCCAAACGGGTGAGTGTTTGTGAGTGGTAAGCTAAAAATATGACTCTTCCGTTGTGGCGTCTAAAAGATATGCCCATGCGACGGCACTTCCGCGTTGCGACTCAAACTCCACCTCAATGCGCCTACAATTGAGATATGTATGTACATATTTGTTTGTGTGAGTTAGTGGAGTCAGAGCGGCAAATTGAATAAAATAAATTAAAAAGGATGTTGTCGTTGCGATATCCGCTTGAGACAAATTCATTTATTAAATTAACTAAGGCACAAGAAAGTGAAGCAAACGATTGCTAGGTGAAGAGAATAAAATGAATATACACATAAATTATTTATAATAACAAGATGAATGAGGCATACATATGTAAGTATGTAACACGAGCAGGCGATAGCACTGCATTGTTGTTAGTCATTTTTGTAATGCATTAAATAATTGCCTCTGCTTGGGCTTATCTTTTTACATACTTATTTAATCACGGTTAAGCACAGTGGGGGGGGAGTTAACTCAAATTCGGCAATTAACTTTCATTTTTTGTACTGAAAACCTGCCGAATGAGAACTGGTCACTGTAAAAACGGCTCTAAATACGAAATGCATAAAGGCATAAATACAGTCCCAAGAGAAAAGCCGGGCCCGGCACATATATAGTACCAACTCCCACCAAAAAATCAAAAATTAAATACAATTTTTTTTTTTGTCAAATTTATCGACTTAGCAAAATATTTTTATCCTCCAACTTAATTTTTGGAAAAATCTGGTCCCCGAAAATTCCGGTCCCGGGCGGACCACCGCACAGTGCTTAGCCTCCATACAGTCAATCGGCAAAATTAGGCGAGTTGTCGCAGAAAAATGGAATTTGGTGTGCTGGTTCAGAATATGTAAATTAAAAATAAATCGAAGTTTTCATAAAATCGGTGCAAGTACCTAACCATATCCATAATTTTAATAGTTTAATTTTAGAAACAATTATAAACAGAATAAAGTGAAAATTGGTAGCCTTCTGTAAAATTATGTCCTTAGCTATGTGATAAATTTCGTTTTGATTTGTTCGGTGCTATGACATGACTACCTCCCTTACATATATCCTTTTTCTCAAACTCAGATTTTATCTACATTTATGATCAGAATGTACTCAAAACTAATAGCAAGTTATAAAGTTAAACTTTTTAACTCTTGGCAAATTTTGTTTCATTTGGTATCACGAAATGAGTACCTCCCTTATGAATTTTAGTTACTGAAAAAGTTTGTGATTTAATATTTTCACAAATAATTTTTTTTCTAAATTTGCTTAATAAATAAGATTTAAAATGTAATCTATAATGTTGACTTTTAAAATGTACATCTCAATTTCATCAAATTCATATTTTTTATGCATTTCTGCATCAAAGAGAAAATTTTGTAGCAAAAAATATCGCTTGTGTTATATTCGCGGTTAGGGCTCGTTATATAGATATGATACATTTTGTGGTTTCGAAATTTTTTTAAGCAAAAGCATTCTACTCTATTGATGAGACTTTATCCAAATACCTACACACTCGGTTTCTAGCAATTTTATCATCTACATACATAAATGTACATTAGGATGGTCCAAAAATGCATGTGCAAAAATTAAAGTCCGAATTTTAATGCTCTCACCCTCTAGCATTGTTCTATAAAGAAAAAATACACCATTGCTTTTTTTTTATTTTGCAATCAAAAAATATTTATAGGTCACTCAAAGCGCTCAAAGTTTTTAACGAATTTTTTATGGGAAAAACATTTTTCGTACATTTGGTATAGAATTCTTGAAAATCAATATTTTTGGATCGTAAAAATCTGATTCTTTTCAGATGATTTCCAATAATGATATACAATTGTTTATTTTACCGTAGAGTGAATTTTAAAAATTGTAAAATAAACAATTAGGTATTACCATTGGAGGTATCCTGAATATAAAAAGAGTTTTTCGATCGAAAAATATTGTTTTTCAAAAATTCTATGCCATTTTTAAGAAAAATGTTTTTTTCCCCCAAAGTATAAGAAAAAAATTTAAGCATTTAAAAAAAAGGGGTAAACGTTTTTCAGTATAGAACAATCCTAGGGGGCGAGGGCATTAAAAAGCCGACTTAACTTCTTTTGAACCACCCTAATGTACTTTCATACATACATACGTGATCCATTCCCCCCTTAAGTTCCCACGTATAAGTGTCTTTGTACTTGAAAGCGAAAATTCGTCTGCGAATCTAGCAGTAAAGAAACAAGTTTAATCTAAAAGGAAATTATTAATCCTTAACTTTGTGTAGAGTTTTCACATCTGTTTCCCCACTACCTACTCTACACATTCATTTTCCTTTCAAATTTACTCAGTCCTTACCACCACAACTAAAGCCAGCCAATCGCCTGTGAAATACACATACGTCTCACTCCTTTCTAAAAAACAACCGCCTCACTCAGCGTCCCCCTCCCATCAAACTCGTGCAGCACATCAACTATTCAAGGCTCTAATGCACAAATATTCCATTTACGTACTATTTTACATTCCTTATTTCGGTATTGTGTAGATATATTTTTCTCGTCAGCAGCATATTTCCCTTTTGTTGTTGTTGTGTTTTTGATTTTGATTTAATGCATGAAAGAGAACGATATTTATTTAAACATGACTAGCAAAAACGCAAACTGAAAAAAAAAAATGATAAAAATGAAAATAAATGAAAAATGTGCCAAAACAGGCGCTAAGGGGATGCCGACTCCACAGCCTTTTCACTAAAATTCAGATGATTACTACTCGCACAAATATGTAGTACATGTATATGTATAAGCGCGCAGAAACGCTGAGCTGTTGTTGCGGTGGCACCGTTTCTAGCAGACGTAAAAGCGTCTTTCTAATCCGCCAACCGCCCGCAAAACTGAAAAAAAAACAAAAAGAAAGAATAAAAATAAAACCGAAAGTTGAAAGAAAGTAATAAATGAAAAAATATAAGTCCCATAGAACTAACAAAGCGGCAGCGCTGCCGTGCCGTACTCTGCTAACACTACGCCGCCCGCATCCCCACCGCCACCATTCGCGCAACGCCCACGCCGCTGCTCCAGCGCGCGGCGTCATTGCGATGCTTCATATTCAAATTCATAATGCCACATTTTTTTTTTTTTTCAGATCATATTCATACTTATCGCATATATATTTCTACGCTCGTACGCGTAGTAAATATAGCCCCGCATCATCTTTTTGTAACTGAAAGTAGTAAATTCGCGCAAGTGTGTGTACTTAGAGAAGCCAAGCGCGGTGTGGCGGTCGAGGGCGCTTGTGACTGTGACTGTGAACGCTGAGGTGTTGCTCAAATCGGAAAGTTTCTTTCAGTGCGCGCGGCAAAGCTAGCTAACAACAACAACAAGCGCACTACAGAAGCAGGCGCTACTATTACACCAGCAGCTGCGTCGAGTTTGGCAGCGCTAGCGTTGTTTTTAAGTTATACAGCGCGGTGCGGAATGCAGTGCTGTTCGGCGCGGCGCGGCGCGGCGCTAAGCGGTGCTGTGCGGTTTAGGGTGGCGCGCAGCTCGTAGACTCTTGAATAGAATCCCGTTTAGTTTTTGTGCTTACAATGCTAACTTTTCAGGGTTGTTTTATGCAGCGCGTTCACACACACACTCACACACACACACACTGACTCATCATATGCTTTTGGGTATATCTATCCACCCGAATTATAAACGAAACTGCAAAAGAATAAAAGAAGGCAAGTAGAAAAGCAAAGGAAGATGTTGAAAAAATGAAAAGTTTATAATTACTTATTTTTTTGATGAATTGGATAAATAAAAAATATCGATTGATATTAGAGCAAAGGAATGGTATGTGTGTGTGTGTGTGTGTGTGTGTGTGTGTGGGTGAGTGAGTGATCAGGCGAGTAGTGGAAGGCAAAAGCGCGTGGGGATGTGGAGGGCGGTTATGTTGAGGTGGTATTATGCACGAATTAATATGCCCTTTTTACCAAACTACGAATGAGATATTGTAAGTCAGTGTTTGTATAAATTGCAAAGCTACAAAGTAAGACATTTATAATCACATTTTGTGTGATAGAATCGAAAAGAATTATGGAAATGGAATTATGGATGTGAATTTAGGGATAGGTAAGTCGTAGATATCTCTATGAAGTTAGGAAGAATGAAAACTAGAAATGGGAAACATGATAATCACATGAAACTAGGAACTCAGGCGTAACTGATTTAAATATCCCAAAATTTAAAAAGGTAAAGAATGGGAAATAATTTTCATACATAAAACTTGCGTTTATGGTGTATGGGGGCGTGAGGCAAAGGGGGCTCAAATAATGTTGGGCTTCTTTGTATGCATACTAACCCCGTCTTTCATTTAAATAGCCACCTAAAAAGTAAATTCGTATCTCGACTCCAGCGCCATCTATTGTACCAATTTTTTCTTCAAAAGTATCTTCTATCATGCACGTAATATACATTATGAATCTGAACCTGATCGGACCATATACATACACATTAGGGTGATTAAAAAAAAAAAATTCCTCGGAATCATGCTAAGAAGTTTCGTTTAGACGCCAAAATAAGTCTCAGAAAATTTAATCCCTTAATGTTAATATTAACAGTGCTTTTTTTAATCTGATTTTTATATTTAACGAACGATACGTTGTACTAGAAAGGTCTTGGAGCATCTGTGTAGTGAATTGAATGCTCAACAAAAAAAGTCTGAATTCATTTTTTGATAAGCCAACTCTGTCAAAAGTTATTCGAGGTCAAAATTGAAGGAATGGTGAGTTCGACTTTGACCTTGAATAACTTTTGACGGAGTTGACTTATCGAAAAATGAGTTGAGAACTTTTTTGTAGACTATTCAATTCTCTACAAAAAATACTCCAATACCTTTAAAGTACAACGTATTGTATATATTAATGGAGGATCTGGACGCAGACGTAGTTAATTCGACCATATCACCGCACTGCCAATATTTGGATTGCTGCCAAGTTCAAATCAAAGAAGGAAAACATGGGCACTCCTTAGGGGCGTATTTCATCCTGGTTGTGGTGGGTGTTTGTGATCAACAAGATTTTGCTGAGTGGAAGAGCTTCTAAATTAACAGGTTATGTTTATTATCTAGCCATTACTATCTCTGGTAGATGTCTCGACTCGTTGAGTGAAATACTGGAGAGAAAAACATTCGGTAAGAGTTTGACGAATTCTGCTTTAGTAACTAGGCGAGGCACTATTTACTGGGTAATAGGATAGTGGCCTGATATGTAAGCTAAAATCGGGGTAAACTTACCACTGGGAATCCCCGCAGGCAATCACCCCTCCTCCATTTGTCTATGGACAGAATTTCATATCGAAGTGGAAGATTAAAATATGTGGTAAGCATTAACATCTTACAGAACAGCCAATATCATACTTGGCTCTTACAAAGCAGAAACCACCAGCTACAGATATTTCTACACACCAAGACTGCAAAAAAAATATTTAATTGGGTATTTTACACCATGCGTCCAAGTTAAAATTAAAACAGAGGTAGCCTCAAAGGCTATAATATCTCCTGTGTCACTTTACAACTTTCGGAAGACCTCGACTCAGCTACCTTAAATCTGCACTTCTACGAAGATCGATTTTTCAGCTTCTCAGGCATGGCTTCCCATTTCAATTAAGACAAAATGCATCTTAATGCTCTGGGAAAATTTCTTCATTAAAAGGAAAACTTTGAAAAAAATGTCCTTTACGTATTTTTGGAGTTTACGGCTCCATATATTTTCTCTGCTTTATGCCTCTTCGAATTCTCATAAAAAATTCTTAGTTGCTTAAATTCTAATTGGCTCAAAAAAACCGTTTTTTACAAACCTACGAAATTTAGTCGAGCATTCAAGTTCTGTATAGAATCAAGGCTTCGAAGAGACTATTTCCATTTAGATAAATGCATACATTACCATACTCGCTTACCATAAGCGCTAACTACTTTTGCATATTACTTTTCTCCACGCTGTGCTCATAAAACAACACGAATGCATTTTAATGTAGCCAAAGTCAAATAAAATTTCTAACTGTCGGCAGAGTTCATTAGCATAAGAAAAATTGCCACTTTCTTCAATCTTCAAAAAAAAAAGTCGGCGCATATAAAAGGAAACTAATGCAAGTAAAATCATGCTTCATGCACTTCACATAAATACATATATACATATGTACATGTGTGTGTGTGTAGCATCGTATAGTTGCGCAACGCAGAAACGCCATTGTCACCCATTTCGTATCATCATCAATAAAAACTTTGTCCTAAAAAGCTGTTGCCACCACTTAAATCAATACCAGCGTAATTTCTCGGCGCCCATTTTCCCCCAAAGCCTCCCTCATGCCTGGAAAAACTTAAAATTTTTCATCTCAGTAGTATGTACCTAGTACGCTCAAAGCCAATGAGCTCCACCTTCTCCAGCTCCTCTTCTTAACCCATTCATCGCCTTTGCCACGCCACTAAACTATGTATATGCGCTTAACAGTCGATACAAAAACTTTATCGTTTCTTTGCAAAAAATTTTGCAGCCATCGAATTGCAATAAAGTGTCGCAATACAAACAGACATTTGCATTTATAAATGAACACAATCCAAACCCGACAGTGAGCATGAGGAAATAATTTTGAACTGGACTACTATTCACCCATTCATAGTCACATAATTAAGTTAAAGATAAAGGTCTTTCTCGCAATTAGGCTGATCTTTTTTAGCTCTTAGCCGACGGAAATATAAAAATTAGATAAACTTAATTTGTTATACAGGGTAAGGCTATAGTTTATTTATTTATTTTTTTTACCGACTTCCAAAAAAGGAGGAGGTTATCAGTTCGTCGCATTAGTTTTT
>NW_023458556.1:9895017-9896587 GCF_013731165.1 Rhagoletis pomonella | reverse complement strand
TAATTTAGGACGTTTGGATCTCAGCGATCTCAATTTGTCATTTCGTTTTATATACGAATATATCATTCGTTTTTGCTGTATATTTCTAGGTTACTACTGACTAACTAAATCCGTATATAGATATGTGGATTGAAAAATTAATAGCATCGCCAGATTTATTTATTTCCCTTCCTTAGATTGCATATGTTTTAGAATTATAGGCGAAGCAACCACTACACTACACACTACACTATTCGCTTCACCAGCCTAACCTCCTTTTTTGCACCCATCCGTTACAACGTGGCCTATAAAAATATTTTTCACATTTTCACCCCATCCACCCACAGTTCAAGCGCAACTGCGAAAAAACGCTCTCTCAGGAGCGGTTCAATTCAGATTTATTGCCAGCATTCACATTTCGCCGCACAGCAGAAGCTGGCTGCTTCGTCTTTGGGTGGCAGCACTCTGTAACAGAGAGCGCAGTTAGCCGCACGGCTGTGCGCTAGGGAACAAGCGTCTTAGTTAGGTTTTCCACCGCCGCCGCCGCCGCCACCGCTGCGCGTCGACTGTCGCTGCACTAATGAAACCGCGCCGCATTTGTTTTTTGGCTTTGTATCTATTTTTTCGACTTTCTTCCTTCGCACTTCACTATAATTTTTCTACACTAAAATCCGCCTTTTTCCCTCATTGAAACTTTTTTTTTCTATTTTGTTGTTATTGTGTTGTAAAAATGTTAGCGAACTAAGTATGTAAAAGAAATATGTGGAATAGAGCAGCGAAAAGACGGAGTTCGAGAGAGTGAAAATTGTAGCAGCATCAAAATAAACTTTTTTTCTGCGCGCGGATTTATATCGTTTCACTGCCGCTGCAATACTTACTTACGTAGACCGTGAAGCCCCGAAGGCAGGCAGAATTCAAGAGGAAGGGCATCTCGGAATTCGGCTACCAGCGCGCGCCAAGCTTGTTACTATGAAAATTTTATAAATTCCACAGTTGCTTTGCGCCACAAGCGCGAAAATTCGCATTCGATGAAGGCGTTCGAGCTGTGTGACATTGGCTGGTGTGAGTCACGTGGCCTCAGCGTTTTGGTGCGAAATGAGTATTTAGTTTTTATGGCCATATACACCGCACCAGAGGCGCGCCTCCTCATTTCAACCTCAGCAAGCAGCTCAAGCATGCTGCTTCCAACTTCTACTGGCAATAATTTCTACAACTAAGCAAGTTTTGTAAATCGCTATTGTGTGCGTTGGTTGTGTAACTATATAAGAATCCTGTAGTGATGCGGACTATAGTCGGACTAATGGTAAACTAGTCCAAGTTTTATGGAACGATGCCATTTGCTGTGCTAGTAAAAACTCATTAAATACTGCACAGGCACGCGAAGTGTTACCAATTCAAAACGTTACAGTTTTGTCTATGTATTTCGCTTTTTAACCCCTTCCAAAAAAGGAGGAGGTTATCAGTTCGTCGAAATATTTTTATTTTATTTTATTTTTTTTATGTATGTTTTGTCAACCGATACCCGATAACCGTAAAAAAAAAAAAAAAAAAAAAAAAAAAAAAAAAAAAAAAAAATCCAAAAAAAAAAAAA
>NW_023458556.1:9885441-9894917 GCF_013731165.1 Rhagoletis pomonella | reverse complement strand
AAAAAAAAAAAAAAAATAAAAATAAAAAAAATAATCCGATGAACTGATAACCTCCTCCTTTTTTGGAAGTCGGTAAAAAAAAAATAAATAAATAAACTATAGCCTTACCCTGTATAACAAATTAAATTTAGCTAATTTTTATATTTCCGTCGGCTAAGAGCTAAAAAAGATCAGCTAATTGCAAGGAAGACCTTTATCTTTAACTTAATTATGTGACTATGAATGGGTGAATAGTAGTCCCTTCAGAATAATTTCCTCATGCTCACTGTCGGGTTTGGATTGTGTTCATTTATAAATGCAAATTTCTGTTTGTATTGCGACACTTTATTGCAATTCGATGACTGCAAAATTTTTTGCAAAGAAACGATAAAGTTTTTGTATCGACTGTTAAGCGCATATACATAGTTTAGTGGCGTGGCAAAGGCGATGAATGGGTTAAGAAGAGGAGCGGGAGAAGGTGAAGCTCATTGGCTTTGAGCGTACTAGGTACATACTACTGAGATGAAAAATTTTAAGTTTTTCCAGGCATGAGGAAGGCTTTGGGGGCAAATGGGTGCCGTGAAATTACGCTGGTATTGATTTAAGTGGTGGCAGCAGCTTTTTAGGACAAAGTTTTTATTGATGATGATACGAAATGGGTGACAATGGCGTTTCTGCGTTGCGCAACTATACAATGCTACACACACACACATGTACATATGTATATATGAAGTGCATGAAGCATGATTTTACTTGCATTAGTTTCCTTTTATATGCGCCGACTTTTTTTTTTTTGGAAGATTGAAGAAAGTGGCAATTTTTCTTATGCTAATGAACTCTGCCGACAGTTAGAAATTTTATTTGACTTTGTCTACATTAAAGTGCATTCATGTTGTTTTATGAGCACAGCGTGGAGAAAAGTAATATGCAAAAGTAGTTAGCGCTTAAACGAGTATGGTAATGTATGCATTTATCTAAATGGAAATAGTCTCTTCGAAGCCTTGATTCTATACAGAACTTGAACACTCGACTAAATTTCGTAGGTTTGTAAAAAAGGGGTTTTTTTTGAGCCAATTAGAATTTAAGCAACTAAGAATTTTTTATGAGAATTCGAAGAGGCATAAAGCAGAAGAAAATATATGAAGCCGTAAACGCCAGAAATACGTAAGGGACATTTTTTTCAAAATTTTCCTTTTAATGCAGAAATGTTCCTAGAGCATTAAGATACATTTCACTGGTCTCTATGCTACATTTTGTCTTAATTAAAATGGAAAGCCATGCCTGAGAAGTAGAAAAATCGAGTTATACAGAGATATTATAGCCTTTGAGGCTACCTCTGTATCAGTTTTAACTTGGACGCATGGTGTAAAATACCCAACTAAAAATGTTTTTTGCAATCTTGGTGTGTTGAAATATCTGTAGCAGGTGATTTCGGCTTTGTAGAGCCAAGTATGATATTGGCTGTTCTGTAAGATGTTAATGCTTACCACATATTTTAATCTTCCACTTCGATGTGGAATTTTGCCAAAATCTTGTTGATCACAAACACCCACCACAACCAGGATGAAATACGCCCCTAAGGAGTGCCCACGTTTTCCTTCCGTGATTTGAACTTGGCAGCAATCCAAATATTGGCAGTGTGGTGATATGGTCGAATTAACTACGTCTGCGTCCAGATCCTCCATTAATATATACAATACGTTGTACTTTAAAGGTATTGGAGTATTTTTTGTAGAGAATTGAATAGTCTACAAAAAAGTTCTCAACTCATTTTTCGATAAGTCAACTCCGTCAAAAGTTATTCAAGGTCAAAGTCGAACTCACCATTCCTTCAACTTTGACCTCGAATAACTTTGGACCGAGTTGACTTATCGAAAAATGAATTCATGCTTTTTTTGTAGAGCATTCAGTTCACTACAAAAATGCTCCAAGACCTTTGTAGTACAACGTATCGTTCGTTAAATATAAAAATCAGATTACAAAAAAAACACTGCTAATATTAGCATTAAGGGACTAAGTTTTCTGAGTCTTATTTTAGCGTCTAAACGAAACTTCTTAGCATGATTCCGAGGAAAATAATATTTTTTTTCTGAATCACCCTAATGTATATGGTCCGATCAAGTTCAGATTCATAATGTATATTACTTGCATGATAGAAGATACTTTTGAAGAAAAAATTGGTACAATAGATGGCGCTGGAGTCGAGATATTTAGAAACCCCATAGTTATGGTCTGCTTTGGCTCTATGTTTATGTTATACGAATTTACTTTTTATATGGCTATTTAAATGAAAGACGGGGTTAGTATGCATATAAAGAAGCCCAACATTATTTGAGCCCCCTTTGCCTTACGCCCCCATACACCATAAACGCAAGTTTTATGTATGAAAATTACTTCCCATTCTTTACCTTTTTAAATTTTAGGATATTTATATCAGTTACGCCTGAGTTCCTAGTTTCATGTGATTATCATGTTTCCCAATTCTTGTTTTCATTCTTCCTACGTTCATAGAGATATCTACGACTTACCTATCCCTAACTTCACATTTTCCATAATTCTTTTCATTCTATCACACAAAATGTGATTATAAATGTCTTACTTTGTAGCTTTGCAATTTATACAAACACTGACTTACAATATCTCATTCGTAGTTTGGTAAAAAGGGCATATTAATTCGTGCATAATACCACCTCAACATAACCGCCCTCCACATCCCCACGCGCTTTTGCCTTCCACTGCTCGCCTGATCACTCACTCACCCACACACACACACACACACACATACACACATACCATTCCTTTGCTCTAATATCAATCGATATTTTTTATTTATCCAATTCATCAAAAAATAAGTAATTATAAACTTTTCATTTTTTCAACATCTTCCTTTGCTTTTCTACTTGCCTTCTTTTATTCTTTTGCAGTTTCGTTTATAATTCGGGTGGATAGATATACCCAAAAGCACATGATTCAGTCAGTGTGTGTGTGTGTGCGAATGCGCTGCATAAAACAACCCTGAAAAGTTAGCATTGTAAGCGCAAAAACTAAACGGGATTCTATTCAAGAGTCTACGAGCTGCGCGCCACCCTAAACCGCACAGCACCGCTTAGCGCCGCATTGCATTCCACACCGCGCTGTATAACTTAAAACCAACGCTAGCGCTGCCAAACTCGACGCAGCTGCTGGTGTAATAGTAGCGCCTGCTTCTGTAGCGCGCTTGTTGTTGTTGTTAGCTAGCTTTGCCGCGCGCACTGAAAGAAACTTTCCGATTTGAGCAACACCTCAGCGTTCACAGTCACAAGCGCCCTCGACCGCCACACCGCGCTTGGCTTCTCTAAGTACACACACTTGCGCGAATTTACTACTTTCAGTTGCAAAGACGAAGCGGGGCAATATTTACTACGCGTACGAGCGTAGAAATATATATGCGATAAGTATGAATATGATCTGAAAAAAAAAAAATGTGGCATTATGAATTTGAATATGAAGCATCGCAATGACGCCGCGCGCTGGAGCAGCGGCGTGGGCGTTGCGCGAATGGTGGCGGTGGGGATGCGGGCGTCGTAGTGTTAGCAGAGTGCGGCACGGCCGCGCTGCCGCTTTGTTAGTTGTATGGGACTTATATTTTTTCATTTATTACTTTCTTTCAACTTTCGGTTTTATTTTTATTCTTTCTTTGGTTTTTTTTCTTCAGTTTTGCGGGCGGTTGGCGGATTAGAAAGACGCTTTTACGTCTGCTAGAAACGGTGCCACCGCAACAACAGCTCAGCGTTTCTGCGCGCTTATACATATACATGTACTACATATTTGTGCGAGTAATCATTTGAATTTTAGTGAAAAGGCTGTGGCGTCGGCATCCCCTTAGCGCCTGTTTTGGCACATTTTTCATTTATTTTCATTTTTATCATTTTTTTTTTTTCAGTTTTCGTTTTTGCTAGTCATGTTTAAATAAATATCGTTCTCTTTCATGCATTAAATCAAAATCAAAAACACAACAACAACAAAAGGGAAATATGCTGCTGACGAGAAAAGTATATCTACACAATACCGAAATAAGGAATGTAAAATAGTACGTAAATGGAATATTTGTGCATTAGAGCCTTGAATAGTTGATGTGCTGCACGAGTTTGATGGGAGGGGGACGCTGAGTGAGGCGGTTGTTTTTTAGAAAGGAGTGAGACGTATGTGTATTTCACAGGCGATTGGCTGGCTTTAGTTGTGGTGGTAAGGACTGAGTAAATTTGAAAGGAAAATGAATGTGTAGAGTAGGTAGTGGGGAAACAGATGTGAAAACTCTACACAAAGTTAAGGATTAATAATTTCCTTTTAGATTAAACTTGTTTCTTTACTGCTAGATTCGCAGACGAATTTTCGCTTTCAAGTACAAAGACACTTATACGGGGGAACTTAAGGGGGAATGGATCACGTATGTATGTATGAAAGTACATTAGGGTGGTTCAAAAGAAGTTAAGTCGGCTTTTTAATGCCCTCGCCCCCTAGGATTGTTCTATACTGAAAAACGTTTACCCCTTTTTTTTAAATGCTTAAATTTTTTTCTTATACTTTGGGGGAAAAAAACATTTTTCTTAAAAATGGCATAGAATTTTTGAAAAACAATATTTTTCGATCGAAAGACTCTTTTTATATTCAGGATACCTCCAATGGTAATACCTAATTGTTTATTTTACAATTTTTAAAATTCACTCTACGGTAAATTAAACAATTGTATATCATTATTGGAAATCATCTGACGATCCAAAAATATTGATTTTCAAGAATTCTATACCAAATGTACGAAAAATGTTTTTCCCATAAAAAATTCGTTAAAAACTTTGAGCGCTTTGAGTGACCTATAAATATTTTTTGATTGCAAAATAAAAAAAAAGCAATGGTGTATTTTTTCTTTATAGAACAATGCTAGAGGGTGAGAGCATTAAAATTCGGACTTTAATTTTTGCACATGCATTTTTGGACCATCCTAATGTACATTTATGTATGTAGATGATAAAATTGCTAGAAACCGAGTGTGTAGGTATTTGGATAAAGTCTCATCAATAGAGTAGAATGCTTTTGCTTAAAAAAATTTCGAAACCACAAAATGTATCATATCTATATAACGAGCCCTAACCGCGAATATAACACAAGCGATATTTTTTGCTACAAAATTTTCTCTTTGATGCAGAAATGCATAAAAAATATGAATTTGATGAAATTGAGATGTACATTTCAAAAGCCAACATTATAGATTACATTTTAAATCTTATTTATTAAGAAAATTTAGAAAAAAATTTATTTGTGAAAATATTAAATCATAAACTTTTTCAGTAACTAAAATTCATAAGGGAGGTAGTCATGAAATGAAACAAAATTTGCCAAGAGTTAAAAAGTTTAACTTTATAACTTGCTATTAATTTTGAGTACATTCTGATCATAAATGTAGCTAAAATCTGAGTTTGAGAAAAACGATATATGTAAGGGAGGTAGTCATATCCTAGCACCGAACAAAACGAAATTTGTCACATAGCTATGGACATAATTTCACAAAAGGCTACCAATTTTCACTTTATTCTGTTTATAATTGTTTCTAAAATTAAACTATTAAAATTATGGATATGGTTAGGTACTTGCACCGATTTTATGAAAACTTCGATTTATTTTTAATTTACATATTCTGAGCGAATATTCTGAGCGATATTCTGAGGAAGCGAAGCACTGTGCGGGGTGCGGTGGTCTCCCCGAGCCCGGAATTTTCGGGGACCAAATTTTTCCGAAAATTAAGTTGGAGGATAAACATATTTTGCTAAGTCGATAAATTTGATTAAAAAATTGTGTAAACATTTTTATTTTTTGGTGGGTTTTGGTACTAAATATGTGCCGGGCCCGGGTTTTCTTTTAGGATTGTACCGTTGGACCGTTTTCACACTGACCAGCTAACTCTCATTCGGCAGTTACCTAAGTTTTCAGTACAAAATTTTAAAGCTAATTGCCGAATTCGAGTTAACCCCCCACTGTGCTTAACCGTGATTATATAAGTATGTAAAAAAAGATAAGCCCAAGCAGAGGGCTTGCATGCAGCAATTATTTAATGCATTACAAAAATGACTAACAATGCAGTGCTATCGCCTGCGCGTGTTACATACTTACATATGTATGTATGCCTCATTCATCTTGTTATTATAAATAATTTATGTGTATATTCATTTTATTCTCTTCACCTAGCAATCGTTTGCTTCACTTTCTTGTGCCTTAGTTAATTTAATAAATGAATTTGTCTCAAGCGGATATCGTAACGACAACATCCTTTTTAATTTATTTTATTCAATTTGCCGCTCTGACTCCACTAACTCACACAAACAAATATGTACATACATATCTCAATTGTAGGCGCATTGAGGTGGAGTTTGAGTCGCAACGCGGAAGTGCCGTCGCATGGGCATATCTTTTAGACGCCACAACGGAAGAGTCATATTTTTAGCTTACCACACACACACACTCATCCGTTTGGGCACGCAAATACATACATACCGGCATAGATTTCACATATGTTTGTATGTATGTATGCACGCTGGTGGTTTCACTTAATGTTTGCTGTGAATAATTCGACTTTTTTAGGCCCATTTTTTATCGGTCAAAGCTACCCAGTTGACGGCAGCAACGACGACTACATTTCGGCGACTTCTTGACGTTTGTTATCGTATTTGCATTGAAATAATATTTGTTATCAACTCGGTTTTTAATGTTTGCTCAATGTTTCTGTCTGCTTTTGACTGCTTGGAATGCGCTGTGATGAATTAAAAAAAAAAATAAATAAATGCTGCTGTTAACATCAAAAGTCGTATGTAGTAGCAAATGAAAATATCGAAAGAAATGCGAATTTTTTACGAAGTAAGCAGTAAAACATAAATATCTATATTCTAAACTAGGGGTGCCCAACAACAAACAATAAAAATCACAAAAACAATGTTCTCGGAATAGAAACAAAAATACTTCGACCCAAAACTAAAGTTAGCAGACTGTCGATTTGTCTCTTGTGAGAAAGATGTCTGCCTAATCTGAAAGCTGCCGTCAAGGTAGGGTACAACAAGGCGTTCTAGTTTGCCAATATTGTTTTTCAATACTGCTCCTGGTACTCAGTGATTAACTGTCTACTATGGTTGTAGCTTGTCTACATAGTAACCAATTCTATCCTACATCTCCATCCGTATAAGGTTCATACTTACAAAAAATGAAGACAGATGATCATTCACAGTGCCTTGGATACCCTTTAGGGATTATTTGCAGACATATTTCTCGTCGATATTTATTTATAGACCTAGATCGTCCGACTAGTAACTTTTGGACTTTTTTATGAGGCTACTAAAATGACTTTATCTACGTTTATAAACCGCTAGTAGAAATGATTTAACATTCACTAAACTTTAAATTGACAGACCAAATCTGCAGTGTAAAAGGTTAAAAAAAACGTGCAGAGATGACCCCGCTGCTTATGTTTTGAGATGGACAACACAAAAACGAATTTTTATAATCCGAAATAGTTTTATTAGTTTTCGAATGACTTACATATCAATTCGATTGTTTGAATGCTCAACCAATGTTTCTGTTCGAGGTGATGTGTAGAGCTTGTTTTCTCGTGTTGGATAATTGTTTTTCTTCTGCGATTGGTTTTCCTTATTTTTCCGAACATTAAATACTTATTCAAAGCTCGTCTGTTAATCACCCCGTTTAAATAGTAAAATTTGAAATTTTTTTCTGCTTGTTATTCCCATAACTCAAGAAACTGTTCCATTTTTCTTTGTGCCACTGTGTTCAGTTTTTCTGCTAAATGCTTCTTTTTCTCATTTGACGCTGTAACCACCTAAACGATTTGGTTGAGTTCAACAAATCAAGCCTGTCGTTTCTCTTCTGTGCCAACTGACGCCCATTTGGAAATGCCAGATGAAGCCAAGCCCTCTCCACTTGCCCTTTTCATTGCAGTGGGGGCTTTTCTCTTCCTATGCCACCACCAGAGCGTTCCGAGTTGAGTACTTTTAGAGCGAGAGCGTCGGTGTCCATTCGAACGACATCGTTGTAACGCTTTAACTTCGTTCCATCGTCTGCAGTACTTGCCGTAGGCAATACATAAAGGCCCAGAAACTCTTTCTCTCTTTTCTGCTTAATTAAAGTAAGCAATTCAAATATACTTAAATTAATGTTTTATCAAAAATATCGCTCTTCCCTGCTACCATTTGCTTTCACATTTGACATTCACCTACTCTTCGCAAAAATATTCGACAAAAGTAAGTAGGGCACCGAAAAGTTATCGGTTTAATCTGTCGATTTTTGATGACTTTCACGAAATGCATCCTCTAGACGATCGACCACATTTGAATTCGAAAAAACAGAGTTTTAAGTTTTAAATCGATTTTTCGTCTCGCAAGCGGACATTAATTCGGTTTCTTAATACCAAGAGGCCTTAGTAAATTCCATATCCCCTTCCTTCGCCAAGTGTATACCAAAAAAATAAAAGCTTGTAATAGTTAACTCGATATTTTACCGAAATCCAGATGCTGAGCTCGCAAAGAAATTGTGAAAGTCCAAAAACTTGTGGAACACACAGCGTGTTAGTTGCTAACCGCTCTTGCTTGAAGATCAACGGTCTACACAGAAGGCATGTTGTGAATAAGAAAGTTCTCTTATATTCGAATTGTGACATAAACAAATACAAAACTGGTCTGGAAATAAGCTTTCTTCATGTATGATGAACAAAACCAATATATTCAAGAGCTTTTAGCCGGAATATTCTCCAGTCTTTCATTTATGCACATTTGATGTAGACCCCGATGTGTAGATCTTCCCCTACTCCGGCAGTTACACGAGTCACGAGTTTTTAGTTGGCATTAAGGTGTTTCTTATTATTTCCAGCGACAATTTTTCCCTATCAGGCTTTGCACTCGTAGTATCAAGATTGGATCAACAAAACACCTACAAACCTATTTTAGATTCAGTGATGGGAATGACAGGATTCTCGGCTCAAACAAGTATATTATCGACAACTGAGTGGATGATCGACATATCTCGTTAGCCAATTCGAAAGGGCCTATCTCCGAAAACTTTTTAAGAACACCCTATTTCCGAATTCGGTTCAAAAATGCCCTATGTCAACATATTTTCAATATATGTAGTATTTTCAGCTGAGATAGGCCGTTGTTGAACCCAATTCGGAGATAGGGCGTTTTTGAATTCAATTCTGAGGTTGGTCGTTTCTGAAGAGTTTTCTCAGATATGGCCTTTTCGAATTAGCTTCCAAAATAGGTCGATCTTCCACACAGGTCATATGACACTTCTCGTTACATACATATAAATAGATAAGGGCTCTATAAAATTATCAAAAACACCTTCCTTCACCATCAAATGGTGGCTTCAAACCCATTTTGGTTGGCAGGTACAGTTACAAGAATTTTCGCAAAGTCACTATCATATACAAAATAACACAAATAAACTAAAATAATTTAAAGCGC
>NW_023458556.1:9882573-9885341 GCF_013731165.1 Rhagoletis pomonella | reverse complement strand
GCGCTTATCAAGTGAGGAAAATAAACACTATAATCTACGAAAAAAAATATAATCGCTTTTCATAATTGGAGCAGTTCAAAATTATATTTCACTTGAATGCGCTTTAAATTATTTTAGTTTATTTGTGTTATTGTGTATATGATAGTGACTTTGCGAAAATTATTGTAACTGTACTTGCCAACAAAAATGGGTTTGCAGCCACCATTTGATGGGAGGAGGGAAGGTGTTATTGATAATTTTATAGAGCCCTTATCTATTTATATGTATGTAACGAGAAGTGTCATATGACCTGTGTGGAAGATCGACCTATTTTGGAAGCTAATTCGAAAAGGTCATATCTGAGAAAACTCTTCAGAAACGACCAACCTCAGAATTGAATTCAAAAACGCCCTATCTCCGAATTGGGTTCAACAACGGCCTATCTCAGCTGAAAATACTACATATATTGAAAATATGTTGACATAGGGCGTTTTTGAACCGAATTCGGAAATAGGGTGTTCTTAAAAAGTTTTCAGAGATAGGCCGTTTCGAATTGGCTAACGAGATAGGTCGATCATCCACTCAGTTGTCGATATATACTTGTTTGAGCCGAGAATCCTGTCATTCCCATCACTGAATCTAAAATAGGTTTGTAGGTGTTTTGTTGATCCAATCTTGATACTACGAGTGCAAAGCCTGATAGGGAAAAATTGTCGCTGGAAATAATAAGAAACACCTTAATGCCAACTAAAAACTCGTGACTCGTGTAACTGCCGGAGTAGGGGAAGATCTACACATCGGGGTCTACATCAAATGTGCATAAATGAAAGACTGGAGAATATTCCGGCTAAAAGCTCTTGAATATATTGGTTTTGTCCAGCATACATGAAGAAAGCTTATTTCCAGACCAGTTTTGTATTTTTTTATGTCACAATTCGAATATAAGAGAACTTTCTTATTCACAACATGCCTTCTGTGTAGACCGTTGATCTTCAAGCAAGAGCGGTTAGCAACTAACACGCTGTGTGTTTCACAAGTTTTTGGACTTTCACAATTTCTTTGCGAGCTCAGCATCTGGATTTCGGTAAAATATCGAGTTAACTATTACAAGCCTTTATTTTTTTTTGTATACACTTGGCGAAGGAAGGGGATATGGAATTTACTAAGGCCTCTTGGTATTAAGAAACCGAATTAATGCCCGCTTGCGAGACGAAAAATCGATTTAAAACTTAAAACTCTGGTTTTCCGAATTCAAATGTGGTCGATCGTCTAGAGGACGCATTTCGTGAAAGTCATCAAAAATCGACAGATTAAACCGATAACTTTTCGGTGCCCTACTTACTTTTGTCGAATATTTTTGCGAAGAGTAGGTGAATGTCAAATGTGAAAGCAAATGGTAGCAGGGAAGAGCGATATTTTTGATAAAACATTAATTTAAGTATATTTGAATTGCTTAATTTAATTAAGCAGAAAAGAGAGAAAGAGTTTCTGGGCCTTTATGTATTGCCTACGGCAAGTACTGCAGACGATGGAACGAAGTTAAAGCGTTACAACGATGTCGTTCGAATGGACACCGACGCTCTAGCTCTAAAAGTACTCAACTCGGAACGCTCTGGTGGTGGCATAGGAAGAGAAAAGCCCCCACTGCAATGAAAAGGGCAAGTGGAGAGGGCTTGGCTTCATCTGGCATTTCCAATTGGCGTCAGTTGGCACAGAAGAGAAACGACAGGCTTGATTTGTTGAACTCGACCAAATCGTTTAGGTGGTTACAGCGTCAAATGAGAAAAAGAAGCATTTAGCAGAAAAACTGAACACAGTGGCACAAAGAAAAATGGAACAGTTTCTTGAGTTATGGGAATAACAAGCAGAAAAAAATTTCAAATTTTACTATTTAAACGGGGTGATTAACAGACGAGCTTTGAATAAGTATTTAATGTTCGGAAAAATAAGGAAAACCAATCGCAGAAGAAAAACAATTATCCAACACGAGAAAACAAGCTCTACACATCACCTCGAACAGAAACATTGGTTGAGCATTCAAACTAGAGATGAGCGCGGGACATCGGGACCCACGGTACTGATTTCAAATTGGCCGGGAGGGGCGGTATCGGGAAGGTCTGTGAAATTTTGCGGGCGGGACGGGACGAAAATCCTTTCCCGACATTCCCGATAAAACCACAACCTCAAAATTCGGAAAACCTCCCTTAAAAACGATGTGTGAAATATACACTTTTTTATGCTTTATTGGGACGAAAACGAACAGCAAAGCAAAAGAAATTAATCGGAAGAGGCCAGATCTTTCATTCTTTTTTCGTTCTTTAAAATTAATTCGAAAGACATGTGCATTTTTCTTAGTGATAGATTTCGGGACCCACGGGACTCGCGGTACAATTCTGAAAAACGTCAGGATGGGCGGGTTCGGGTCTTAAAAATTTAATTTCGGGATGGGCGGGATCGGGACCAAATATTTAGTCCCGTACCCATCTCTAAGTTAAACAATCAAACTGATATGTAAGTCATTCGAAAACTAATAAAACTATTTCGGATTATAAAAATTCGTTTTTGTGTTGTCCATCTCAAAACATAAGCAGCGGGGTCATCTCTGCACGTTTTTTTTTAACCTTTTACACTGCAGATTTGGTCTGTCAATTTCAAGTTTAGTGAATGTTAAATCATTTCTACTAGCGGTTTATAAACGTAGATAAAGTCATTTGAGTAGCCTCATAAAAAAGTCCAAAAGTAACTAGTCGGACGATCTAGGTCTATAAATAAATATCGACGAGAAATAT
>NW_023458556.1:9879367-9882473 GCF_013731165.1 Rhagoletis pomonella | reverse complement strand
AACAACGACGAAAACACTTGTGCAGCTACTATTCCTCAATTCAAGTCAAAAATATATGCATACATATAAATAAGAGCCAAATATTTAATCGGTAAATATTTTTTCAGCGAATGTTTTTTTTTATTGTTTACGTATGCCACGAGTAACTGCATTTCCTTAGCTATTTATTTTAATATGAACAATCGTAGGTACATATACAGTGACGGGAAAATAAATAGGGTCGATACATTTTACAAGTTTTGGGCTCTTTTTCTGTTCTTTATTTAAGGTTTATTATTTTTGTTTTATGAAAGTACAGTCGCGAATTTTTTAATTCTTTTTTTGTCAAATGGGTTTTCTTCGATATAACGCATGAACGTTTTTTTTTTTATATTGAAGAAAATGCTCAAAACCTTCAAAAAAAGGAAAAAAATGCTAAAAATCAACTGCAGCTTTCACCTACTCGAAACTTGTGCTCTATAACTAAAATTTAATGGGCTATAGAACTGCATACTCGAAAAATTTTGAATAAAACGTTTGAAAATTGGGTGACAATTTTGCGATATTTTTTTTGTAAATTTTGAGAACTCTGTGTATGCTTTCAAACTTTTATTTATGTGGTTTCTGTTATGGATCGAACTATTTTATATATTTTAAATGAAAATTATTAAAAATAAATAAATAAACATAAGTTGCAAACTATGTCATTTTGAATTTTGCACCTATTCTTCTGGCTTTTAGTGTATTTTTATGTGTACGTACATATATGGTGTAGATATACATTCATATGTGTGTATATTAGCGTGGGCCGAAAATCCGCTTTTTTAGAATTTTGATTGGTAATAGCAAAGATATATCTCATTATGTTTTAAAAAAAAATCTGTGTGAAATGTGAAAATTTTTGGTCAATATCCTAGGCTCGCACAAGTCCATCGAAGTTCAATATGCTCATAAAATAAAAATTAATAATTTAATTAATTAATACATTTTTTTTACTAAAATTGCAATAATCCTCGAAAGCATTAGACCTACATAATTTGGTATATGGACCTTTTTTTATAGAGAATCGAAGTTAGCTAAGAAAAAAAATTTTTTAGTACCTGAACTTTGAAGGACTTGGGCGAGCTTAGGATATTGCCAAAAATTTTCACATTTCACACAGATCTTTTTTAGAGCATAATGCACCATATTTTTGCTATTACCAATCCAAATTCTAAAACAGCGGATTTCCGGCCCACGCTAATGTATATACATTTGTAATAAAGTATGTTTGTTTAGTCTGCAAGTGCAAATCCCCGAATTTCTTGTATTTCACAATTTTAACAAAATCTAAATTCTAATAAATATTTGGACGGAACTTTCTCGATAAGAAATTTATTCAGCCGATTTCTTCTCCGTTTCAGCAGTACGGTATTGGAAAGAAAGGCCCATTCTTCTGGCATGTATTTCCATTAGGCAATGGCCAGTGATAATTTGTCGAGGCTGCGCAAGCTATGAAGTGCAAGCCAATGTGGTCAGATTCAAAGTTTTAACTGTAAATTAAGTTCTTTTTTTTTAATTTTCTAACTGAACGAATAAATTACAATTTCTCTTTCGGTTTTTCGTAAGTCAATTTTTAAGGTAAAAGGGGGCGATGAAGGAGCAAAGTTTTCTCATTTGAAGCAAATGGCTTCAACTGTCCTTCGCATTCCAGTGGAAATGTGGAAATAATATTTAAAAAATATATATATCTATATTTGGAACTGCCTCAAAGGCCACGAAGTTTTCCTTGTATTTCATGAAGTTCCTGTGGTATTTTTAAAATTAAGGATTTCTTACAAAAATGCTTCAGTAGGTACTAAATTTGAGGTATCGAAAAAATTAACAAAGGAGTTTACGAAAAATAATTTTTATTTTTTTAGTTAAATAAAGTTTAAACGGTTTATTGTACTTTTTTTAAATGAATCGTCGTATGTATTTGTGTTTAATAAAATTAAAAAACCTTATTATTTTAAAAACGTTTAATTTTTGAAGGTTACAGTTTTTTGGTCGAAAATACAGTATTTCCTTGGGAAATTTACAGTTTTTTAAAAAGTAAAATAAAATAAAAGTCTGATAACACTGTACATTTTAAGCCGCAGTTTGCATACTCTCTTCATGGAAAAAAAATTATGGCAGGCAGAAACTTGCCAGCCCTGATTAATACAACTCACAACTATCTCGCATATCTCTGCGTCTTAGAACCCAAATAGCAAACCTGAAAGGGCACTAGGATGTCAACTTGTTTAAAACACACATCGTCGCTTTTTTCCAAAACTGCCCATCTACCAGTTTTTGGTAATCCTGAACTCCAGGCACCGAGATTTATGCATAAAAATTGTAAAATCGTTGTTTACATAACAGATTTGTTAAATAAGAGCTAGAGAAAACACCGCCTACCAAGGCAATTCCTTCAAAGAAAACCCGTTTTTTCGCTCTCCTGTAAAATTTGAGTGCCGTAAGTTAGGCGGCTTTGCAAAAACATCGCCGATATGTATACATTCAATAACTGCGTTATAGGAAGTCAGCATCAACCAAAGTATTAATTAGGTCTTGACTGTCCGAGAGAATACTACTTCCTGTAGAATAAGATTAACACTAACCTCCCAAACCCAAATGGCTTTTTTATGGAAGAAAAACACTCCGAGGGGCGACTACTGTTGCAAGAAAATTAACATTATGTATTACTGTTCCGGTTTTGCTCCTCAGTGTAAGTATATCAGCCGCAGATCACTAGCGGAGATCCGGTCGTGGAGGCTAAATATTTCGAACGTAGGCTCAATGATCCTTCCTTCGCCCGCTATAGCACAGATAGAGTTCGCAAACCAAGTTTTTTTTTGTCTTAGCGTGAGGAAGCTTATTTCCGTGGTAAGGAGTTACTTTTATCCTGCTATAAAAAAGAGTTGCCTATAAGCTCTTTTCTGTGACTTTTTTCCACTGAAATAAATTTCTAACCATTCATCATTCACTTCCTGTCCACTGTGCGGCGACGGTTCTGGTCTATATGCGTGCACCGACAACCGCAAAAGGACACTTGACAACAGTTGTGTCGGTCAGCAGACTTAAGCCGGAACCAAAAGAAATAAATGCTCAAAAACCAAAAACGTCA
>NW_023458556.1:9872819-9879267 GCF_013731165.1 Rhagoletis pomonella | reverse complement strand
TCGGGAGTACGTGTAACAGCGATGCCAACTTGCGGGGAATAATTCCTGGATTTGAGGGGAAATTGTCTCGCCACGGTGAATCGGGGAATGGGCTGCCTTTTTCGGGGAATTTTGACTATTTAATTTTAAATCATTAAAGAACTTACCCCTGAAGTTAAAAAAGCTTTTAACTCGAACAAATTATGAATGAGGATGTGTTTATTGTTGTATTGTAGTTTCTGAAGGTGTGCTAAAGGTTATTCTTAAATTTGAGCTAAAAAAGTTATTGGGATCAATAGTTATTAACTAACAAATTTTTGCTAGTTAACTATTTATTATTTATTAACGCGAACACTTTTTTTAATTAAATTTTTTATTAGTCGTTTCGATGGTCCTTAGCAATGGTATCAATAGTTGTGGAAAATAGGCGACATTTTTGACAAAGATGTATTTCAGGTGCGCGAATTGGCAAAAATTAAAAATCGCGTTGAGCAACCCCTAAACGATCACTGATTTCTCTAAACATTTCAGCAACATATTTTTTCGTGATGATTTTGAAGATTTTGACGCATCAAATAAAATAAATCTCGAAAAATCGTTTTTTTTTTAATCAGTCTGGTATACATACGTACATATGTATGTCTAATCTCGAATCTGTAGTTAAAGGCCCCAGCAGTTATAAAAAATCAACGTGCACATTAATATACTAAAATTAAATTGGCTTTCGAGTAAAAAGTTGAAAATTTGTACGAACATTTGTTGTTTAATTTGTGGAATTTTTGTGAGTTTTGCCGAAAATTTTAAACCTTGACTTACATATATGGGGTATGTTATACAATAAGATATATTTTTATAAGAAATTAGTGAAAAAATTTAACATTTAAATATTATCTGTAAATTTTTTAATAAATTCAAACAATTGAATTAAAAGACTAATAATTTTAATGGAAATATGCCAGTGCGGGAAATTTAACCGAAAATCGGGCTGTACCTACGCAGCAGAGTGATCACCAGTGATCAAGCTAAACAAGAGTCATGGGAAAACGCGAATAGGAGCATGAGCGTGGAGCGGCGCGAGCAGTGTGATGACGGCTCAAGAAGATTTTTCTGACAAATACCTCTACGTAAATTTGCATAATGTCATCTTACATATGTACATACGTACTAAAAACATTGTTATACATAGCTCCTATTGTTTTTCTGTTTTGCTGCTTTGCTGTTTACCTCTCCACAATTCTCGTGACTAAGGTCATTGACTGCCAAAATTTTTGACTTTGTTTGTTTGTATATACGACGTCCGCCACCAACCAGCGACTGGGCCATAAAAACTGGAATAGGCACATATTGACATACTAATTGTTTTTGCCATCGGCGTTGTCAGAGCGGCGGGGCTCTCATTGCCTTGCCTAAATTTGTTTTTAGAACAGAGCGAACATGTTTGGCAACTGCACTCTTTCAGAGCCTCAGAGCCTCAGGTGCGGGGAGGGTCAGAGAGTAGTCGTGCATTCTAATTTTCGAAACAAAGCCAAAAAATAAAAATAAAAAAATGGCAAGCTTGAGTTGGCGTTTGAAAGTTTTCAGTTTTCAGTTTTGGTTGAGTTGGTGGTTTGCATTTTTGACAATTACACTATTTCACTTGAATTTTCGGCTGCGATCCATTATTGTCGGAGTTGTTGTTGTTCATTAGCATTTCATACCCGAATTTCTAGCGTAACCGGATGCAAGGTTCAGTGCATTTTCGACTGCATCATTATTCTCCATGGCTGCTTAGCACTTTACACGTATGTACGTACATACATACATACATATTTTCCCAACTAAAAAAGAATTGCAAGAACAGCAAAAGCAAAAAAAAAAGAGATTTCGTCGGGCGCAACCAACCCAAAACTTTGCTGAAAAATACATAAAATAAAATGAAAAAGTTGTGTAAATAATCGACGTCCGCGGCTGGATCATTCCATTTACTAGAATCGCATTATCTGTGCATGCCTTTGTTTTGAAAATTTGCACTGCAATTCACCTCAGTCAAGTCAGCTATGTAAATACATACATATGTTTGTTGTTATTCATATGGTATGTATGTATGTATGTATGTGTGACAGATCCCAATTGATGTTGTTAGAGCGGTGCGTCAATCGCACGCGTTTGTGTGTATGTATTTACATATGTATGTATGTCTGTCAGACATATGTATTTGTATGCACGTCTATAAATCGCTGTAGAATTCTAATTTTGTACCCCAACTTGTGCGCTCGCATCGACATTTTAGTCAACTTTACAGTTGTTGTTGCTATTGTTGGTGTAGTGCTGTTTGGTGTGTTTTATTAATTTAAATTGTTTGTTTTTGAGTTTTACGTTCTCTTTGTGTTTTATTCATTTGTGCAGTTGTTGTTCTGTGCGGCTTTGTGTATAGAATTTGAATATTTTTTGTTGGTTTGCGGTGATAAGTTTTTAATACGCCGTGCGTTATGCCGATTAGCGAAGACTCCGTGGCGCAACGGTAGCGCGTCTGACTCCAGATCAGAAGGTTGCGTGTTCAAATCACGTCGGGGTCAATGTGGAAAGATTTTTTTCAATTTTTTTTTTTTGTTTAATTTATTACTTCTTATTCATATAATAATATGTAGCGCCTTAAAAGTAATTTTGTGCTTTTTGATACCCGTATTGTAAAACATATTTCATTTATTTTATCAATTTAATAAAATAAAATTTTTCAAACAAACATTCATTTTGATACAAATATTTCAATATTCAAATTGAATATTCCTATATCCTATCAATTATGTAAATCAAATTAAAATTTTCAAAGAGGTGGCAGCCTTCAACAAAAATATTTTCGGCTAAACTTTTTAAACCGCTTTCTTTTGACAGCCACATTGAAATGTTTACATACTTTATTTATCAATAACTTTCAAAGAGGTGGCACCTCTCAAATTTTTGTTCTTTCTATATTTTAAGTTAGACCTCTAGCAATACATCGGTGGAAAGTGCATTCCATTCCATTCATTAGTTTTCGAGTAATGCGCGTACAAACAGACAGGCAGACAGATAGACAGACAGACAAAAATTGTCGATTTGGTTTCTGTTGCTCTTATAAAGACCCCCATATTAATTTTTCTTTAATATCTATAATATACAGACATCGGCCTGTTACAATTTTATTATACATATGTATAGATATGTGCAGCGTTAGCACTCAATAGTGATTCGGATAAGTTATTGACTTTATATACATTTTATATTTACAAGTAGGTACCAATTTTATATGTAAACCAACTTTAATCTTAATTCTTGTCTCCGGTGCTTTTAATAAATCTTAGCGAGAAAATTATTCGTAAAAAAATTAAACATTCAACTCCTTTCCTGCAGGTTTTTATGATAAATTAAAAAATTTAATTATAAATCGCAGTTTAAAGAGTTAAAATATTCTACCAAGATGTTAAGCAGTAAATTTTAATAGCCCAATAAGCACAAAGAAAACTTTTTTCCATCTTGCCATGCTTTTTTATGGAATTTTCACATGTGCATTGTAGCTTATGATTTAAATAGCAGCACTTTGACTACAATTGTAACCAAACGACAACACTAACAGTAAATTTTTTTTTTCTCCGAGTTCCCTGCCGGATTTTGGTTGGCTTTTCAGAAGAAAGGTAATATACCTCACGTACATACCTACATAAAGTATTTTTCTCCAGCATTTTTTCCAAGGTTTGATTAAAAGTCGAATAAAGTTTGAATTCAACTAAACTACTAATTCACAATTTGGGTAAGTAAATATTAGGTACTAAGCTACGAAAAAATTCCATTACTTAAATTTTCCGAGAAAATTCATTATTAATTTTCCTTAATGTGACCGCATATTAATAGCGTTAACTTCGAATTTCAATTAGTCCTTCTTGTGTCTTTAGCGGTATTTTTAACTATTGTTTTTTAAGTAAATATTTTATTTGAAATTAAGTAATTTTTAACAATTTTCAAGAACAAAAAATCTAAAATACGCATGTCATCACATCTCTCTTAAACAGGCTTGCGAAGGGGTTCCCCATGAAAAACTAAAAGGCAATTTGGGTAGGTATCATGTGGGACTTAGCTACGAAAAAATTTATAAGAAATTCCATCACGCAAATTTTCCTCAAAATTACTTTTTTATTTATTTTTTTTTCTAATTTACTTATGGCCTTATTTTATAAAAAATAAAGTAGGTTTAAAGAGCATTATAAGCTGACGTTTTCATAAATTTTTCAATTTATAAAAGTTTTATAAAGGTAGATGTATTTTTTACTAATACTGTTGTTTTTTAAGTAACAATTTAATTTATTTTGGTTTTTTCATGAAAATTTTTAAAACTTACTTGTTTAATTGTTCTCAGTATTACTTTTGTTCTCTGTTGCTGGTGTATGTATTTCCATAAGTCTTGCTAACTTACTCGGTCTCTTAAGGGATATTTTTAACTAATACAGTTTATTTGTTGAGGAAAAATTTAATTACACGGAGTTTTTTTGGCTTTTCGTGAAAATGGTTAAAAGCTCTAAAATAAAAATAAATGTAGATGTACTAAATAGAAACAAAATCAAGCTGTACTCCAATTTGCCCGTTTGTTTGAGAATGGGTTGGTTCTCCAATTTAAAATCAACATTTGAAATTGAATTAAGAACTAGATCTCCACTTATCAAATACTTATTTGGAGCATTCATCGAAAAAAAACGAAAATTCTGCATTAAATTTTGCAGTGAGAATGGACTGTCTGATAAACCTGTACGAGAAGGTTTGAGGGTTCACTTTTCTCCCGGCTCAAAGTATCTCAGAGCATTCATTGATGTCTCACGATGAACATAAGATAATGTTAACGGGCTTTTGGCTTAACGAAGGGTGTGCCAACAACGTACATACATATATACTGTGGATCTACACCTCTATGATCAGAGTACTAGAGAACAAGATAGAACTTTATCCAGCGAGATAGAGCCGCCATAAATGCATATGCATATACATGTCATAAGACATACATAAGTATGTAAATTAGGGTGGCATACCTGAAGAATTTCAAAACTTAAAAAAATATAGGGTTTGGTACGCGGGTTTAAAAATTGCATTTAAAAAGTTCTACAAAATTTTAACTTTAACCGGCTTCAACTCAGCGAGGTGAGGAGTTTATATGAATAGGGTTCAATAATATGTAAAATTTATTAGATCTAAAGTAAAAATTTTGTCAAATTTGTGGGATTTAAAAAAAAAAAAAATTTTTTAATTTTTAAATTTTCATAGATGTCTTTATTTTGTACGTACAGCTAAACAAGGGGCGTCCCAAACAAAATTTAAAAGTTGATATTTTTAAGTACCACCCTAATGTACATACATAGATGTGCCTCGACATACATACATAAAAGTTCTGAAATACTTAACGTAAGCGCAACGATCTGCTGTGCCGAAAGTATCATTTGTATGGTTTCACTTCCTCTTCGCACGATCTTCGTGCTACGCTGCTTTAACGCTCCCATTTTTTGCACCTACTTGCAGAGCCCCTTTATCAAGTGGCAGGCCATTTTTAAGCGTGCATAAGTGTGAGTGACTTTTTTGGCAATTCACGGTGTGTCTGTACACTAGGGTGGTAAAAAAAAAAGTTTAAAATGTAAAAATGGAATACCCGATTTTTTTTGTTAAAAAAAAAATATATATATATTTAGAACTGCCTCAAAGTCCATGAAGTTTCCTTGTATTTTATATGGGGGCAAGACACGTTTTCGTAGAAATTATATAGAATTCTTGAAAATAAATTGTTTTCGATCGTTTTCTTCAGAAGACTTTCAATAATAATATCTCTAAATGATAGTTGGTATTAAAAAATTGTTAAATAAACAATCGGGTATTGTTACTGGATGTCCCCTTTAGAGACTCTGTTTCTCTTTCGCATCGAAAAATATTGATTTTCAAGAATTCTAAACCATTTCTCCGAAAACGTGTCTGGCGCCATATAAAATACAAGGAAAACTTCATAGCCTTTGAGGCATTTCCAAATATGTATAGATATATATTTTTTTAAACAAAAAACTATGGTTGCTCTTTCTTTTCACTTAGAAAAATCCTAAGGGGTGAGAGCTTAACATTTGAAACTTTTTTTCCCCCGCATGTATTTTTGGACCGCCCTACTGTACACACAATTGCTATCTTTGCTTTCTCCGCTCGCTTCTTCTACTAAGCAGCCTTCCTTGCTTAGACTCCTCACACCATGCAACACGACGCATGAGTAATTTGCTATTTGATACTTTTTAAGTGCTGCTGCTGCCCGCTGTCACATCTGGCGCTGCTGCTGCTGCTGCTTTTCTCTCTGCTACATACCTTTGAATGCAAGACTTTTTCAGTTAAAAAAAAAAAAAAACAAATTTTGCCTGTTTGTGAGTTTGTGAGTGGAGTGGTGCATCATGGTGTTGGGTATTAGGTTCGCCATCGCGATTGGTTGTTCAGTTGTTGT
>NW_023458556.1:9866571-9872719 GCF_013731165.1 Rhagoletis pomonella | reverse complement strand
ACAACAACTGAACAACCAATCGCGATGGCGAACCTAATACCCAACACTATGATGCACCACTCCACTCACAAACTCACAAACAGAAAAAATTTTTTTTTTTTTTTTTTAACTGAAAAAGTCTTGCATTCAAAGGTATGTAGCAGAGAGAAAAGCTGCAGCCAGATGTGACAGCGGGCAGCAGCAGCGCTTAAAAAGTATCAAATAGCAAATTACTCATGCGTCGTGTTGCATGGTGTGAGGAGTCTAAGCAAGGAAGACTGTTTAGTAGAAGAAGCGAGCGGAGAAAGCAAAGATAGCAATTGTGTGTGTACAGTAGGGCGGTCCAAAAATACATGCGGGGGAAAAAAGTTATAAATGTCATATTTGGAAATGCCTCAAAGGCTGTGAAGTTTTCCTTGTATTTTATACAGGGGCAAGACACGTTTTCGTAGAAATGGTATAGAATTCTTGAAAATCAATATTTTTCGATGCGAAAGAGAAACAGAGTCTCTTAGGGAGACTTCCAATAACAATACCAGATTGTTTATTTAACAATTTTTTAATACCAACTATCATTTATAGATACTATTATTGAAAGTCTCCT
This sequence comes from Rhagoletis pomonella, assembly GCF_013731165.1. Taxonomy (NCBI): domain Eukaryota; kingdom Metazoa; phylum Arthropoda; class Insecta; order Diptera; family Tephritidae; genus Rhagoletis; species Rhagoletis pomonella. The sequence continues at coordinate 9,872,136 of NW_023458556.1, read as the reverse complement.
GAAGAGAACAATCGAAAAATATTGATTTTCAAGAATTCTATATCATTTCTACGAAGACGTATCTTGCCCCCATATAAAATATAAGGAAAACTTCATGGGCTTTGCGGCAGTTCTAAATATATATTTGTTTCAACAAAAAAATGCGGGTATTCTTTTTTTCCATTTTCAACTTTGTTTTGGACCACCCTAGTGTACAGACACACCGTGAATTGCCAAAAAAAAGTCACTCACACTTATGCACGCTTAAAAATGGCCTGCCACTTGATAAAGGGGCTCTGCAAGTACATAGGTGTAAAAAATGGGAGCGTTAAAGCAGCGAAGCACGAACGATCGTGCGAAGAGGAAGTGAAACCATACAAATGATACTTTCGGCACAGAAGATCGTTGCGCTTACGTTAAGAATTTCAGAACTTTTATGTATGTATGTCGAGGCACATCTATGTACATTAGGGTGGCGCTTAAAAATACCAACTTTTCAATTTTGTATGGGTCACCCCTTATTTAGCTGTACGTAATTTCAAAATTTTAAACACATGTTTAGGGTTAAAAAAATTTATTTTTTTTAAATCCCACAAATTTGAGAAATCTTTTACTTTAGATCTAATAAATTTTACTTATTATTGAACCCTATTCATATAAACTCTTCCCCACGCTGAGTTAAAGTTAAAATTTTGTAGAACTTTTTAAATACAATTTTTAAACCCGCGTACTGACCCCTATATTTTTTAAGTTTTGAAGTTTTTTCAGTATGCCACCCTAATGTACATACTTACATATGTATGTCTTATGACATGTATGTATGTATGCATTTATGGCGCCTCTATCTTGCTGGATAAAGGTCTATCTTGTTCTCTAGTACTCTGATCATAGAGGTGTAGATCCACAGTATATATGTACATACGTTGTTGGCAGACCCTTCTTTAAGCCAAAGACCTGTCAACATTATCTTATGTTCATCGTAAGACAAAATTGCTCCTAGATACTTTACAACACAAGCTTTGGCAGACAGTCCATTCTCACTACAAAATTTAATGCAGAATTTTTTGTTTTTTTTTGGTGAATGCTCCAAATAAATATTTGAGTAGGAGGTCAAGTGGAGATCCAGTTCTTAATTCAATTTGAGATGATGACTTCAAATTGGAGAACCAACCCATTCTCAGAAAAACGTTCAATTTGGATTACAGCTACATTTTGTTTATATTTACTAAATACATTGACAATTATTTTTATTGTTGGCATGCATATTTGAGGGCTTTTAACCATATTCATGAAAAGCCAAAAAAAACTCCGTGTAATTAAATTTTTCCTCAACAAGTAAACTGTAAGTGTAGTTAAAAATATCCCTAAAGAGACCAAGTAAATCAGAAGGACTTATGGAAATACATACACTAGCAACTGAGAACAAAAGTAATACTGAGAACAATTAAACAAGTAAGTTTTAAAAATTTTCATGAAAAAACCAAAATAAATTAAATTGTTACTTAAAAAACAACCGTATTATGAAAAAATACATCTACATTTATAAAAGGTTTATAAATTGAAAAATTTATGAAAACGTCAATTTATAAAGCTCTTTAAACCTACTTTATTTTATATAAATAAGGCTATAAGTAAATTAGAAAGAAGAAATAAAAAAGTAATTTTGAGGAAAATTCGCGTGATGGAATTTCTTTATACATTTTTTCGTAGCTAAGTCCCCGCATAATACCTACCCAAATTGCCTTTTAGATTTTTAAGGGGAAAACCTTCGCAAGCCTGTTTAAGAGAGATGTGATGACATGCGTATTTTAGATTTTTTGTTCTTGAAAATTGTTAAAAATTACATAATTTCAAATAAAATTTTTACTTAAAAAAATTGTTAAAAATACCGCTAAAGACATAAGAAAGACTTATGGAAATTCGAAGTTAACGCTATTAATACGCGGTCACGTTAAGGAAAATTAATAACGAATTTTCTCGGAAAATTTAAGTAATGGAATTTTTTCGTAGCTTAGTACCTAATATTTACTTACCCAAATTGTGAATTAGTAGTTTAGTTGAATTCAAACTTTATTCGACTTTTAATCAAACCTTGGAAAAAATGCTGGAGAAAAATACTTTATGCAGGTTATCACCTTTCTTCTGAATTTAAATATACCTATGACGAGAAAATGAGCAATGATGAAAAGCCAACAAAAATCCGGCAGGGAACTCGGAGTAAAAAAAAAGTTTACTGTTAGTGTTGCCGTTTGGATACAATTGTAGCCTATGTGCTATTATTAAAATAATAGATATTACAGAAAGAATCTAATATAGGGGTCTTTATAAGAGCAACAGAAGCCAAATCAACAATTTTTGTCTGTCTTTCTGCACTTTCCACCGAGGTATTGCTAGAGGTCTAACTTAAAATATAGAAAGAAAAAAACTTGAGAGTTGCCACCTGTTTGAAAGTTGTTAATAAATAGAGTATGTAAATTTTGCAGCGTGGCTGTCAAAAGAAAGCGGTTTAAAAAGTTTAGCCGAAAATATTTTTGTTGAAGATTGCCACCTCTTCGAAAATTTTAACTTAATTTACATAATTGATAGGATATAGGAATATTCAATTTGAATATTGAAATATGGGTATCAAAATGAAGAGGTTTAGGAAATTTTACTGCCGGAAATATGTATGAGGAGGGTTTCCAACTGTTTGAAAAGTTGTATTTTGTTAAACTGATAAAATAAATGAAATATTGCAATACGGATATCAAAAGGCACAAAAATACTTTTAAGGCGCTACATATTATTATATGAATAAGATGTAGTGAAATTAAAAAAAAAAAATTAAAAAAAAATATTTCCACATTGACCCCGACGTGATTTGAACACGCAACCTTCTGATCTGGAGTCAGACGCGCTACCGTTGCGCCACGGAGTCTTCGGTAATCGGCATAACGCACGGCGTATTAAAAACTTATCACCGCAAAGCAACAAAAAATATTCAAATTCTATACACAAAGCCGCACAGAACAACAACTGCACAAATGAATAAAACACAAAGAGAGCGTAAAACTCAAAAACAAACAATTTAAATTAATAAAACACACCAAACAGCACTACACCAACAATAGCAACAACAACTGTAAAGTTGACTAAAATGTCGATGCGAGCGCACAAGTTGGGGTACAAAATTAGAATTCTACAGCGATTTATAGACGTGCATACAAATACATATGTCTGACAGACATACATACATATGTAAATACATACACACAAACGCGTGCGATTGACGCACCGCTCTAACAACATCAATTGGGATCTGTCACACATACATACATACCTACATACCATATGAATAACAACAAACATATGTATTTACATAGCTGACTTGACTGAGGTGAATTGCAGTGCAAATTTTCAAAACAAAGGCATGCACAGATAATGCGATTCTAGTAAATGGAATGATCCAGCCGTTGACGTCGATTATTTACACAACTTTTTCATTTTATTTTATGTATTTTTCAGCAAAGTTTTGGGTTGGTTGCGCCCGACGAAATCTCTTTTTTTTTGCTTTTGCTGTTCTTGCAATTCTTTTTTAGTTGCGAAAATATGTATGAGTGTGCGTACATACGTGTAAAGCGCTAAGCAGCCATGGAGAATAATGATGCAGTCGAAAATGCACTGAACCTTGCATCCGGTTACGCTAGAAATTCGGGTATGAAATGCTAATGAACAACAACAACTCCGAGAATAATGGATCGCAGCCGAAAATTCCAGTGAAATAGTGTAATTGTCAAAAATGCAAACCACCAACTCAACCAAAACTGAAAACTGAAAACTTTCAAACGCCAACTCAAGCTTGCCATTTTTTTATTTTTATTTTTTGGCTTTGTTTCGAAAATTAGAATGCACGACTGCGCTGGCCCTCCCCGCACTTGAGGCACTTGCTCTGAAAGAGTGCAGTTGCCAAACATGTTCGCTCTGTTCTAAAAACAAATTTAGGCAAGGCAATGAGAACCGCGCCGCTCTGACAACGCCGATGGCAAAAACAATTAGTATGTCAATATGTGCCTATTCCAGTTTTTATGGCCCAGTCGCTGGTTGGTGGCGGACGTCGTATACAAACAAAGTCAAAAATTTTGGCAGTCAATGACCTTAGTCACGAGAATTGCGGAGAGGTAAACAGCAAAGCAGCAAAACAGAAAAACAATAGGAGCTATGTATAACAATGTTTTTAGTACGTACATATGTAAGTTGACATTATACACATTTACGTATTTAGGTATTTGTCAGTAAAATCTTCTTGAGCCGTCATCTCACTGCTCGCGGCGCTGCACGCTCATACTCCTATTCTCGTTTTCCCATGACTCTTGTTTAGCTTGATAACTGGTGATCACTCTGCAGCGTAGGTACAGCGCGATTTTAGCAGGAAGGGGGAGGCGGTGGTCGTTCGCGGAGGTCTGTGCATCATACATACATAGTATGTTCGTCCGATACCACCATGTACTCGATGCCTATACTCAATAAAAGTATCGAAGAGAATACTCGATGCTACTCAAAGTATCGCTAGGAAATACTCGATTCTACTTGTACTCGAAAGTACTCACACAAGAAATTTTAATTCAATGCCCATTTACAATATAACGACATACAGTAGAGCCAGGCTTATGAAGAGCTGATAATGCCCTTTCATATCCTTCTATTTTGAAATGGGGTTACTTGGAAGTGCTGAAATAGGAGATGTTAAGTAAAGATGTTAATAAAGCTCATTGTTTACTTTTGGTTGATTCTTCGTTTTCTAAATGATCTATAGACGACGCTTCCGCAAATCATAGGCAGGCTCCACATCCTCCTCAATTTAATTCGACACGATTTTCGTTCTCCACTTTCGTTAGTTTTAACCCTAGTTTTTTTTTTCAAACACTACAACACAGATCTACATATTTTCAATTGATTTAAGTTGATTTAGCAAACAAGTAAATACTTGCACTTTGTACTCGATACCCACCCGTTTTGAAGTACAAAAAATACTCGGTACTTGGTAGAGGCTATATACTCGAATGCCTTCTAAGTTGAGATGGGCACGGGCCGGGCTTTTGGCAGGTGATCGTTTAGGGGTCCCTTAACGTGATTTTTTATTTTCACCAAATCGCACACCTGAAATACATCTTTGTCAAAAATATCGCCTATTTTCCACAACTATTGAGCTAGATGTTTGAAATTTCGCACATACCATTGCTACAGACCATCAAAACGACTAATAAAAAATTTAATTAAAAAACCTGTTCGCGTTAATAAATAATTAATAGTTAAATTAGTTAGTTAATAAATATTGATCAAAATAACTTTTTGAGCTCAAATTTTAGAAGTACCTTTAGCACACCTTCAGAAACTACAATACAACAATAAACACATCCTCATTCATAATTTGTTCGAGTTAAAAGCTTTTTTAACTTCAGGGGTAAGTTCTTTAATGATTTAAAATTAAATAGTCAAAATTCCCCGAAAAAGGCAGCCCATTCCCCGATTCACCGTGGCGAGACAATTTCCCCTCAAATCGAGGAATTATTCCCCGCAAGTTGGCATCGCTGTTACACGTACTCCCGA
>NW_023458556.1:9865146-9866471 GCF_013731165.1 Rhagoletis pomonella | reverse complement strand
AGGAATTATTCCCCGCAAGTTGGCATCGCTGTTACACGTACTCCCGAACTACTCGAGGTTACTTGCTTAGATCTGTTTACTTCATTCAGTTATATTTGATGCATAAATACATATCTATGTATGTGTGTATATAGCTATCAAATCATCATCATTTAGTACAGTCCAGCCCCTCACGGTGACGCACTACTCGAATGCGACAAGTGACAATATTTTTGTTGTGCATATGCAACAACAATGTTGGAAGACGGTATATCTTCTTCTATGTCGTTGGATGAATCTTAAGCGAGTAAGCGCAAAAAAGCTATTTTAGAAAAATTTTCCATTTTTGATTAATGGAGTTCACAAAAAATTTTAAAAATTGTTTCGACTATGGGCGTATAGCCCACAAGGATTCTAAACCAGGAGTCTAAAATCAATTTGGAGTTTGCCAAATTGCGAAAATAGGCTTCTTGGCATTTTGTGTAGTTCATAGAGAAGTGCTTAAATTTTGTATGAAAATAGGCTATAATGGGTTTTTTGGTAAGAGGAATACATTTCTGCACTTATATTTTTCTTAAAATTTCCACCAGAGGGCGCAACAGTAAAAACTTTCACATACTTTCTACAAAACCCTTTTTTCGCAATTTGGCAAACTCAAAATTGATTTTAGACTCTTGGTTTCTTCTGCAAATTTGCTTAGACTTACACGTAGAATCAATCTTCCTATGTTATATGCGCATAGTAAAAAAAAAAATTAACCGCGCTAACATACATACATCACTTATTGCACCATTTATTTAAGTACTTCAACGCAAATTTAGCATCCGCTCAGGCAAAGCGACCAAATTTTTTTGCACAAATGACTGATAAGAAAAAGTTCAACATACTCGTAGTCATACTATCTTACTGTGAACTGCACCAAAAAAAAGTGTTTTTCTCTATCTTTACATATGACCGATAATATTGACTTGCCATTTTAATTGAAATAATTAGAAATTACGGTAATTATTAGAAAAATTAGAACTAAGCATTAAATAAAATTAGAATTATTTCTGTCTCGAATTGACTTTTTCTGCCATAAAATTAGTTAAATGTTACGCTTTTTCAGTAACCTAATTTCGAACACAACTAAACAAAATAATTCTCAAACTCACCGAAAGCATTCGTCAATGGTATTCGATAGGTGTGAAAACGCAAAAAATAAACAAATAAATAAATGTAACTTACTTTATAAGCACAAGCCTATAAATAAATATGTACTTGTAGTAAGTAAGAGTATCTCGTCAACTTGCATAGCATAGCGCTTATCAAGTGAGGAAAATAAACACTATAATCTACGAAAAAAA
>NW_023458556.1:9814634-9862146 GCF_013731165.1 Rhagoletis pomonella | reverse complement strand
AACGAAATGACAAATTGAGATCGCTGAGATCCAAACGTCCTAAATTATCTCCAGATTCTGGACTTGGAAAATTATTCACGGAATTATACAAACATATAGTGCTAAACATTCAAATGATTTGTTTTTCGAATCGCAATACAACGGCACAGTGTTGTTTCATGAAATGCGGAAGCAGGATGAAATAAAACTTTAGTAAAAAAAGTCCAAAAATTTACTTGCTGAATGTTGAAGATATACTATCAGATTCAGCGTTTTTATATGTATGTATGTAAGAGGAAAGGCCAATATGTTTGTGATATTAAGGCGCCGTAGATGGGAAGGAGATTGTTTTTTTTTATATCTGGCACTTCATCATCGTTTAAGCTATCGCTGTTTAGGCAAGTAAATCGAGTAGAAAATTACAATACACCAGTGGCATTGCCTATTTACGCCAAGCAAGGAGTTAAATGAAGACAATAAGGCTGGCTAATGAAAACATTGCTTTAAAGTCTTAAAGTTCGTTCTGGAACATAAAGGATAAAGAAACTATCCACACAGGTGTTTGATTAGCTACGATTATTTTGAAATTAGCGGTTAGTTAAAAATAAAAAGGGTCAACTTTGTTGTACAACTCTAAGCTACACTTCCAAGTAAACTTAAATGACTTAAAAGAAAAATATGTTGGAAATCGGCTCCAGCTTTTCTATTTTCTCAACCCCATGCGCCCATTTACAACGATCATGTTGATATGGATGTCCTAGCCAATTGTGACTCCAAAACATTTAGGCAACCTTTTGTGCAGATTAAGCCCCTTCACATCTTTACTTATTTTCCAAACTAAGAATAAAAATACAGTTTCTTCAGACGAAGAAGAGGAGAAGTTGGCTTTTTTATACATTGAAATTTTGTTATGGAATAAAAAAATATTTAAGATGATGTAAGACATGTAGTATATCCGGCCTTCTTCAATCCCAATTAGACCGAATTTGGCTGCAGGTCACACAGAACGCGCTTCGTATTCATTTTTCATTTGCTGGAGCATATCACACTTTTTCTAAGGGCAGCTCGCAAGTGGAAAAAGCACATTATTTTTCTGAAAGCATCTGCTTGGTGGTGTCGACACTTGCAAGTGCTTCGCCATACAATTACCTGCTAGATTCCTGTGGTCAAAACCCAGAATGAGGTTAAGACTGTTGTCAAATCACTCTGCAGAGATTGGTGAAAATCTAGCCCTTCTTCCACTGGATCTTCGTAGAGAAATTTCTATTCTGAACCTGAGTTTGAGCATATCGAACCACGTTGCTCATAGGAAACCCAGTTTGTTCAAAAAGTAAGAGTGTTGCCCTTAAACACAAAAAGAACTGTAAACCGCCGTTCCATTATATCCAAAGCCAGAAAGTATAAAAAAATACATTTCGAGCGTCATTTGGTGTTGCTCAGATTGCTGGACTGATATCTGAACATAAAACAAAATTAATTTTCATACTCAGAAAACACTTACGATAGGTTCCTTAAACCTATTATTTGAGTCTTTACGATCAGTCAATCTTATCAAATTCCAGGATGCTTACGTCTGAAGCTATTCGTTTATGTAGCTTTCTAATTAAAGAAATTTGCTGCTGCACTTAATTATTTTTGATTGATTTTCAATAGATACTTTAAATAAATATATTTAGCAACCAAAATTATCTAAAGAAAACAATGACCTTTCTGGCATGCGCGCAAATCCTGCAAAGAAAAATAAATCCAATAATGCATTAAAATTAAAAAAAAAAATATATATATAAAACTGTAAATAATAAATTTCATATTTCGTTCATAGCAAGCGCGCAATAAATGCAATTGAGATAGATGAATGAATGCACGGATAGACAACACATTATCAATATAATGAATTATTGCCACTTCAGAGTAGTGAAGAATCAAGCAAACAACAATGCTCGTGATTAAACATACAAATACATAGATACAGACAAAATCTGCGCCGCATCTGCCCGCTCATCCCAAACTCTCTCAAACTCTACACATGGCGGTTGGCGGCTGGCGGTTGGCGGCTCATCGAACGTCATTTAGTTTATATATTAAAAAAGTTAATATTGCACTTTAGTATGATTTTTTTCACGAAGCCATAAATGAACTGCAATAAATCAGATAGTAGCCCCAGCAGCCAGCAGCCAGCCTACCCACCCACACACATACATAGATGCATTTTAGATTTTTAGTAAATTTGATGTGGCACACCGACCATCGAGCGATCGCCGCGGATCGAGGGAATATGCCAGCCACGTCAATTGCGAGGCCATTTTTTTTCTTCACATCTGCCAAATTTCTGCTTGCGCGTGTGTGTGTGTGTGTGTGTGACTGATGTACCGCCGACCGCTCGCTTGTGCGCTGCCCTGTGTTGTTTCAGTATTCAAATTTCAATATTGGTTATTGTTTGATAGTTATGAATATATAAAGAGACATATTGAGTTCATGCCTCGCTTAAGTGAGCGTGAGTGTGTTTGTGTGCGTATCTACTAAAATAATCGAAAAACTTATATTCGTATTTGATGCACAAGCACACATTTGAGTAGGGTATAATCGATAGCCGAGTAAAAGCAACAAAAAATTAGCGCAACTTTTCATCCTCTTTTTTTTGCTAGCGCTAAATTAAAATAGTGTGGAAATTTGCATTGGCTCGTAAATAGTTCGCAGATTTTCCATAATTTGGCATTAAACGAAAACAAAGCAAGCCATCAACACCAACTCTCTGATACGCCTAAACCGAGTCAAACAAAGTAGGGTGAAATTTTCAGAAAAATAATTAAATAAAAATACCAATTCTTATACGAGTAAATAAATACATAAACATACTCACACATATTTACCTTCCTTCATATGTAGTCGGCGCCATTGGCTGCAAAACCAGCACTAAGCAACAAATTATAAAAATGGCGGAGCAGTTGGAATTGCGAAAAGCAAAGTGCATTCACACATATTGCGATTTTTTATTTGCGGCATTATATGCTTATTATGAAGCTCACATATAATAATTTTTTTTATTATATTTTATAATTTGAACCTTTTTCGAAACTAATTTTCGCATTTGTATTAAAATTATAAATTATCTGTTTTACTTTTTTCTTTTTTTTTTTTTAATAAAAACAACTTTATGAAAACAATAGAAAGTAGTCGGTGCTCTCGGTCGGGAAATCAGTTGAGATTTGTGTGGGTGGGTGTGTGTGTGTAGGCCTTTGGTCGTTTCTAGCCTATATATGTGCATACAGTGGGGAGTAAAAATAAGTATATAGTGATTTTTTTTTGTATATTTGCAAAGTTTTTAAAGCTAATTTTTTTTGGGGTATTAGCAAAAAAAAATTATAAAAATTCAAATCGATTTTTAGTCGCTTAAAACTTGCACTTTTTTGTACTAAAAGTTAACATTTATGAGCTCCTTGATAAGCACACACTTTTTGGCAAAAGGTCACCGTTTTTTTTAATTTTTTTTTTTTAGTTCCATAAAATAATGTCAGGAACGGGTAATAATGTACCTTTCTACTTTGGAAGTATTTTACAGAGAAAAGAGAACACAATACCATCGCCTCAAGTTTGGCGGGGTACTTCTTGGACACCCTGTATTTATAAAAAAAATAACAAATAAAAATCTTTGCTTAAAAACCTTACAAATATTTAGCAAAAATCACCATGTACTCATTTTTGCTCCCCACTGTATATACATACATACATGCCAAATGATCATGTTAGCTTACACTGAATGAATACTATGAAAACAAATGTAATAATAGCATTTAAAATAAATGAAATGCGCGGAAACACAAACAACTAACCTCAAACTCAAACTCAAGTGGACAAGCTAACAACGCTTTGGCTGTAGCACACTGAGAAAAGCTACTGAGCGGATTTTGTATTGAAAGCATTTAAAATACTTATAATAATGAATAAGGTAATGTGTATACAAAAAGCAAGCACATTTTCTTGTTACCACCATTTGGCGTGGCGTACACTAAGCAAACTTTTGCAGTTTCAATGTCTGAGGCGAAAGTGTTTACTAAATACTGCAAACATATGTGTTTTATTTTTAGTGTCACCCCCTTCTCTCGAATTTATTTTAATTAATGGAGTTCCAGAGACAAGTTCAATAAAAAATAAATCAAGTGTTGAACAGTTTTAGCCTTAAAAGGTTTAACTAGGCGAAAAAGTACCGAAATTACTCATTTTTTCATTGTCACTCGAAAAACTCATAATTGGTTTTTTTTTAATAACTTTGGGAAGTTTTCAGATAGAATGTTCATATTAGAGGCAATGAAAGTTGGCACCAAATACAACATATCTGTGAAATTTCAAAAGTGTGCCACCAAATTAAAATAAATGCAATTTTTTCACTTCAAAAGTTCAAGTTTAAACTTCAAGATGTTACCTTTAAGCGGTTAAAATGTTCTTTTTGTCAAAACGAATGATTCTAAAAATATGAAACTAGTGTGGCACCAAACGAAAAAGAATTACATGGTGGTTGTTCACGCTTGTCTGGTTAGCAGGTTATCTGGTAAAAAAATTATTATTCTGTAGTGTATTTTATTGTCGTAAACTGAATAAAAAATATAACCACATAACCAGATAACCTGATAACCGGGCAAGCGTGAACAATCAAATTGGTTATAAGGTGAAGATGATTTGCGCAGCGAAAATTCCAATTTCACAATTTTTATTGACTCGATATTCCTTATAAGATTCTTATATAGATGAAGCAATTAATATACATATATATTTGTGAAGTATGATGTAGGAAAATATTCCACGGCAATATTTAATTACTTTTAAATTATGTGACTTTTAAGACAAGGCGTGCAAGTAAACGTGTTTGCTGACGGTATATGGTGCTATGGGGCGTATACGTTACATACACAACCAAGGGTATACATATGAGCATGAGTTGTTATTTTGACTTTTTTTTTTGGTATATCGAGTGCTTATATTCAATGCATATCTGCTGTTTTTACAAAAATAATATTCCTATATAAAAATCGACCTCAGACTTAACTGTCATCGATGATGGTAATGTTGACCCTGTATATCGTAAGAATTAACTATTGAATTTCAAAATTAAAACTTGAACACGTTTTTGTCAAAAAATCTAACAAACTCATAACATTTTTTCAAATATAGTAAAATTGCACAGATTATATTTGTTCGATCATCTTAAGCCTTTAGCGCATTCGCGAAGTGGTGTTTCTTTGTACTCTTGAGTCCGCTCCTACCATCAGTTTCAAGACTTTATTCTTCGTTTCATCCATTATTTGGTATCTACATACTTACATATGTATATCATTCGATAACTTAAAATTTTCTAAAAATAAAAAAAATATCCAAAGTTTCACCCACTACATTTTTTAATTGTTTTCAACTGATTTTTAGTTATTTATGGCCTTTTTCCACAAAATTTTCCACTAGAAACGGCCTCAAGCTCAATAAAATTGTTGAATATCACAGTGTTTATTATGTAACATTGGTAGCTTCTCTGTACTTCGCACTAAACTATTCAATATAAAAAAAATTCAAAAATCGGGACGAGCAGGTCTCTTTTAAATTTTATTAGCTTTCACAAATAAAAAAAAAATATCATCAAATCGGTTAAAATATGCAGGCTCTGGATTATTTTTGAGGCGGTTACAGTGCCAAGTAAACTGAAGAAGATGAAGAAGAAAACAGCAACGTGGTCCCGGAAAAAAGCCCAGGCTTCTGGAATAGAATTACTCCGTAGCGACTCTCCACTAGTGTTATGAGGGAACTGCACTGTGCGGATGAGTTTATCTGCATCGTCATCTCCTCAATCTAGCTCAGTGTCCTTCCTAGGCGCGGATATAGCGTCCGGCACTCCACTTTCTTACCAAATCTCTTCACTTCAATTTACGCTCAGTGTAGCCACAACTGCGCGCAACTTGCCACAGCGCCGACCAGCGCAACTTTGAATTATGCAAGACAAAACAAAAAGCTGCCTCTAATAATTTTCGGTGATGCGCAAAATTTGCTTTACTCACTTTTTTCCTCTGGTTCTTTTTTTTTTTTGTGAATTTACAACATAGTTTTTTACATCGCTGAATTGAAAAAAAAAAATATGAAAATGAGCAAAATGATGCTTGATAATGCTGCTATTGCTACAATGACGGCAATCTCGTATAGTAGTATATGAGCAACACAAAAAAGCAACAATAGCCTACGGAATTGTTCTCTTCAACAGCCGAACAAAAAATTTACAAAAGAAACAAAAAAAAAATGGACACTCAAAGTCGTTTTTTATAAATCCCGTAGGATATGCTTTAGGTTAAGTAGGCGTTTAAATCGTACTACACACAAACACAAAATGCAGCACACAGCTAGTAGCCGTGGTTGCGTTGGGGGAGTTTTGTAGGTGGCGCGTGCTATGCCCACAAAAAAATTTATTTAGATGCTGGCGCGATGCGATACGATGCTGCAACATGTTTTCAAGTGCTTGCCAACAAATAAATAATAGTGCAACAAAGGCAGCACGAAATAGGATTTGGCCAAATAGAGCAACAAAGAGCTACAACGTTGACGCCAATGTTGTTGACTGCATAACTGTTTTTAGTTAGTTTCATACGGCGTAGCGGACACCTGGCCCATGCCCCGCATGCGGCGGTGGCATGTGTTTGCCGTTGCATATCAGTTTAGGAATGCGCGTTTATTCACACAACGTTTTGTGGGCAGCTGCCACATCGGCGCAATTTGTTGTTGTTTATACAAATGCAAATAAATTGGATTAATCCTTAGTAACTTGTTTCAGTTGTTGTTGCAAAGTTTTTGTAAAAATCGTTCAATTTTGACTAAGTACTACACCCACACACACACATGCGCATACTTTTAAATGGCGCTTTGTGGCTTTCTGTTGCAAAGTCACAATTATCTGCCATTTTAGGCGGCTTCCATCACTTGTTTACGTCACTTGTGCGGGTAAACGTTCGCAAGCGGGAGCAAGGTATGTGTATGCACACATGTATGTGTATATCTGTATGTCACGTTAGATTGGATATCAAAATAAACTGCAAATTGGTCGAGTGCAATTGACTTTCGGAGTGGTTTCCATTACAAATGCTTCAATCGGTAAACTACATTTAAATGTTATTTTTTAGTATCGATGCCTACATACTTACAATTTAGTGTAAATATGTAAGATACCTCGATGAAATATTTCACCGTCTTCAAGAACATTTTGAAACAAAATTTCTTTAAGGTGGCAGCTTCTAACCTCTCGCTTAAATGTAATAAAGCTTTCAAACTCGGGGCTTCCGTCTTTAAAAATAGTTCATAAATAAGTTTCATTTATCTTGTCAGTTAAACTGATTTTAGATTACTAAACCAGTGGCAACTATGTATGCACATTTATTGCGAAAAATTCCTTAGAAATAATGCTTACTTAAACCTCTTTCATTCGACAACCATATTAAAATAATTTATTTAACTTGATTTTGAATTTATAAATAGTTGGCAACCCTATTCAGATTTTTTTTTTAAATAGCGCTTTCCTCGACCTTCTTTGTCTTGATATGCATGCTAAAATATTTCCTTCAAGTTAATAATTTAATTGATTTTGTAGTTCTAAACAAAATATTCAGAAATATTTTCGAATAAGTCTGATTTAAACCTCTCCCGTTCGGCACCGCTTGACACTGCTATTATAACTTTATTTTAACTTATTTTAAAGGTGGCAACCCCTATACAAATTTTTCCGAAATGAATCGTTTTTAGCTCCGTTCATTTGATGCCCACACTATTGTTATATTTTATTTAACCTTTGATTAATTAATTTTAATTTTCCAAAAGGTGCAAATCTCTCCAAAGAATATCCTGTATATTAGTCTAGGTCATAGCTTTTCTGTATTTTATTGGAACGTATGTTGCCATTATAGCGTGAAAGAGCAACAAACATACTCAAAAAATTTCATACCTAAATTAATGTTAATAATTTCATGACATTTTTAATTGCAAAAATTTTGCTTCCAGTTCTTTAGCAACCATAAATTTATGTCTAGATTAAAAATACTAAAAATGCATATCCCCTTGGCAAATGAACTAAAATTAAGACTAGTTGAAATTAACCCTCACGTCATTTTGCCACTCGGCATTGGAAAGCTTCTTTGTTTAATGAATATTAAATATATTTAAAAAAAGTTTTAAATTAAAAGAAAAATGGGCAGGGTGGTGGTAACGCTAAGAAAGAACGAAGACATCCAAATGCTGAGGAACACCCATTGTGGTAACCTTCCGAACATCGCTTTTCTTCGCTGCAATTCGTGACCTTGGCAGGTTAGAGAGCGCTGGCTTTACTGGAAACCGACCATACGACAAAGTACAAATACATGGAGGCTCTGAAGCGCAATCGTGGTAGTGTAGGTAGAACTAGCCTCAGTATCAAAAAATGCAGCAGGCTATGAGTAGATTAGGTATGTTTAGGATAGCTAATGCTGTTTGATAGAGAGAGAGATTAGATAAAAAGAAAAAGGAGAACAGGTGACATCTAAGGGTTTGTGGCAGAAAAGATGATGCCATAGAGTTGCTCCTATAGCAGCTTCAGGTGATGCTTAAAATAACCAGTTAGAACTCCCACCGGTAAGAGCTCATCTGTCCACAGGCAAACGACATGTGGTCAGTTAGCTCCCATCATCTCCTTATCCGGCTGAAATTTTTTAATTGTGCGCAATTCGGCCATTCAGCCATATAGCGAAAATTAGATTCGATGGAAAGATAAATTCACAGAGTCATGGTCCCACAAATTACACAATATCCGGTATGCAGAAATCGGTTCTAGATGGCATAACTCAAAGCTTCTTAGAATTCCGGATTGCCTATGGCTAGAAGTGGAATTCAAGCCCAACAGCTTTCTCCATTTTAGTCTTTAAACCTTTAAAAATGTTAAATTAGATAAAAAGAAAGCAACCTATGTCCAATAAACGAATATAGAAGCAATCATGAACACTTAAACATTGCTTTAAGTAAATTTAATTTGGTATAAAACCGTCAGTCAACCGGTGGACATTATCATCAAAAGTCAATGATTCCTAAACGTCTGGTCTTGCCAACCACCCCGCGACGACTTCGACGATGCTTACGTAGCCAAAGAAAGTGAAAATCCAGCAGCAACATCATCAGTGCCATGGTTGACAGACATCAACATTGCCATTACTAATATAGCCACTGCCACAGACGATGTCTTACCACGTAGTCCACGGCTTTCTACTCGTTCGCTGTTTGCTTTCTGCCCACCCTCCAATACCTTCGCGATTTTCGCTACTTTTGCGCTTATTTTTGTTGGCTGTTGTTGGAGACACTGTTGCCTTTTGAGCTCATAATCCACCGGCACCTGCAATATGCAATGCAACAGGTTATAAAGTCGCAACGCAGATGGAAAGCGAGGCAGAAGAAATGAGTCGCACGTCCTTGGCTAAAAAGAAGAGATTCTGATGTGACACATTTACCCTCCACCCACTCAGCGGGGTTGTGGATGTTCGCTTAACTGTCATGTTTCCAACAACTCCCCCAGCTTGGTAATTCCTTAACTGCTGCCACGTATTCACTTTCGCTTTCGTCTTTACGTAGAAAATGTCCATTCACTTTGCAAGAGTAAGAAAATAAGCGGTTTGGGTATGAAAAATGCGCGAGCTATGTTCTCGTCATGGTTACTAGCCGGCAGCATGAAGGCATAAAAAACATTTTCACATAACGACACCTTGCTACTCAGTCTGTGGTGGGATGTTCATTAACCTCTCGCACCATCGGCGAATGAAACGAAGTCGGCAGCACGAAACTCGCCTTAGCCATTGACCGGCTCTTGAACGCGTGCACATGTACGAGGAATGGCCCACCAACAGCAGTAGCAATGGAAAAGCTAACTGGTAGGAAGAAGCCACTCGTCCACTGGCATCGAATCGGTCGTCTGGTCGTTTGGTCGACGGCCGGTCAAGCGGAAGCACGATTGGAGTATTTCCTAGACGAAAGTGAAATCGAAATTCGCAAGTAGCCGCGGGAGACGTTCTCTGCTTACCGTGAGCAGGCGAATGCGTTAAGGCGATATGAGTGCCTGCTGGTTCGCAGGATGTGTGCTGTCTGCCGGAAGAATGGAAACGCGGATATTACGTGCACATAATGACTACGTAACTGCTGATGTATGGGAGTCAAATATGTGGGTGTGTGCGTGCAAGACGATGATGACGTTACGCAAGAGTGTAGCATGGGGGATTTGACCACTTGAAGCGCTCCTAAATGAAAGACGCTACAGTCAAGATATATTAAAAATATGTGGGCCTACATCGGCGCGAAAAGGCAGAAGGCCGAGCGTAATGGATTTTTCAACTAAGTACTTAGATTTTTCGACTTTCAACTGAATGCTCTGAATGCGCACTCACAAACGAAAATGTTAACTTTTATAAGCCAGTAGCGGTAAGGCATACTCAATCAGCTGTACATGCATACATAAATACATACGTATGTATATACTCTTCTACAAATCAAACAGCAGGCGATTATGTATGCATACATGGGCATGCCTTTCCTTGCCTCTGCCTCTCACGTGCCCGTACCCCCGCCATGATGGCTACTTCGTTGGTGGGCCATCGGCCTTGACAGACAAGCCGCATAAATTTACCGGTCCGACAGCCTAGCAGACATGTTGCGCCTTCAGCCCGATGCACCCCCTGATTTGTGTCTGTATTATGCGCATATAGCCTTGACAAAAGAAGGCCAAGGTCGTCTTGCATTTAACCCACATTTAACAACACATAAACATAAATCCTCACACCCACAGCGCCGGTAATTCGCTCAACCCAAGGCGAAAAAACCAAAAGATGTGCCCACACTTGTGCGTTTCACATGCCACATGCCACAGTCAGTGTCTGCAAAGTGTTGCGGAGCAAATGTGTGACGCCTTCTTTTACCTACATGCGAACAGTTTGTCTGTGTGCCACACACTCGGCATGACCTCCCCCACACACATGTGTAGTTCGAACACATATATGTACATACGTGAAGAGACAGTCAGCCAGCCAGCCAGCCAAATGCGACGGCATGCCGGTTGTTCTTAGATTTTATTGCCGGCTGACAACTTCCTCACAGCTCAGAGCGCATAAACTTCGCAGGAAGCTCGAGTTCAAATGCCGGCCACAATGAATACATTATCATACTGACGACCCATATCAGCGACCAACCTCCCGACTTCCGACTGTCTTACTTTACTTGCCCTTTATACATACATATGTAGACGCGTCTGAAGGTCTCTTGCGCTTGCCGTCTTTCCTTCTATGCTGCTGACGGCCAGACAAGCTAACTCACATGTCGGCGACTGTGGTTGTGTGCGCCTTCGTGTGTGGTCGTCCGGCGCTAAATACTGTCCTCACTTGATGCCTTTATCTGTTGGGTTGGCTGTCGTCGACAAACGCCTTAGCTTATGCTTTGCTTCCTTTTGCTGTCCTTATCGCCAGTTGTCGTGATGGCCAAAAAAAAAGCCAACTTGTTGCCACACGACATTTGCCACCCCATGCCAATGCCGGCAGTTGTGACAACTAGCGGCGTACAAATTGCCACAGACCATACGTGACACCACCATATGCCAATCGTCCTTATACGGGACAAATGCTGACGGAGTTTGTGTGTGTGTGTGTGTTGGTGTGAGTTTCCTTGATAGTTATGCCCTGATAATATGGAAATTTTTAGAGATTTTCTACCCCAAATGGAATGTAAGTGAAATCGCTCAGCCAAAGTTGACGAAGGCAAAGAAGCCATTTTGCCGCAAACAACTTAACACAGATAATAGGAAAATCCCAAAAGTCCTTCGAACATTGACACAAATTCTAGGACTTAATAGTGGTTGTTGTTTTTATGCTTTTATGCTTTTCTTCTCTCAACATATCCATGACGTCTGGTGGGCGCTGTGCTGCTCCATGTAAAGTAAAGTAGTTTCCACAGTTTAGGGTGTGTGAGTTTGTTGGTTTGGTTTCTTTGCTTGTCCCGAGTTGACGATGCATTGAATAACAATGAACAGTTGCGTGTTTATACATAGATACATACATACTTACTTTTATATGCAATAAGGATGAAAAAGACTAGCGGCAAACCTGCGAAAGTTTAGACAAATGATGAAGACGGGTGTGCGTGCGGTGTCAGCAAAAGGGACATATTTACATATGTATGTATGTATGTATGCAGGTAAGTAAGTCATGTGTGTCACATATGAATGTGAAAGTGTAGCCGAACCGGTTAAGTGGCTGTGCAGTGATTTCGAAACACAACACCAACAGTCACACATTCATTGAACTATAAACGATTTAGGTAAACAAGGGTTAAAGGGTAATCTACCCTCTCACATGACCGGCATAAATGTAGGCAAATGTTTGGCTCATAAAACCTGATTCGTCAATGGGACAACTACCAATTACGGCATTACCGGTTTGCGCGTAAAAGAATCGTAGCTCTGCGGCAAATGACTGACAATAGATATAAGTATGCATCGTACAGCAAATAAATGCGTATGTGAAAAGGCGAGCTGATTATGTGACTTCAAAAGTTCAAAGTTCATAGCTGGACTGGTGTATTTTCATCAAGCAGGTTATCTCAACGGCGGACAGAACGACACAGAAATTAACCCCTTCTTTGTGCCCGTTTCACTCATGTGTGCTTGGGGTTAATTACTGCTTGA
This sequence comes from Rhagoletis pomonella, assembly GCF_013731165.1. NCBI lineage: Eukaryota > Metazoa > Arthropoda > Insecta > Diptera > Tephritidae > Rhagoletis > Rhagoletis pomonella. Next base: position 9,849,464 of record NW_023458556.1, on the reverse strand, counting down.
ACTTTCACCCCCCGAAGAAATAAGTAGGCACAATGGTAGATATTTCACTTCAAATTGGGCGAATTTATTCATATTTACATTTATATCTGCAAGCACGATGTAAATGAGCAACATCCCAAATAGTGCGATTATTTCGGGAAAAATGGTGTTCATAATAGCGAAGATAAAGCGAAATAATTATGGTTGAGGATTAAGGGTTAAAAAGCTATAAAAGCGCATAATATGTTGTGTAGGCAATGTAAATAGAGTAAGAAAGCGAAACGAATTACAACGATAGCTTGGGGGAACTTATTTCAGGCTGGATATCCTGTATGTATTGCCCTAATTTCGTGTAGTGGTATCTTCAATGTATGTAGAAAACAATCAACTTACGCTGTGGGCTTTCTTAGACACAGAAGTAGCATTCATCAACCTCCGCTTAGAGACGATGGATCAATCAGGTAAGAACGAAGTATGTTCTTAATTAACTAGGCAACCAAGGTGGGAGAGTTCACAATGTACCGAGATCAGAAATGCACGCTAGTTTTCTCCTAAGTCATCCACTAGTTGAGATCTAACAGAGGAAAAAAGGAGTGCCTGAATTGGTTATCTGAGAAGATGTTCACCTGCGATCTGGCGGGGCATTATGTTTCTCGTGTGCCTTACTGCCTCCTTAATTGCAAGCGTTTCGGCCTGAAAAAAAACGTTGACATGTTTGGATAGGCGAAAGGATAGCTTTGGGTTATATTGCTCCATTTCTGATACGTCTATAAAGGCAGTTAAACCCTTCAAGAACTGGAGGCTTCGGAATTCGTGCGGGGTTTGTAGGGAACCCAGGTCTTTGACTCGACCTAAGCAATCAGTGAGCACCGAATTAATCTCAGGCGGTAATGCGTTTATTATGGAACTGTTCCCGAACAGCATTTCCTTCCAGAACCGCAATGCACGCAGTCTGTTGATGCTGTTGGCAGCTGATCTTTCCATTTCCACAAAAAGCTTAACTGCATGAATTTGAACTTGGGGTGATTGGCAATGGTTATTTCTTAATTTTTAATTTTTTAACTTTCATTTGCTTGCACTTAATATGAGCCATTACCACCTTTTTTTCTAATAGGAATTAACTAGTTAAGGATTTGTTGAAAATAATTATAAGTCTTGTAATTTCACATCTTATGTTGTATGCGGCCGCTGTGGTGTAGTAGTTAAGTTAGGCTAGGTTGATGCGGCTGCCTTCATCCGACGTCGGAGAGGCACACTCAGTCCCAGTGGCGAGACAGACAAAAAGGAAAAAAGGTGGTAGTCAAATGAGCATCTTCTCGTCCACGTGAGGGCGGTACAGTGACAGAGGAAGTTCTCCACACTCTCGATTTCCTCCAAGTTCCATTGGACGGCAAACCCATTCTGCTAGCATGCCTTCCCATTAAGCAGTGGCCCGTAATAATACCGGTCACCAGCCTGAGTAGAGAGCGTTCTAACCGAAGGAGTGCATCGGGGCTGGGCCAGATTTGTCGAGTCGTCCCTCACGAGGGTTCTCGGTGGTGTTGTATAATCTGGGGAGCTAAACGTGTCGGGGTAGTTGGTTTGAATGTTAGCATGCAACTGTCCTTTTAACCTTGGAAATCTTAGAATTCGTGAGCGATTTATCCAGTGATGTCCACCAGACTGTGACGCCGTAGAATAACATAGGAGGTAAATATATAAAATAAATATAAATACGAGTAAATCCCGTGAATTGTGTGGGGTTTTGAGACCCCAGATTTAGTGGTTAGCAGTGCGCGCTACCACTCCGCGGGGCCTGGGTTCAAGCCCTGGTCAAAGCAACATCGCAAAAAAATTCAGAAAATTAGTTTTTTCTTAACAGCGGTCACCCCTCGGCAGGCAATGTCAAACCTACGACTGTATTTCTGACATGGAAAACAGCTTCTCATAAAAATACAATCCCCGTTCGGAATCGGCGTAAAACTGGAGGTCCCTTCCCTTTGTGTGACAACATCAAGGCGCACGCCACAAATCGAAGGAAAAGCTCGGTCAAACACTAACTTATGTGTAAGCGCCAATCTATTATTATGTATTGTTGTTTTTTTTTCGAGAAAAAATGGCTATACCACATAACCTCAAACATGACGAAAAACAATGCACTTTTAGGTTAGGATATCTCTGAGGTGATAGAGCAATTAATCGGCCTGATTCGGAATCAGCGCACAAAAATCCTTCGGAAATATATGTTAGCGCTTCAGCTTCTTGATCTTTGTTGGCCTGTGTTATTAGATACACCTAGGGAAGGACGTTAGGTTAGGTTAGAGTGGATTCCCCTTGTCAAGGGACTCATTAAGATCGTGATATTTGGTCCTTTGTGATACCACTGTGAACGGTAGTTGCTAAGTTAACTAAAGCGAGAGTAGCCGCGTGCTGAGTACGTTGTTTCGCAGGCGGCATATGTTAGTCCCGGAGCTTCTCCTAACAGGCTATAAAGTACGTACTCAAGAGCCTAGGCCGCATTCTAGCAAAAGCTGGGTAGTCTAAGAGTAAGTGCTGCGATGATTCTACCTCATCGCCCTCAATGCAACTGCAACGGAAGGGGTGTTTTGTGATAACCGATAGGAGAGTGGCTTGTAATTACACTCACCATAATCGAGAGATCCGGCTTCGTGAACCTTAGGAGATCCCTAGACCTTCCCCTATCCACCCTCGCTCAGAACGGTATCGCAGTAGCAGATTCGTTGAGTTGAGCGGATACCGATTTTTCCAAGAATTGTCCACAAGTAGTTAAGAGCACTCCTACTCTCTCTTTTCTTGAGAATATGACCTCGACGCTGCCTCTGTTCAGTTCATCAGCCAAAAAGGTTTCTGCAAAACTTGACGCAGAAGAAAGTTTAATTAGGGCAATTCCCAACAAGTTCCAGCAGCCCAGGGAAGGACATACCTCTTTTATACAGAGTTGACTTCAGGCTTTGCCCTGGCTCCAGGCATGACTGTCAGTTTCGATTAACTACTTTGAAGCCTTTTTTAGATCTGAAAGCAATGAGTTCGTTCTCCTTGAGTCAGTTCTCGAAACCAAGTCTAGTATGAAGACAAAAAAGTATGAGCAGCATGCAAAAATAGATACTTTTGTGGTCTTTAAAGTATTTATTTCCATGCGAGTGCATTTCTTATACACCACTTCGGGTGTCTGCAAATGAGTCCATCCGAATTCGCGAAGCGTTTACTTGACGCGGATACCCTTCTTTCACAACTGACATGCACATGTTCATATGTATGTACGTACTTCTACGTTCGTACATTATCTACTTTTTATTTGCCTTGCTTAAATTTTCGTTTTTTTTTTGTTTGTCAATTTTGTTTTTTGGGAGCCTGCAGCTCCCGAAGGAACCGCACATAAAATTTTTAAAATGTTAATTAGCGCGCACTTTCATACATCAAAAACAAGTGCTGAGGAGTTGCACAACAGCAACAACAACAGCAATAGCAACAGCAGCAACAACAGTACACATACACACGTACCCACTAACACACACACACACACACACGCTGAGACAAAAGGGCACAAGGAAAAAAGCAACATTTTTGTTCAATCTAAAAGAAAAAGTTTTAAATTAATTATTAGAAAGAACGAAACGAAGCGTAGCATACACTCACATGCACACACACGCACTCACACTCGCTCACACATACACACGCTCGCAAAAACGCATAAGTTCGCTTGTGTGTGGGTGTATGTATGTGTTTACTTTACACATGCCGAAACTTGCGATCATGGGAACGGTTGGGTGGTTGGGAGCTGCCCGCCTATGAGCCGCTCTGCATACGTACACATGTATGTGAGAGTGCCTATGTATGTATGTGCATATATTTGCGGTGTGGCAAGCAGCACTACTTACTTACTCTTGTACACACATAATATGTGTGCTAACATATATGTATATAGATAAACACATGCACATACATATGTACATATACTATGCATGTTTGTGTGTGTGTGTGCATGTCACCTCCCTAGGCAATTTCCGTTGTCAAATTGAAAAATTACGAAAAAGTTTCGTCTTCATCTTTTTTTAGGCTACTCTTCTACATGCAACCTTTGCGGTGTTTATGTTGTTGTTTTGTTGTTGCGCTTCTACATTTTATACGCTCATTACATAATTTCAAAGTACGCGTACATGTGCAGAATTTTAGAAAAAATCTCAAGAAGCTCAAGGTACACGCTAATGAAAATTAAAATGAAAAATTGCCAGAGATGAAAAAGAGTGCTTACAAGAGCGCCGGGGAGGAGCGAGGTGAGCGTGAAACCCATACATATGAGTGCAAGTGAAAAAATAGAAAAGCAAAGGAAATTTTTAGCAAGTTAAATTAGTGTATAAGTGTGCTGAAAGAAAACTTTTAAGATCCCTGAGGTAATACAAACGCACACGGCGAAGAGACAATGTTTCGTCATTAGCCCTACCAACGATTTTTTTGGGAATTGTTTACTGCAGCAGCAATTGTAGTTGATTTTATCTGCATGTATTTATTGATCTGCGCTCTATTTAGTTAATTTTGGATCAAGTGTTCACATGTTGATTTTTTTTTTGGTTGTTTAGGCGCAACTGCTAACACCTGGCGCCTAAATGCATGCTATGTGCTGCTGCGTGTGCAAAAATTTCCTTCATTAAATTAATGAGATTTTTGAAAATGCACTTCTCAACTGCCATGTAATAAAACTTTCTTAAGCTATAATTTGACTTATCATTTCATTTACCCACTACTTTTTGGTCCAATAAATATTTTTTTTTATGAATGCGTGCAAACATACTGGTCTTCCCTCTCACTGAGTTATTCGTTGCTGTTTGTTGGAATATTCAATAAAACTATATTCTCAAAAATATCTATCTCCTAGATTTCCCGTATGTATTTGCGACATATTTCTGAATTGAAGTACAATGGTTTCGCTTCAAGAATTTAATAGACCGTGAATTTCAGATCTACCAAGTCAAAATCAAACAAAGGTTATATATAGAGACGACAAAAAAAATTTTCTTAAAAATCACTAACAATTATTTTAATATTACTCATGGTTCCGAGAATCTTTATCAACTTAAGATTTTTGACAAAACCTTGGGCGGCCGTTACTTACAAAATTGTTTCCAAGTTTCTAAGAAAAATATACCCTTTTTTTTAATCAAAATATATTTAGAGGTCGCCCAATGCGCTCAGAGTTCCCAGGTTTTTGATAACGCCGAGCAAAGTAAATTTTATCTTTATCCGAATACCCGGTACCGGTACCGAGTACCTGTGTGGGCGGTTATTATGATCCGGGTACCCGGGTAGGCGGTCGTCTTTATCCGGATGCTCTGATAGCGGGTTATGTTTGACAGGGGACCCACCCGGGTGGTGGTTTTCTTTATATGGGTACCCGGATATGTGATTATCTTTATCCGCGTACCCAGATAGATGGTTATCTTTATCCGAGTAAGGGTAGATTTTATCTGTGTACTTGGGTAGCGCGTTATCCGGATTCGTACAGCCGGGTATAGCGTTTATATCCGGATATCTGTGTAATATTTATTCGGGTAGCTTGGTAGCGGGTTATTTTTATCCAGGTACACGGGTAGGAGGTTTTATTTATTCGGGTACCCGGGTAGTGGGTTATTTCTATTCGGGTACCCGGATAGGGGGCAGTCTTGATCCATCACATGCATTTTTGTGCCACTCTAGCCTACCTCCTGCGTAGAGTGAACGAAGATGCTCTCAACTTCTTCACTCTGCTGGAGCAGCCTAAGGGAATGGGCTGTCAAATCAATGTATATCAAGTATAAGCCTTCGATTGTCGACGCCGAAATATTACTGACTCTAAATTTGAAGCGTCAATGAACTTTCACAAGGGTCGTTCGGAAGGCTGGAAGAATGTACTCTTAAAGAGAAACACAGCTATTATTAAGGAAGCACTCGATTGATAATTCAACCTTTTATAAACTAAGTAACAGGTAACGGGGCATTAGCCTGATCCACATTGCGGTCAAAAATACCCGCACTTTGGAAAAGGAAACTGGCCGACCCTAATGTACGCCATATTGTTAGGGCAAAAATTTCAAGCGAAAGTACCTACGATAATTTCAAACTCATCCTAGTAGCTATACATAGTACGGTGGCTTCTATGTACATACACGTGCCAAGTATGTATGTATGTATATTAACTAAGGCACAATTAACATACTTACATATATGTATGTAAGTACATACACGTTGGTTAAAATTGTGTCCTCACGTAGTGTGCTTCGCTCACTCATACATATGGCATCGTCGTTAAAATCATTAAAAAACTACCCTTTGCCTAATTTTTATCTCAAACGCCTGCGTTCCTATGTTAGACGCACTCTCCACTACACACACACACGCGCCCACATACATATATGTACACACGTATCCATTCCGCCCCCCAGCACATCCCCACAAACTAAAACACGCAGTTCCTGTCTAATTGCGTTTGGTTGTATGTCAAGCCGCGTTCATTTACTACATACATATACATATGTACATTACATTACATATGTGTGTCCGCGTATGTTTGTGCACACGCATTATATTTATGTATGTTTTACATATGTATGTATGTACATACGTGCAACAACGCATCCTCCGCTCATTAGCCTCTCCTCGATACGCTCGCCCGCAGCCTCGCGCTGTGCCATATTAAATTCCACTTCTCCAACCAAACTTACCTTTCTTTACACATACTTACTTTCTACTACTTACTACAGCACTTTCGTTTTCCCGTGCGCGCGCGCCCGTTCTTCATCTTCGGGGCAAACATATGGGAAATATTTTCCACCGCCACCCGTCCGCCCAGCCGCATTAGAGCCAAATACTACGCACTAGCTTCGCTTCGCCGCATCGTCGCATCGTCAAGTTGTGGGCTTTTTTAATGCTCCTGTTGCTACTATTAGCAGTTGTTGTTGTTGCTGCGTTGTGCCGGAAACACCCTTCTAGTTGCACGCATACATATGTATATATACATTAGTACGTGTGCTATTGTGTGCGTACGCGTACGCAAATGAGTAGTAGTAGGAAAAAAACTTCACATTTTAAAATCCCGAATTCCAAAATACAGAAAAAATTTGCCGCGTCGAGTAGTGCGCATGTATGTATGTATGTGTGCCTCGTACGCACACAGGAATAAATAAATATGTGCACATCAATTTGTATATGTAAGGGAATAGTACCGCATGCAACCCCGCACAACTCCACGACACCACCCAGCGCGCTTAGTGTACATAGAAAACGAAACAGAATCAACGGCAGCACCAACAACAAAGCGGCGGTTAAATGTTGGAGCAAATAAAAAAAAAAAACACGAACAATTGCCATTAGCATAGCGCTCCTGCCTCTGCCCCCCTCCCCCCAAGAAAAAAACTTGAGCTACTCCAAGGGACTGAGGCGCATGAAAGGGCACGCGCTATGCGCTCTGCAAGGACGACTGATTTACATTTTTAATTGTATACACAAAAAGCAGCAACAAACCATTAATGGGGAGCGCAGCAACAAAAATTTGCTAAAAATGTGAAATTGAATGCGAAGGCGGGGCGGTGGCGGTAATGGGAGCGATGGCTGTGGCATTCGCGTTGGCGGGTCGGCGTCGGCGGCGAAGGCAACAGTGGCATTGGCAATGGTGCGACACAACTACGCCGCTGCCACACTATGCGCCAGCGCCAAAAACTTAGCGTCAAATGCGTCAGCTGCTGCAGCGTTCGGGCGTAATATTCGGCTGTTGATGCTTTGCTCCGCTTAACAATAACCGCGCGGCAACAGCAAAAATTTCCGCGCGCTGGTGTGCTGCTTGCGCTCTTTGGCTTTACATATGTATGTATGTATGTCTATCGGCATACTGACTCAAGCGCGCGTGTGTTTGCGTGTGCGTACTTTTAAGTTTTTACTTTTCCGTGCTTTTTTTAGGCGAACCCATTTTTGGAAATTCGTTAACTCAAATGATGAATACTCCACGCAAGCGGCGCACATCTGAGTCACACACACACACTCACACACACAAATATAAATACTTACAACGATTTTTAGTCGTGCCACCTGTCCCCGCCCTATTTTGTTCTAATTTTTTCCAACGGCTTTGTACGTTGCCGACCGCCGTCACAAACATACGCGCATCCGCGCCATTTTGCTTTCGTCCTTTTTGCCACTCATCCTGCCTGTACAGGTAGTCGTCGCGCTGTTGTCGCTTTTGTCGTTGTCGTCAGTGCTAGCAATATTTCGTGTTTGGGTTTTTATTTCATTCGCAAATTTTTCTAACTTACACAAAAATCCTTTTTTTTCAGCAATGAAAACTAAGTACAACCCTCACCTGCACTTCACCCGCCTGCCGGAGCGCGCCGTTCGTCGGCAAGAGTAGTAGTAGGAGCAGCATTTTCGCGTACCTTTCTTCAATTTTTATTTTATTATGCCTTTTCCATTCCACGCGTCTACTGTTTTCTTCGCCTCCATTTGTGCGCGCCACAGAACTTTTGTTTGGAGTTAAGATAGTGAAAGGCAGAAGCATCAGCCGCCAGCCGCCAGCCGCCTGCCTCCGCTGAATAAATATGAAGGAAGCAACGAAAAATGGAAACATTGCATTAGATAGGTTAGGAGGCGCAGCGCCGGAATGTAAATATTTAAGTTTGTATGCGTGTGTGTGTGTGCGATGTGGTTCTTAGTCGGCAATATTAATGGCGCAATTGGGTGGCAAGTGCTTAGCGAAACGGTGCGGCGGAGCGTCGTTTCTTTCGTTTCGGTGCGCGCTCGTCTTCTGCCTTCACTTCGCCCCTTTTCAACTCAGTTATTTTAGCTATTAGTTGTTTCGTTGTGGCGCTCAAATATAAAACTTTATTTCACTAAAACAGCTCCCTTCGCACCTCACTTCCATCCTTCACCTTGGAGTCTTCCACTGATTATGCCAACAATGGCTTTGCTCTGCTCCTTGCAATGGGCTGCGAGGCATCGTGCTAGCCGCGCACATAAAGCAAATTTATTAGAAAACATTTTTTCCATTTCTTTTGCATGTTTATTCGTTCCTTTTTGTTGTAATTGTTTTATTGTTGCTGACTGGCTGGATGGCTCGGATGGCTGCGATGGCGCTCAAATTGCCATTCCATTGTACGGCATAGAAATTGTGTAGCTGCAACATCTTGGTCGCTGCATAGAGAGAATTTATTGCTGAAGCAACTAAATCCCAGATGGCGCACTGACTACATCGACTTGAGTTATAATTCGCTCGATTTGTTACATTTCTATTCGGCTTGGTTTGTTTGTGTGCATTTTTATGCTTTCTTGTGGATTTCGGAGTGGCAAATTTTAAATGAATGCGATAAAGTTAAGAAATATTATTAAGCTTTTGAATGATGAGGCAAAAAACCAAAACTTCTCGGCAATAATTCGTTGAAGTTGATGTCTAAGCAAAGGATCTATAGGGTAAGTGATTGCAAATATTAAAATCAATAAGTTTCATTAGGTCTCTGCATTAGTCCTTTGATATTTGAAATACGATAGACTAGCAAGTTCCCGGCTTTCTTCGAGGCGCTTAATAAGAAATTTTTCTTTGGCCAACGCAAAAGCGGTGTTTAAAAGCAAAAACGTTTTGAAAGTTCAAATTCTTAGCTTAAGTTGAAACGACTGAACTAACCCTTTGTCTGCCGCCAAACACTATAAAATCTCATTTCGGTCCATTGGACCGGGCCGGTAGACAAAGGGTTAAATTGTTTGCCAAGCGTGCGTAATCTTCTTCTATGATCTGGCAAGTGCTACATTGGTCCGATGGGTCAAACCTTCTAGTCTTATGCAATGTAAGCCAATAAAAGTCCTTAGAAGGAAGCTTAAGGGCACAGATATACGGCTTCTGTTGTAGGAAGGCCAATAACACAGCCACACAAAAAAAAATTTGTGTTCTGACCCAAAGGTCTCACTATGTGTACTTTATGTTTTTGGGGTCGCTGAATCCGAATCCGAGGTCCATTTAACCCCATCAGTTCAGGGTTTTGATATATCCCCAGAAAACCAATATGGCGGACACCTTTTTGGAAAAATTCATCGGATTCGCTTGAAACTCGTTACTCGGGGGTTTTCGGGATCGCTAATTACGAATATGATATTATTTATTCAAAATTCAAAATGGCGGATCCAATATGGCGGACACATTTTTGTAAAATTCATCGGATTCGCTTGAAAATCGTTACTCAGGGGTTTTGGGAGTCACCGACTACGAATTTGATGTCAGTTTTCGAAAATTCAAAATGGCGGATCCAATATGGCGGACACTTTTTGTAAAATTCGTCGGATTCGCTTGAAAATCGTTACTCAGGGGTTTTAGGGTTCGCTGAACCCGAATTCGAGGTCTATTTAACTCTATTAAAATCAGACATTTTTTCTAACCTCAAACAATGACTTTATTATTACATTCATTTAATTAAGACCAATCTTCTAAATCCTTGTACCGTCGGCATTGGCATTACCCGATGTACACCGCGGGGAGGTTGCTCGATCGGATTTTGTACATCATGTATAGCCCTAAAAAAGGGCTGATTGATAAATAATAAGAATGCTGCTCCAAAAGCGGATAATATTTTAATGGTTTTCTTTTTTTGAACTATATCGTGTTCTTTTCTCTTCAAACGTTCTGTGGAGAGGATATCCCGTGTAGAAATTGACATATTTCAGTCATAATATGGAAACTTCTACACGGGATAGAGTAAAGCATACCTCCATCAGGAGTGGGTTTGATCCAAACCGTTAAAATAATTTTGTCCCTTCTTTTGAATTTTTGAAAGCTGACATCAAATTGGGATTCAGCGACCCCAAAAACATAAAGTACACATAGTGAGACCTTTGGGTCAGAACACAAATTTTTTTTTGTGTGGCTGTGTAATCCTTGCAGTTACACAGCATCAACAAGTGTTTCCGTTCTTTGGAAAAATGTACTTCTTAAATATCGTTCAAAAGGGACCATTGACATACCTACCTTTTTTTTCTTGGCAGGATATTGTCGAATACTTCCTTCTAATTCGTCATTTTTGTAATTCCTCCTGGATATTAATCCAGGCTTCTAAGCACCTGTAATAATTATTTTCCATACATATTTCCTATCTCGGTCACAGTTGTATGTATGTACGACATTCATTAAGATAACTTCAATGTGTGAGTGTAAAGCTTTGAAGGCTGTTTGGCCGCCACAGTAGAAAACAGACTCGTTGGCTCTCTCTAGGTCTTCATGCTGCCTCCTTGATGGCAAACACTTCTTCTTGATATATACGTGATCCTAATGGGCCTAGGGTATCTGAACGTACAGAGCTTCATTAACTGGCTCCTTTGGTCGCATTTAGGGTGTATGAGGGCGTGAGGAAAGGAAAAGGGACGCTTACACAATTTATTTTCCGTTTCATTAATTTAACCGTCTTAAAATTTAAGTCTAATAAACAGAGCCGAAACAGACCATATGGGGTTACTAAATATTTTGACTCCAGTATGTTTTATCATCGGAGTCGGCGTAAAACTATAGGTCCCTCCCCTTTGTGACACCACAAGTATACCTTCGATCCCACAGTGGCCTGGAACTCAACATAGCGTTACCGTATTTTTTGCTGCCTGAGTTTAAAGCGTATTTAAGCAGTACTTAGCAAATCTGGATTTCATCATCCGAACTCGAAAGGCGCCCTTCAATCACTTTTTCAAGGTTTTATTTGACGCAGGTCAGAACTGCCGAAATTTCAGCCTTTCAGTTTAATGCCGGGGTCCATAGGCATCTGTGTCTGCTTTGTCTTCCATTCTTGAACCGTGCGTAAAGCAATGTAGGTAATCTCCGTGATCAGGGATTTTCACTTGGAACTTTCTGTCACAGCAGATTTCTTTGATTGTGGAGTCAGAAACTCTGCACATTTTCCAACCTGGTTTATTCCCAATAATACTTGTTTTTCATAAAGAAGCAGCCATTGATTGAATAATCGAAATTGCAGCTGCCTCCGGGCTGCTGTTTCTTCTTGGAAAACAATATGGACTCCTTGAACTGACTCTAGAGCCCCACTTGAGCAGGTTCTTATCGAACCAGTGGCGAAGAGACATGCCAATCTTTGGATTTTATCGAGTCATAGTATGGCAGAGTTTTGCAAAGTCTCCTGCTACCATGCTGTGGGTGCGTACGACATGGGATAATCATGCGGTAAAGCCACTCTATCGGACTTGAGTTTCATTCCCAATGCTCTTCCAAAAGGCCTTCTAAAGGCACACATGGCCCCGGGTGGCTTTAGCAACAGTTTTCTCGAGATGGAGGTTCCAATTAGGTCTCTTATCTGGCGTTATCTCAAGTTACTTGATCTCCTATTGCCATTAGTTACACATTTTCAACAACTTAATGAAAGCATTTGAAATATGTTGTATCATCGCATTTGTGAAGGCGTAGTTAAAATTCTAAATTTCAGGCGCCTGTCCGTAGCAGAAAGACACTAACAGAAGCTCTTCTTCCGCTTTGTTAAAGAAAAAAAAACTTGCATTGCTCGTTTCTGGTCGCATAACAAAATCTTACAAAGTTTTTATATAGGTCCAAAAGCAAGTATGTGTGTGCGTTCATGCCACAGACAATAACAACCCTTGTAAAATTTTCATTTCTTGGAATTAAGCCACCGACAGCTACATATCAATATCCTTGCATTGTTTTGTTTTGTATTGTGGCATTGATGATTTTCTCATTGCCCTAACTAGCAAACTTCCGCACAACAACAACAAACACACTAATATATATATATATACATACACACACATACATACATAAGTATTCACATAAATGCTTGATAAACTCATATACCGTCAAACAAGGAATCACTGAAGAATAGCCAGACGTCGATAGTCGCAATCTAATCAACCCTTGCATCGCAGCCAAAGCAACAAACAACAGTTTTACTCTGCACTAAAATTGCAGTGGGAGAAATAAAACCAGCAATGCCAATAATAAAAGCGAGAATAAAATTTCTAAAATTAGAACGGAGAACACGTTCATGCACCGGCTAGTAACAACAGCGAATGCATGCGCTTAAGTATATCATTTGGGTTTTGTGTGCGCAAGTATGAGTGTCGAAGTACGAATGTACATAAAGAAAGAAATAATAATAATAAAGAATGTAATAGTATCGCAACCTTATGATTTTACAAGCGCAGCGAATGCGACCGAACCCATTGAAGGCAAACAGATGCTGGGCGGAAGTTGGCGAAACTATGTAGAAGGCAACAGAAGCATAAACGAGCCTAACCAAAAAAAAAATAAAAATATTTATAAGAGCGACATAAAAAGGAGAAAAATTAAACTTAAAAATCCTTAGCAGATGAGCAGCGAACAATAAACCATTTTGAAGGGGTGATGGTGAAACGAAGGGCGCGGGGTGCGGGGTGCGGCGGTGGTGCACGAAATTACCAGCCGAACTAGTGCTGCCACTGCTCCAATTGTTTAGTTATTGTTGTTGTTGCGCTCAACCTCTGCAGCAGCACAGTCGCAACAGACGCTCATCAGCAGAGCAGGCAACCTTTGGCAACAAAAGATGCTGGAAACTACTTGAGCGCACGGAGCATTAGGCGAAGAAGAAACCGGGTGAGGACGAGTGAGGAGGGGCGGGAGGGGGCTAAATTTTAAGCGGCATCGTAGGGCGAAGGCAATAAACATTCCTCTAAAAAATTTTATACCCTATTATGCCGTTATTCTAACGGTGTCTATGTATATATATATATATATGTGTGTGTACGTGCTCAAGTGTACGACTGTGCTTGTATGAATGTATGTATGTATGTGCGCACTCGAGCTCGTTTGTGTGCCTTTGTGCTGCACGAAGCGTCATTAAGGGTAGTTTCGGCTTAAGAAAAAATATAATAAAAAGTCGTAAAAGAAATCGATGTAAAATTTTAAGTACCGCAAGCAGACGCAGGAGCATGAAGTGTGCAGGTGGAGGCGGCAGTGAAAGTTGCCACAGGGAAACTACCACTAGCGCAGCTTAAAACCAGCAACAACAACAACACACACCAGCAACAACACAACATTACGCTTAATGTGCCACAAACTATGCTTCAACCACACTAAGACGCGGCCACATAGTCAGCGAGCGGCGAGCGGCGAGCGGCGAGTAGCATCGTACAGATGTAAAGCGCTGTGCTAGCGCACTAAATTCGCTCCCGGATACACACACAGGAATGCAGCTGAGCGTGCTGCTGGCATTGAAATCGAATCATTGAATTTGGCGACATTCGCGCTTTTGGCCCAACCGAAAGAACTACTGCGACTATTAGTGCGCCCCCACTAATCTCGCTCCGTTTCAAGAGTTTCATTTGCTTTGCTCTAATATTATATATTTCGCTTTTTTTCTGAATGGCCAACCCACCGCCCATCGATAACTTCATAGTAGAAAACAGTAACTGCTATCGCATAGCATCTCGATTCAACTATAAGAACACAGCGTTCTAATAATACACACCACTACACGCTCACCTTAGTTCGCCGCCAGCGTCAGCACATTCAGCCGAATTTAGTTCGCGCAAGCACCACTACAAACGCCTCTTGCACACTACCATCAACTGCTAACCAACCATTCATCCTATCCATCCACCGGCGGCCCACTATGCCTGCCAATCTACGCCAACCCCCACCTCCTGCTACTCCTACTCCAACTCACTCCCATTTCAGCCATTAAGTTTTTCGTTGTAATAAAAAATTTTGTATAGATACTAAATTTTCTAGTTCTTTTTATTTCCTTTCTGGCATTAGTGTTTATTTTTTGAAAAGAAGATTTATGTACAATTCGTTAGGGGTGAGTTACGACTTGCTCGTGCAGTCAATATGCGGCGCTGCAGCGCGCTGGATGCTGTGGCTGGCGCTAGCCCACTAGAAGGTGAGCGAGTGGCGTGGATATAAAGGAAAGGCTGGTAAGTTTAGATTTCTAAGACATTTTACCAACGTCTGAACGACTGAACAACTGGATGCTGCTGAAGGCACGTGGGATTGAGGGCGTGGGGGGGTTGGGGGAGGCAAAACGGATTTTCAACTATAAAAGAAAATTTTATATTAAAAAGCATTAAAAGCGAAAAAGCAATAGTACTCAGTTATGCAACGTTGGCACACACATCAGCACAATATTTGCTCCATTACATACAAGTAGATTCGTATTGAAATGACTTGCACAGTGAGTTGAGAGCTGGCTGTACTTAAGTAAATTCATTTTATAGATTTGTATGGAAAACAATTTATAATAAAAGAAAGTCATAGTAGCTATAAGCACATTTTCGAAGGGAATAGGAAGAGTGGAAAACCATTCCCCTGTTTATAGTTTCGATATGTGGTGGAATCCGGTCCTTAATTAAAACAAACGTGGGACAATCCCTGGCAAACCCTTCAGCAGTTACTTTTTTCAGAGAGAGAGAGGGGACACAAAATTAATCTAGCTTAATATGCTTCGACGTCGCCTTCAAAAACACCAGAGTCATAATGGTCACCTGGATGATCGAGAAAATTACGACCCGCTCACCTCGACGACGGCGTAAACTACTACGCTTTAAAAGGCGGCAGCCTTCATATTTCTGGCTGGAAAACACTCAACAAGTACGGTGAATCGATGCATCTTCTTGCTGCTAGGGATTCAGGGTAAACTCCAGCTGTAACTAGGTATGCTTTCCGACTCTTTATGGCAGATGGATTTCAAAGGGTATGTGAATTTATATTTTAAGTCGTGTTTAATCGCCCGATCGGTCTTTGTTTCCACTATCGCAGCCCTCTAAGCCTTTCAGTAGACGAAGGAGCGGTGCACATTGAGTTAAGAAGAAATAGGTTTTTAAAAAAGACATTGGTGTAAGTCCTCACCGCCCCTTTAGTCTGACTCTTGCGCCCGTCTTAACTCTATCTAGTTTTCGGAACCAATATAATATTCAGTAGGACTCTGCACCAAACCGGGGTACCAATTTTTGGTTAGGAGAGTTACATTGTTATTTACATATTTATATATTTATTTCCCATATTATGTACCTTTAAATCTAGTAGGACTCCCTGATACTTCACTCGTTTAGATAATCTTAGGATTGGACTTTGATATGTCAAGGCTAGGGACTCTACAACTGACCGCTAAAAGCATTTTTTTATCGGCATAGGATACCACTTTGACTCCTTTTGGTAAAAGTTTCGAAATTCTGGCACCCTCCCAATTCTGTGGGCTCTTAATGAGATGGGCATAGCTTCTATTTATACAGACATTGTTAAAGGCTCATTCTGCATCGAGAGAAGTTGATATTATATACCTTTACCTTTACCTTTACCTTTATATAATATACCTTTCAAATGTTCTATAGACCTCATGAAGCACGCTTTTAGCATATCGTCCTCATTGACGACCAATCGCCCTGAAGCATTGACCGGGTGCGAGAGTCAAAGAAGAACCATCTCAAAAGTTTTTAGAGCAATGGATGTTAAGCTATTTGTTGATTTTGGTTGATCCCTTCGACAGCTCGTGAAGAGTACGAAGCAAAAATCCTTAGCGCATATAAGACCAAAAAAAAGATATGCTAACCTATTGCTTTTCTTCAAGATGTCAATCTTCTTATGGCAAGATGAAAAATATTATTATTAGATGAACATATTCTTTTAATTTATATTGGGTTGCCCAATTACAATTTAGATGAGGCTTTATGCTAACAATACAGCAAATTCATAGACACAATTTCTAAATTTTTTTAAGTAAATTATTGATATTTCAGCCAATAATTTTAAAGTTTACCCTCTACCAAATTATTTGAAGGTCATATTTGATTGCATTTCGAAGAGGGTATTCAACTTTGTCTGTCATTCAAATTCTTATATAAATACTTAGTGTGCTTTATTTCAAGGTTCAATGGTTGCATTGGCAAATATTTGACACCCGAATGCAAGTTAATGAAGTTCTAACTTAAATACGTCTATTCGAGTTGATGTTTGAACAGCTGTTGGAAAATCCGCATGTGGAGTTCAAGATCACCTCCAAGGTTCAATGAAATCGCACAACTTTTATTCGAACTTGAATATGATTATGAAATATTACCTGTTGGAAAATTAAAACTCCAATGTGGATGTAGAATTATTTCTGCAAATACTAGTCAATGTGGAAGTGGTTGCCAACTATTGTAATTATTTTTCTTCTTTATTGGCGCTCTAACCATCTAAGTGATTTTGGCCGAGAGGTCCGTAAATCTAGCGCAGAATCTTTCTCTCGTAAGCTCCAAGAGCCGCTTGGTCAGATGTTTTCATTGTCCATGCCTCCGCGCCATACACCAGCAAAGGCATGGTGAGTGACTTATAGAGTGTGATCTTTGTACGACGAGAGAGGACTTTACTTCTCAATTGCCTACTCAGTCCAAAGTAACACTTGTTGGTGTTGGTGTTAATTATGGCTCCCAAATAAACGAAGTCGTCTACTTTTTCAAACTTATAACTGTCAAAAGTGACGTGGGTGCCAAGACGCGTATGCTTTGACTGTTTGTGTGATAACAGGAGATACTTCTTTTTGTCCTCGTTCACCACCAGGCCCATTCGCTTTGCTTATCTATCTAATCCCGAGAAGGCAGAAAAGACGTAGCTTTTGTTTTTTTTTGTAGTTACAGTTTCATTAAATCCCTAATAGTTCGAACTGCTCATTTTTCTGCAAGGGATTTGGAAGCAGTGTTAATTATTGGTATACCAAGTGACAGTGTATTGTTTTTTGCTAAATTCGAATTATTGACAAATATTCTTAGAAAAATATTTATGTTCGTCAAATAAAAGCGTTTCTTTGTACTTGAAACGAAATTGAATTCAATTTTAAAAAGAGAAAAATGGTATTATCTGCGGACGAGCTTGGAACAACATATAGCTAACATACTTACATATAGAGCGCCATAAACGCTCTGCAAAAATTTTGTTGAATTTTTTTTTTTAAGTTTGCACAAAGTTTGAAACTTGGATTTACACGGGCTTTGTTAAGGAATGAACTAAGTATATTTTAATAAAAAAATAACCAAAATTTAATAATAACAAAAATAATATGTTAAAACTTGTCAAAATGCGGTGCGGTTATAATTACATACATACTAAAAACAGTAAAAATAACCACTCATATACCTTTAGTTGCGTATATAACGTATATGCCCGGAAGCACCAAACGCAGGCACCTACCGCGTTTCCTCGCACGCCTTAACTTAAAAGTCATATTATTCAAAACTAATTAAATATTGACGTCGGAGATTTTTACAAAGTATTCCTTATACACATACATATACATTACTTTCTTCAGGTATATAAAAATTTTTGAAATGCAATTTTAGTTTCTCAAATCATATCGCTAGCTTAGGGTGAAAAGTAGCTAAGTCCCATTTTAAAAATTTTACGGGAGATACACATTTTCTTCAAGTATTTCGCAAAGCTTTGAAAACAACATTTTGACTGTATAAGGCAAAGCAAAACTTCATATGAATCAAAGGGATTCGATCTGTATTAAAAAATTTCACTCTAAGCTAGCGATATGCATCTTTTGCTCAATGTATTTTTTTTTTAATTGTGGGCACACTAGTTTTATTATACAAGATTCGTTCGTTTTGGCAAAAAGTATCTAAAATTATTAACATTAAAAAAAATCGTAAAATTATAGAAATTACAAAATAGCTGCACAATTACAAAAACTACACAAACTTAATAAAAAAAAATATAAATGATTTTTTCGAGTGATAATCAAAAATTTAGTAATTTCGGTACCTTCTCGCCCAAATAAACTTTTAAGGCTAAACTTGTTCAAATACTTGATTTACTTTTTATTGTTATTGTTTCTGGAACTCCATTGATTGAAATACATAAATGCAAGAAGCATAGCGATTTTTTTTTCTGCCGAAATAAGGAAGTGGCACTAAAAAAACAACTAGCGAGACTTGCTCACATGCATAAAGTGTGCTCGAAATATCAGCAAAAAAATTATTAAAGTCCAAAGCGAACTCTTAGCCACTGAAATTTTTGTTGCTATTCGGAGCAAATCGCTTAGGCGGTACAGCGTCAATCAATAAAAACATAGAAGGACAAATTTTTGAAATTGAATACACAAATTTTTTCGCTTTAATAAAAAAAAAACGAATTCGATTGTATTGACCCCGACGTGATTTGAACACGCAACCTTCTGATCTGGAGTCAGACGCGCTACCGTTGCGCCACGGAGTCCTCCATGCGACTACGAAAACATACAAGACAAGAGCGATAATAACAAGACGATAGGTACAAAAGCACAGCAATTTAAAAGTGATTGCTAATACAAATTTTATTGAATAATTGCTAATATTTTTAGACGTCTCTAAAAAAAATATGAATGCAAAAATCTATAAAATCCCATTGTGCACCTTTCAAATCTCCAACCGCTCCCCAACCATTACTTGTCGCCTGCTCTTCATTCCTTTATTTTCCTGAATGGATTTTAGAATTTCATCTTTGTGCTTTTCATCGTCTATGCGAACCCAGTTTGTTTAGGTGAAAGTGCTGTTGTATTCGTCGTATTTATATAAAAATACAATTTATAGCAGCTGCCAATTGTGTGGTGCCGGTGAGGAGGTAAGCGTACAAGCGCCAAAACTAACAGCAAAACGTACGCACTATGCTCTTAAGCACCACAAATACCCAAATAACCTCTTTCACCTCCTCCATGCCTTCAAAACGCCAACTTCTACTTTGCCACTGCACGCTTTCATCCTTTTGAGTTTTCTCCTACCCTACCCAGCCAGCCGGCTAGCTCAGCTACAGTTTTAGCAACAACTAACGCCTTACAGCAATAACAACAACAGACTATACATAAAGTAACTCGAAGAATCAGTTTGGGGCAAATGGCAAATACAAGGTGAAATCCGCGGCCATAGAAGTCGGTGAGCGGGCGGAGGCCATTTTTAGATTTATTTCGGTGATTATTTCTAAGTTTTGTGAAGGTAATAGTCGCTGCTTCGCGGCTCACTGCCCGGTTGCTTGACTGCTTTGGCTGCTCGGCGGTTGCACAGTGGCTTGCCAGCTGCGCGGCTACTTGCTTAGTTGTATCCTTGAATAGATGCCCGCGCTCCCTAGCGTGTCCGTACTTTCTTATAGCTTCAGCTACAATAGTACTAACAAATGCGCTGAATAGAAGCCGTTTTGTGCTCACGCCTGCTTGGCCGCCGCATTCGGCCCTGTGGCCATTACCATTTGCGCTAACACTAACACTAACAATTTTCATTTGCAACCATTTAAATTGTTTTGTTTTTATTATTGTCGCTGTTGTTGAACGCTTATCCACCGGTATTTCTTAATACACTTTTGTTGTTCGGCTGCGAAGTTTTCGGTTTCTTTATCCATTTTATACTTTGTAGTTTGTCCTTTCAATTGGGGGGGGGGGGAATGTTTGCGGCGGCCACTGTTGCCTCATAATCCAAAAATTTAGCCGCATCAGGCCGCCAGCCAACCGTTTCAGTTGTCCGTTTTGTTCAAGTAGTTTTTGTAAAATTTAACTTTTAGTCAAGAATTTTGGAGTGGTGGAATGCGCAACGAATTTCAAAGGCAAACTAAACCAACTAAACTTTTTAGAGGAGCATGGCGGGGGGGGGGGGGGGGCAGGAGGCTTCGCACGCGCAGCTGTGCTCATCGAGCTTAGGCATTCTTAGCGTAGCTGCTTCTGAAACTATAGACACCATACCATTCCATACGGAGGAAATCTCGAAAGTGAACTATGTACTCCTAGCAGGCCCTCAGCCCAGTCGATTTTTCTGCTTTCAACATAAATAAATCGTACAAAGCCGCGGTAAGCAGCAAGCGCAAGCCTGCGCCCAAACCAAATCCATTCAGGCGGCATTATTTTGTTCCTTACTTCGCCATAGTTTAGCGACGAAAAAAAGTTGTAATAGAATGTTGCAAGTTTAAATATACAAAATTGCGGCAAATGGCGTCGATGAGCGCCGAATCCACAGCAGCACCAACAACAAACTTAGTTCAAGATGTGCACCAGGCGGCGCGGAACGGTGCGGTTTGTTATATTATTGCCTTCTTCTACAATTCGCAAACGTCTTTTGTTAAGGTTCTTCTGCAGCTGGTGTGCTTCTAAGCGAGTGGTGGCATGCTGGTGTGCGCGCCCAAAAGCGCACTACACTACATTTATGAAGGCCATTAGTTGGTGGGGGGCTGCGAAACTACGCCACTCCAAATGGCGCATTTATGTATATATTTTTGCTGCTCCATTCTATTGAATTATATGCCGATCAGTGGTTTGGTGGAGTGGGCTAATTTTATTCTCGGTACTTTTGGTGTTTCGTAAGTGTCTCTTCTAAGCGCTTCGGTGGAGGCCAGCGATTATTCAATGGATTTTATTGCTCTTTTGTCTGTATAGAGAAATGCATAAATTTTTGCTTACGTTTTGAACTATTCAAAAGGCAGGCAGATGTGGGAAATGTATTGATTTCTAAAATTTGAAGAAGCATGAAATAAATCCAAATTTTTAAGCTATTAATTTTTTTACGGCAACGCCCATTTGCACTAATGTTTAGAAAATTAATAAATATCGTGTGTGTCAGGGCATTTCGAAAAACAAGAAAATGTTTATCACCAAGTTAAATTCTTTGCCACTATTCTAGCTAAAAAGCTAAGCTGGAAGTAGAGCACAACTCATTGCTATGTTAATGTTTCTATAGCTTTCCAAAGGGCCTAATTTCTTTTGAAAAAAGAAATGAAAGAAAAAAATTTAGGTTTTTGGAAAATTTAATTTGGAAAATATTTGCATAAAAAAAAAAATAAAAAAATGTATCAAAATCAAAATCGATAGTTTTAGCATTCATTCTTCAAGGGACAATAAAAAAATGATGAAATGCAATAATTTTCAACAAAGTTGTAGGCTTTTGAAAAAAATATTCCCAGATATCGGTTTCATCGAAATTTAAAATTACGCCCATACCTGACTGGTTGTCTTGAAATGGCATCTGCTTTAAATATCTTTCCGCATCTTCTGCACCTAGCTCTATGTAGCGGATAGCAGATGGCAGTGCTTACCTCATTTGCGTTTCGGATCTCAGCGATATAGAGAGAAGCATTGTAACACATTAAGTTGCAAGGGGTACCATGTTATGCCTTTTGCTACCTGCTAGCTGCTTTTTAAAAAATTTGTCTATGCTCCAACAAATAAAAGATGAATACAAGGAAAGACCTGACACTTTTTTCAGGGGGATTAAAAACGGTCTCGAAGCATATAGTTTCCAAAAAGGCAGAATATATCTTCCACCAATGATATTCTAACGAGTCATTGCCTCTCGAAGATGGAGCAGGAGCTGCAAAGACTTTGAAGAGATAGATAGAGTTCTTGATCTTTTTTGTTACAGTCCTACACTGTCTACGGTCAGCGGTCGATTTATGAGGTCAGCTTCTTGAACAAACTAAAGACTATATCTGAATGATTCAGGAAAGACCGGTGTACAATTTTCAGCCGTGCGGCATGACCTTTTATGCTTCCCTTCATTTTATTACACGTACCAGATATCCAAGAAAATCTCAAAATTTTGAACAAACTTTTGAATTAATTTAGAAAAATAAAAATAAAATTAAAAAAAATGCAAAAATTCGACAAAAGTTCTACTTGAAATCCGATAAATTTGATGTACAGTAACTCACAAAAGTGTTCACATGTTGTTTTTTTTTAATATTCACATTGTTTTTCAAGAATGGTTTTGGCTAAAGCTTGAAAAACATTTTTATAGAAAAATTACAAAAAAAAAATAATTAGCTTAAATAACGTTTTGAATATTAAAAAGAAATCAACACGTGAACACTTGTGTGAGCCACTGTATGTATTATTGAAACTTATTCATATAAATTCATAAATTCACTGAGTTATAGCTGGTCAAAGTAAATTTTTTTTTAGAATTTTAGCGGCTTAAAAATCTATTTTTTTCGAACGCGCGCATCGACCACAACATTTTTGTTTAATTTTGAAATTTTCGTGGACGTCTTTATTTTGTACGTATAGTAAAATTAAGCGGTGCCCCATGATGTTTATGTTTTAAAGACCAGCCTAACACTTTCTGTATTAGTTACTCATTATGGAAAAAAATTGTCAATAATAAATTATGGTTTTATTTATTTTATTTTATGCGTGTTTTTTAATAAATGCAAAGAAATTTAATTTTTCTAAAAAGTGATATATTTTAGAAGACCTAACAGTCCTTTTATATTTTTTTAAATTCCAGTACTCCCTACATACATTTATGTATAAGTATGTTCTTATTCAATAAATTTGTAGCCAATATTAAAAAAAATTTATGGCAAATTTTATTTACCTGTGCTTTTCTTATTTTCTTGCAGCGAAATTTTGGCAAATGAACGACAGACAGGTGAGGCTATTCAATTATATATATGTATTCGTACCTTAATACATATATGTATGTATGTATGGATGCACATATTTATGTAGCTAATAATTTTTGGTGATATCTAACAACTTTTAGTTCGTAATTAAATTTTTTTAGTGACTAATTTTTTTCAAAATCGCAATAAAAATTATGTTTGACAAATTGAGTTTTATCGCTTGCATTGACCCCGACGTGATTTGAACACGCAACCTTCTGATCTGGAGTCAGACGCGCTACCGTTGCGCCACGGAGTCTTATTGCGCAAAGTGACAAACACAATTTATAGCGTAAAAATGTATAGAATAAACTACCAGTATGTGCGCGAAAGACAAAGCCAGGTATGAATTCGAGAAATGTGCGAGAACTGTTGGCAGCGCAGTCGCCATCGCAGTCGTTGTCACAACAGCAATGTTTGTTGTTGGCAAAACTAAATTAAGAATAAGAAATATGCACATATGTTTGTAATAAATAAGTTGTGGGATTGATAAACGCACAAAACGATAGTGCGATGGCTGGCGGGCGGGTGAAGCGAAACAACTGAGCGAGCGCCAATGATCGAAGGTACATATGTAGATATGTATGTAGGTATGTAAGTATGTAGCTGAGCAAACAAACTTATCTACACCGGCAAAAGATTTATATGCTCCTATGTAGTATGCACATTAGGGTGGTAAAAAAAAATTAAGTCGTAATTTTAATGCTCTCACCTCTAGGTTTGTTCTATACCGAAAAAATTATACCCATGTTTTTTTTTATTTTGAAAGCAAAATATATTCAGAGGTCTTCACATGCATTTTTGGACTACCCTAAAGCACATAATTATGTACTTACATATGTGCATTAGACCACCTTACCAACAAAAAAAATCAGTTCGCCGTAAACCCTTGAGTCCAAAGAATTTTCGCAGGCAAATTAAACTTTTTTTGTGACTAAACCTAGAGTCGCATTTTAGATTTTTCGGTGACTCCTAATTCATCACCAAAATATTTTTTTTGAATACATAGTTATACTTAAATCGAACAACATACTTCCTTAGAAAAAATTCATTATATTTTTGGTGAGCTTTAAAGTACTGATATCGGCAAAAAAAATCGAAATTACCTCGCAAAATTACTTTAGACTCAAACTTTACTTTAAACTTTAAACTTACTTAAAATAATTTAAACTTTGCCTTTGAACTTGAGAGGTGTGAACGCAATTTTATCAGTTAAGTAAAAGTGTCCAGTTCGAAATGTGATTACGAAATGAAAATAATATACTAACTTATGTTTTAATTGTGACGATAGCCATAAAGATAAGAAAAAATCACCGTAAATTGTACGCTACTGCAATAATTTTGCACCTTTAGCAACCACACAAGCCATCTGCTGAGCAGAAACCAAAGTGGCTTGGTCCCGCAGAGTGCCTCCGGGATGGATACGATCGTGCTAAGACCGCGTAGTCTTGCTTGTAATATCCAGTTTAAGAGGAGAGGTTGAGATGATTATACCTTACCGTTTCCCAAGCCGCTGCGTCTGTGAAGATGCGGTGTGATATTTATATCACTGTATGAATTGCAGGCCAAAGTCTTGACAATACACCTACCTCTGGTTAATCCTCGGCCACCCTGCAGTGGTATATGCCCTGGTTTCCCCCCAGCGTTCGCTTAGTTGACACACGTTCATATTTCCAAGGGAAGTTCACAAGTAGTTAAGGCAACTCCCACTCCCTCATGTCTAGTAGGACTCAAAGGAAGGAAGAAGTCGGTGTTGCATGAATCGTATTTTTACGTAAAAATTCGAATGCAAATTTTACGGACTTTAAAAGGGCGGGTGAAGTAACACAAACGGCAATAACGCAAATTTATGTTTTTTCCCAATTGAATGTGAAATAACACAAATTTGCTTTTTTTCATTTAATTAGTGCGGCGTCGCGCAAATTAGTAGAAAATCCAGTGATTCTTTAATAACCGCTACCTCTATCTGGAAAACATTACAATTATCTAATGAGGAGTTAACTACATAGGCCTTTCCACCTCACCTTTCGTCAAACTTCGACCCACACGTTTAAAATTTACTCGACAGCTCCTTCCAACCAAACTAAATCATGATTAATTGTAATTCGATTGATTTTAATCAAATTAACTAATTGATTGATTTTTTTTCGTTAAAGATTAGTGCCAACACTGGTCTTAGGTGTCCCACTGATTCAAATCCCGTTGTATTCACGCCATATTTCTGAACAGCGTAATCTTCTCAAGTGCATTCCATCAGACGAGGACTCCATAAAATATGGGTTTCACTGTGCTTTCATAGAGCCAGGAAATTCAATCAATTGCCCCCTAGATCTGTAGAGAACCACTAATGCCGTCTTCACTCTTTCCTTGACTTGACATGAAAGCGCCAGGGCAAGTGCTTCAAATTGAAGTAAGAGTGGTGTTGAATATCTTAAACATCTTAGGGAACAAGATGAACTACATCTCACTAGAGCTTACAGCGAGTCCGCTGTACCCAGGTTAAACAAAACACTGGAGCGCTTCAGGAAGGGCTCTGCATAGGCAGATTAATCGGCTTCCTCAGGGTGTAGAGCAAATACAAACGGAAAGTGTTGGGAAAGGTGTGAGAGCTCTTCTTCTTGCCGAAAGCTTCATTTCAATCTAATTTTAAAGAATGATCCATCCAAAAGAAAACTGCTGAAACTTTTGTAGATAATTTTGACGATTCCCAGATTTTTTAGAGGTATCACTTTTTGCATTTTAGGATTTATTCATACATATAAATAAGTATGTATGTACATACATACAATCGAGGACAACGATATTCTAATGAAATCTGGTAAAAACGGAACAAGAAAATACCAACAGTAGCAACAACAACAACAATATATGTATGTATTTGCACTCTACAACCACTAACCAAAAAAAAAACATTAGTTGAAATTTTATCCGCGAACATGCGGCTGACGTCGTTGTTGCTGTCGACGCCAGTGCGGCATGCATTTGTTATTGCTTTACACATCGTTCATATCGATTTTTTATATTATTTTATACTTTCTCGCTTTCCGCGCTCACTCGTTTGCCTTTGGCTGAATTTTAAACTTATTATCGACAACTAATACAAAGCAGTTCTTGACGTTGTCAAAGCATATTTTGCGGCAAGGCAAGGTATAGGCAATGGGAGTAGTGGTGAAGAGAAGGTAGGGGATAAGTCCCTGTGGCACTATTCGCATTCGTTAGCTTTGAAAAGTGGGGAAGAGGCGCAACCACTTTTTCCAAACTTTAAGCAACAACCACAGAACAAGCCACCGATTTTCTTTTTCTTGTTTAGAATATTGACAATGCTTTCATTATACTTTTATAATTTACAAATACGCATACTACTGACATTTTTTTCAAAAAAAAAAAATTAACTGAAAAAAAATTTTGGTAAAACGAAATGCAGCATTAAGTCCTAGTGAGGTAAATTTGTGTCTCTGCTAAACTGTTTTCACTTTTTAATTAGGCATCACTATTTGTGTGGCCATAATCAAATTGTTTCTCTAGATACATTCATACATATGCCTGCACATATATCCATACATATAGATATGTGTGTGATGAATATCATTTTCATATCCTTCCCCAGCTTCGACTGCTTCTTGCAGATGCTTTCTCATATCTAGTCAGTTGTGCTTTGACAAAAGTACAAAAAAATTAAAATAATAACAAGTGCCTTTATGCCAGACAAGCACAAGTGGAAACATACTTACCATCGAACACGTTCTTGGCAATTGCTCATACAGAAACGCAGGCGACACAACCAGCAGGAAATGTTTGACTCATCTTGATCAAAAAAAAGAAAAGAAAATTATCACGTATCTCGCGACTCAGCAACTTAGTAAGCGAAAGCAGTCGTGAGCTTTAGGTGCGCTTGAGAGTTTGAAAACCATTCCTTGAGGAACCCATCATCAAACGCATAGACAAACTACCACAGAAATTATCCTTCATCAAGCCTTGCAAGGTAATAATCCCCGAAGGAGATAATTGCAGAGTCTGGTATACTGATGGATGCAATGCTGGGTCCGGTGCCAGAAACCTGGACTCTTTCAAAAGTAAATCTAGGCTTATGGACAGCTGCGAAACTGTATTGGCACGCCCAACACTCTTTGTTGGGTACCAGGACATGAAGGTTTTGATGGAAAGGAAAGAGCTGACGCTCTCGAAAAACGTGAGTCCCAACAGAGACTCTGTGTATGGTCCACAGCCCCACTGTGGTGCGTCAACACGATACACAGCAGATATCGTAAGCGAAAAAGGCAATTTAATAAATTTATGGTATTCTCTAGAGGAATCTCGAAACGACTTCTGAATCGTTTGGTTCTTCAAACCATTTGGATTTTCCAATGAAACTATTTAGGTTAGTAATGGTGACTTTGGAAATCTTCCCAAGATTTTGGATGGAAATACTCCCGAGTGTGTTCGGCCTTATTTTTGCTAATACTGGGCACTCGCAAAGGTATATGTAGGACCGTTTATTTACTTCCCTCAAGATTACAGCTATGGCACCGAGAGTTATACGGAAGGCCCATTTTAGCTGCATGTTCACCAATGGGCCAATGTCCCGTTATAGTGGCTATTAATTTGACTATATCTTTCATCGACCTCTTGAGAAGATCTTCTGTCTTTGGCTTGTCATAATGCGGCCATATTTTTCTCGCAGTTTCGCAGATTTGAAGGTTGTTCCAACGTGTATCAACCATACGTGTGAATGGCAGATGCAGTTCCCTTTTGAAGAGTCCGAGTGGACAATTTATAGTCTCTGATTCGGATTCATCAAACTTTGCTTCGACCTTAGCCAACTCGTCAGCCCTCACATTTCCGTGTATGTTCCTACGGCCGGTTACCCAGATGAGAGTGTTGTCTATTAACTCGGCCGCGAGCTTAACGCACATTTGCAATCTTTGACTGTTTTGGATTTTGTTACCGGGGAAGCAAGTGCCAGAAGTGCTGCTTGGCTATCTGAGAAAATGCATGCTTTTCGTACACCTATGCAGTTCCTCTCTATTGCTTTACAGACCCTTTCGATGCCCAGTACTTCCGCTTGGAAGATGCTAGCAAAGTTGGGTCGAAATGAGAGCGAGACATTCAGCGTTGCAGATAACATCCATTTTGGACCCGTCAGTATAGATTTCAGCGGGATTCTCCTCGACTATCCTGCCTCTACTCACCTGAAAGTTTTTCCTGAAATCTGTCGTAGGAGGTATATAATCTGATTGTTTCCCTGATCCGATAAGCTTGTCAAGAATACCACTATGGCCGTGCTGAAGCGCCCTCTAGCAGCCTGACTTTTTGGGTCTGATATTTTTGAAAATGTTTGAATTCGATTCGATAGTTACAGACTAAGAAACAAGTCCAATTCTGCAGCTGTTGACAACCTTGATTACAGAGCGTGCTTTCCTTCCGACCTCTTACGTACATATGTATACATACATATATTTGTATATAGATATACATATACCCAACAATCTATTACCCACGAAATCGAGCACAAACACTGAAATGAGGTATACTTGCGCAGTTCAACGAAAAAGGATAGCTTTGGCTTGCTTTACTTTTGGCAGCATTGTCAGCGCAGATACACGAGCAATGAGCTGGCAAGCACACAAGCACACCTACACTTCTATACATTCACTTATCTACATACATGCATATATAAATATGCACAAACATACAAACAATCTATTTACAAGCACTTCATCTGTGCATTTGAATACACCCGCTAAGCATCCACTTACAACAACAACAACAACCACAGTTATTGTAAAAAATGTTGATAACACAAAAAACGAGGAAAAATGAAAATGAAAGAATGAAAGTAAAAGAATTGAAAATAAAAGAACTAAGATGAAGTATGTAGTGGGCGGGGAGGGGGGCGGCTGTAGAGCGCAATAAGAAATCAACCCTCGACACGTTCGCTTTTTTTTTTTGCTTGTTTATTCTGCTGGTATAGGGAAGGGGGTTCTGGAACGCGGCGGACGTAAGGGACATCTGCAGACTATCTGGTTTGAGTTCATCTATTCACTCAAAACTCTCTAAACAATTTTTGAATGCATACGGCAGTTGTAGTAGTAGTAGTCGTTGTTGTTGTTGTTTGTGTTGTTTTTCTATGCTAATGCTGTTGTGGCTGCTCCAATTGTTTGATGCAGGGTTCGCCAAACCATTTTACTGGCATGAAGAGATTTATTTTTTAGTAAATTTAAAAATCGTTTACACAAATCGTTCAAGCCTTCCCTTAGATGAAAAAAAAAGATTTCTAGTAAGGATACCCAAATTTTAATTTAATAATTCGCATTTTCCACGGAATTCTCACCAACCACAGTTTTCTCGGATAATGAACTTATAATGAATGGCAAACACTTGGGGTTTTTTCTTGCCCAAAAGCAGTTTCCTAACCTTTTAAAACCCCTATATCGATTTTTTTTTGCTTTAAAAATTTATAACTTATCAAACGACTATGCATTGCTACATAAATCGATGCATAAATAATATCAAAAATTCATTTTTAAAATCATTCATTGTACCGCTGTACAAAGTAAGTCACAGAAAGGTTAATAACGCCGGACCCATCATTTCTTATTAGCAAGCCTGGTCGACGCCGCATTATTCGAAAATAATTAGCATTACTTTTATCTTTACCGTTATTGTTTTATACTATTTTTTAACCATTGTTTCTTCCAGCTGGTACTCCCTAAAACAAAGGTGTTTCACTACAAAAACAAAGTTTAACGCTCCCTGACTCTTAAGCAGCAGTAAATATAATAGCAACAACAATAATAAAAATAACAGACCATGTCTGCTGTTTCAATGCTGTTCATGGTAGTGGTAGTAATGTAGCTCGATACCAACAGACAAATATGTATAAGTAGAAGAAACATTTAAAATAAAAATACGCTGAGAGAAAAAATTAAAAAAATTCTATAGTGATCGCCTGTGCCAACTGATTGAAGATAGCAAATTTTGACGGATCATACTAAAAATTTGGCAATTCTGGAGGAGAATATGAACGTCAGAATTTTACCTATCTCATGGGGCTAGCAAAACGCAAAAAATATTACTTTCGTTAGGGTTTTTGTTTGGTTTTTTAACTTTAAAAATTTTACTTTGCATCTGGCACAGCAAAATTCAATTTGTTCGTACATAGTTAATTTTTCCACCCCGACTCACCACGGAGAAAATTGTTACCGATTGGCACACATCCTAATGTGAAAAATTTATTAAAAGCATAATTATATTATTTCTAAAAGATGTGAGCGAGTTCAAGGTCTGCCCTTTACCACCCAATAGACAAACTGTGTCTGGCAAATAAAATGCCCTATTTTCATTCACTCGTTAAATCTTTCAAACTGCGAATCACAGTGAGGACGGCAACGAAGTTGTAGTCAGGAAGCAATCTGGCGGATGGGCGAGTAAACTATTGAGAGTTAGACAACCATTCAAAAAAAAATTGTTCCAAGGTTGTGGCTAATGAGGGGTTCATTTTGACAACGCTCGCATGGAGTAAGTTCTAACTAGAGATGGGCGCGGGATATCGGGACCCGCGGGACCCACGGTACTGATTTCAAATTGGCCCGGGATGGACGGTATCGGGAAGGTCTGTGAAATTTTGCGGGCGGGACGGGACCAAAATCCTTTCCCGACACTCCCGATAAAACCGCAACCTCAGAAAATTCGGAAAATCTTCCTTAAAAATGCACTATTTTATGTTTTATTTGGATAAAAACGAACAGCAAAGCAAAACAAAATAGTCGGAAGATGTCAGACCTTTCATTATTTTTTTTTTGTCATTTAAAATTAATTTAAGACATGTGAATTTTTTTTTAGTGATAGATTTCGGGACCCACGGTACAATTCTGAAAAACGTCGAGATGGGCGGGTTCGGGTTTTAAAAATTGAATTTCGAGATGGGCGGGATCGGTACTAAATATTTAGTCAGGTGCCCATCTCTAGTTCCAACCCTCTTACGCCCTCTTACTCTTACGCTTAATTATGTCGCCAATTTTTTCTTTACTCGCCCGGTTATCTAACTACATACATATGCACCTTTAAATGTTCCTTTTGTTCAACATGTAAAAAATCTTAATAGTAAAACGTCGTTTAAAATTTCCTCCGTGTACCCAGACGCGTTGTGACAATAACTACAACAAAAGCGATATGCCTAAACCATTACAAAAACAAATACCAGCATAAAAATAAGATGAGATTTTTTAACTGTGAACACGTAGTTAAAAAATATTAAGAGCCACAAAGGAAGCTGATGAAGTGAGCGGCAAGTCGCAGAGGAGGAATTCAAAACACTATACAATAACAGTCGAAGCAATAACAACGCTAAAGTAGAAGTTTTGCTAGCAAAGCAAGCGAAAGCCACACACACACACATACACACATACGCACACAAACACCCCTGCAGAAAAAAATTACACATCTATTGATAAAAAGTAACGAACTTGTAGTTAGCTAAGCTAACAGCTAACTTGAAACTAGTTAAAAAGTAATGCAGGAGTAATGCAGATGGAATAAGGAGATTGTTTTCTTTAAACAAGTTTCTACTTAAAAAAGTAAACTGGCTTTCTGCACTTCACAGATCCTTTTTCCTTTTGAAATTAAGTCTGACGTTCTAGTTCGAATATGGGATCACCTGCAGCAGAATATGTAAACAAATATGAAATGTTTTAAAATAAAGAAAAATAATTAAAAAGTAAAAAAAAATATATTTTTTCTTTTTACTATTGATATTTAATGCCCCAAAGTAGTTCGTTATAAGTTAGTTGAGATCTAATGCAGAGGTAACCACCCTTGACTATTTCGCGGCCATCGCCATAGAAATATATATTTGGCTTCGCTCAAAGAAAACACACAGATAGTATCGAACTTTAGTTCCTTCCTAATCAACTTCAAGTTAACTTATAGTTAGATACATTTCCCCGCAGGGACCGCAACGCGCTACATACACACACATCGGCGGTTAAGGCAAAGGCAAAGTGAAAGCCAAAGTACAAGTAAAAGGCAGCAAAGCAAAACAAATTCAAGTGGAGCACGCGCGAAGGGCGCGACAGGCGAGGCGAGGCGCGGCACGGCCTAGCACGAAGTCAAAGGCAAACTTCGCGCGCACATAAACCACCCTTGAAAATTGTTCGCGTTTCGCACAAAGCAGCAATAGTAGCAACAGCAACAACTACAACCATCAGAACAGCATCGACGACGATACAAGAGCAATCGCGGCAACAAAATTTTAAAAATATGTGTAGTTGAAAAAGGTGCAAGGAAAAAAAGGAGCACAAACAGCCAACCACCCACCAAAATTTTAAGTTCGTAAAAAAGCAACTTACCTCAGTGCAACGCGCGCGCTTGGCGCTTGACTTTGCTGCCGTTGTCAGAACTACTGATGAGAAGTAACTACCTTAGAGAGTATTTGCTGGCAATAAAAGTAGTATGTAGGTAGTCAGCCTGCGTCGCAGCCCTCACCTTGGCTGGTTTGGCGCTCGCTTTTCGCAAAGGACTGACTGTAAGCGCTTTAGCGTTCTTGACGCAGTGCTCCTCAATGCGGTCGCGGCACGGTGGGGCACGTCGCGCCTGCTTGACTTTGAATTTGCCGAGTTAGAAAGAGATGCGCGTTTAGAAGAGCTGCCGCCGGCATCGGCATCGGCGTCGTCGTCGCTGTCGCCAGGGAAAAGTGCGCGTTGCGGCGCGAAAGAAAGAAATTATATTTTATTTTATGGGTTTTTTTTTATATATATTTTTCTATAACATACAGCTAGCAACTACTACAACAGCTATGGCGAAAAAAATTTCTGTGTGTGCTGTGTTTTGCAGTAAGTAGTAGCAACAAATAATAATTGCAAGAGGAAAGTGAAGGTTGCCGGATGCTGTAGTGACGTGAGGCGCGCTGACAGTCTGGGCAATATTGCCGTTGGGCGGCAAGGAGAATAGCTGGCTGGTTGATGTTAGTAGTTGCGTTGCTTTGCGTTGCGGTGCTGTGCTTTGCTGAAATTACAGGGAGACATTAATTTTTTAGAATTACGCGCGCATATGAGGCAAGGATATAGAAAACATAGAGGATAACAACAACGGTGGAAGTGAGTTCTTTTTTTTTTTGGTACCATTCCAATGGAGAGCATAGAAGGTGCGTACGCGCGTACATATTTGTAGAAGCGGAAGGTTGGCGCGGAAGTGGTAGATGGAATGAGGATGGTGCTGTGGTAGTGTGGCTTAATGACGCGATTTTAGGCAAAAGGTAGAGCAGCACTAGCGCACTGGCACTAGTACATATGTATACATAGTGCGCGCGTGTGGAGCGGAGATGAATGGGGAAGGGGTAGCGCGCAAAGTGGTGGGAGAAGAGGTAAGCGTTGTTGGTATGTAGGTATTTATTTTTTACGAGCGCTATATGTTGTGTAAAATAGCGCATTTGTGCCACACGGCAATGAGTCTTTGGCAATTCGCGCACTAGTCAACTCGGTACGCGTGTAAGTACCATTCCCCTAAGCGCGTTTTGTCGAAATTTAAATGTTGCTGGTTTCCCTTTTTTAACTTTCATTTTTTTTTAGAACCTGTCTGCTCTTTTAGTGCGCGTCAACGATATTCATTATATGTTTTTATGTGTGAATGTACATACATTCATTTGGTTATTTGATGCGGCGGCGAAAGGGACATTTTATGTATGCGTTTTAGAGCTTTCTAGATTATTTTTTTTTGCTACATTTAAAAGAATTAATGGCATGCGCTGGTAAAATTAATACGTAGTAGGTTTAGTTTCGAGTCATGCAAAGCCATTAAATTCTTACACATAAAGAGATGCATACATACATACATACATACATACATACATACATATTTAAAAGAACTTATACTTAACAAAAAATATCACAGTTTAATAAATACACTTAAAATTGTAAAAAGGTTATCGAAAATTAGGTTTAAAAATTGGGAGTTACCTTGAAGAAAACTGATTAAAACCGATTCGATAATATGAAACACATATGTAGGTGTCGGGAATCTGAATGCCTCATGGACCTACTATAGCTAGGGATCCATAGAAATCCCGATGGAAACACACTTTCCTATTTCCTATTCTAGCTCGTGCACCGGGGAGGTGCGTTGAGGATATAGGTAATTGACAGACATAAAGTATCAAAAGTACTCACTCCTTTCCAAGGGATTTGAGGCAAATAAGTCATGAACCATTTATCTGCCCAAAGGGCACTGCACAGCACGCGTACCACAAGCGTAGATCTGTCGACAGCACTATCCATCAAGTTGTCAGCACTATTTAAAAATCAGTTGAATATAAAGAATAATAAACGTGTACCAATTGAATATTGAGCTCCTGGGTAGACCAAATGTCCTTTAGCACATTCTTGCCAGATGGCGCGCAGTCTGCGGTCTTACTCACTAAGAATAGCATAATCCGCTAAACTCCCTGGACTTAGCGAAGCCATCAGCTTTCTCTGTGTCCATCCTCAGCAACCTTA
>NW_023458556.1:9808526-9814534 GCF_013731165.1 Rhagoletis pomonella | reverse complement strand
CAAAAGAAAAATAACCAAAATTGTTAAAAATGTTGATGACTTAATTAGCTGATCGCAAGTGTACGTTTATTTTTTATTTTTTCCAAAAACTTGTATGTATGTTAATATAAATAAGTATTTAATGATCAATTATCGTTTACTTTCAGTAAATTTTTAACTAAGTGGCAACCCCCGAAAAAATATATCTTTCTAAAACATCACTTCTTTTCCTTTTCGTTTGATATATAATTGGATATCATTAATATATTACTTACCGTTCATAGTTATAAGCTTTTTAAATAAATATCGCAGAAGCTCACCTAACTTTCTTTCGTTTGATACCTATATTAGATATCTTTAAATATTATTTCAATACGTGTACCATTTTTTTAAGTAGGTGGCAACTACATATGTATATATAAAACACGATCATATTAATTTAGTTTAAAATCTTTTCGTTTGAAGCCCACTTTGTAACATTTTAATTAACTAGAATATTTCAATCAATAAATTAGAAACAATATGACAACCATCGAAAATTCGGATACAATTACACAAAAGCCCTCTTAACCAACTTTCGTTTGATAGCTAATCCTTCCAAGAGTCCCTTTGGGCTTACCTGGTGGCATTCTTAAATTTCTTCAGGACTGCCTTGTATGCAGTCCAAGAACCATTGCCCTTTGCCGCATTAAAGAGTTTCCTGCTTTCCTTCCTCAGGGAGGCGATTTCTTTGCTCTACCAGTGTGGCTTATTCTTTCCTCGCGGAAGTACAAGTGGGCAGGAAGCAAAGAAGGCCGAATTACAGGCATCGATAATGCAATCAACGGCTTACTCAATTCGTTCGAAGAGTTTAACTCATCGAGTGAAGCAAGGTTTGCGAGAGAAGGCTCCGCTTCATCAGGTGTTGACAGTAGCTTACTGAGAGAAGCGTTATTGAGCAGATACCCCGAGAGCACCTCCCTAAACTTAGTCCAGTCAGTACGTCTCTCATTTCTGTAAGCGACCGAGGCTGGAAGTT
This sequence comes from Rhagoletis pomonella, assembly GCF_013731165.1. Taxonomy (NCBI): domain Eukaryota; kingdom Metazoa; phylum Arthropoda; class Insecta; order Diptera; family Tephritidae; genus Rhagoletis; species Rhagoletis pomonella. Next base: position 9,813,537 of record NW_023458556.1, on the reverse strand, counting down.
CAAAGGAGATTACAAATGAGAGATACATGTTATCAGAGAATGAATGGTCGTTCAGTACCTACCACTCCCTAATACTCTCAAAGAAAGTTGGTTGGTTGGTAGAAGCGTCGCCTGAGTACATTCCCAGGACCCATTAGTGCTGCAAGCACCATTTTGATACGCTTTCTCTGCGACCCTTAAATTTATCTGCTTTCATGATTCGTTTGATTCGTCAAACCATTTGGATTTTCCGATGAATCTATTTAGGTTAGTAATGACTTTGGAAATCTCCACAATATTTTGGATGGAAAAACTCCCGAGTGTGTTCTGCCTTATTTGTGCCAATGCTGGACACTCGCAAAAATAGTGTAGGACCGTTTCTTTACTTTCCTCAAGATTACCGCTACGTCACGGAGGATTATACGGAAGGCCCATTTTAGCTGCATTTTCACCAATGGGCCAATGTCCCGTTATAGTGGCTATTAATTTGACTATATCTTTCCCCGACTTCTTGAGTTCTTCTGTCTTTGGCTTGTCATAATGCGGCCATATGTTCCTCGCAGTTTTGCAGGTTTGAAGGTTGTTCCAACGTGTATCAGCCATACGTGTGAATTGCAGCTCCAGTTCCCTTTTGATGAGTCCGAGTGGACAATTTATAGTCTCTGCTTCGGATTCATCAAAAGATGCTCCGGCCTTAGCCAACTCGTCAGCCCTCTCATTTCCGTGTATGTTCCTATAACTGGGAACCCAGATGAGAGTGATGTCTATTCACTCGGCCGCCGAGCTTAACGCACATTTGAAATCTGTGACTGTTTTGGATTTTGTTACGGGGGAGGCAAGTGCCAGAAGTGCCGCTTGGCTATCTGAGAAAATGTATGCTTTTCGTACACCTACGCAGTTCCTCTCTATTGCTTTACAGGCCCTTTCGATGCCCAGTACTTCCGCTTGGAAGACGCTAGCAAAGTTAGGTAGTCGAAACGAGAGCGAGACATTCAGCGTTTCAGAGAACATCCCCGCACTCACACCGCAGTCCATTTTGGACCCATCAGTATAGATTTCAGTGGAAGTCTCCTCGACTATCCTGCCCCTACTCCAATCCCGCCTTGAAGGAAACTTCACCTGAAAGTTTTTCTTGAAATCTGTCTTAGGAGGTATATAATCTGATTGTTTCCCGGATTCATTAAGCTTGTCAAGAATACCACTATGGCCGTGCTGCAGCGCCCTCCAGCAGCTTGACTCTTTGAGTCTGACTGCCGAAGACGCAGCAGTTTGCGGATGTGGAGTTGTATGGGCAGTTGATGCAGGATTACATTAAGCGCATCAGATGAACACGACTTAATTGCTCCTGTAGCACCTGTACTAGCTGCTTTTTGTATACTGCCTAATTTCCTGACGTTGTATTGTTTATCTAGTGCTGGCTACCAAACTTACGCCGCGTGCGTTAGTATTGGTTGTTGTTGTTGTAGCGGCTACAACAACCCCGCCCAGATCGGTTGATATCTCAGTCGTTGTCGTCAAGTTCCACTAACGGCAGCCCTAGGAAGCGTGCAGCTTCTATCGGGTCGGTCCACAAGGACAAAGCCGTTAGGGTTGTCGGGTTTTCCGGACATGCGAAGAGACGTTTCGAGTCATGTGGGGTCTCTCCGCATGCCGGACACTCATTTGGCACATCCTCATTCAATCTACTCAGGTAGGAGTTTAACCTGCTGCAGTAGCCAGAGCGGAGTTGGGCTATTGTCGTTCGTGTCTCCCGAGGCAGATGAAGCTCCGTCTTGTCTATGTCCGGTGGCGGTATGCCTAGAACGGCATTCACAGGTCTAGAGTCTACATAACTCGAGACTGACTCCCTGTGAATGCCGTTCAGGGCCAGTCGGTAAGCTGACGGGTCCAAAGGTTACTTGATGCCTCCTGACGTGCCTAGGCGAGGGCTTCTCTGTTTGGGTGGCCACTTCTGTGGCTCCCGATCAGGAACTGCTTGCAGAGCATTCTCTGTGCTCCTTTATGGGGAGCATTTGTGCCTCGTTGTGGAGGTGATGTTCGGGCGACATCAGGAGGCATCCTGTCGCTGTCCTAAATGCGGTGTTCTGTACAGTCTGTAGCTTCGTCCACTGCGTCCTACTAGTCCCCGGCGACCACACTGGCGCTGCGTAGTTTAAAACCGGCCGGCCTATTGCCTTGTATGTTGCCAGCAACGTTTCTTTGTCTTTGCCCCAAGTACTGCCGGCTAGCGACTTACGGACCTTGTTGCGGCTCTGTACTTTATTGACAATAGCGGTTGCGTGCGCAGAGAAGGAGAGCAGGCTGTCGAATGTTACGCCGAGTATTTTGGGATTATTCACCGTCGGAATTGGTGTGTCATCGACGTGAATTCCCAGCGGTAGCCTCGGTAGCCTGACCTCCTTCGTCCAGGTTGTGAACAGGGTCGCAGAGGATTTCGTAGGGGTGAGGGCTAGACACTTTGCAGTGAAGAAGCGAGAAAGGTCAGAGAGATATCCGTTTACTTTCGAACACAAGTCATCAATTCCATTCCCAGTCGCCATGATCGAGCAATCGGCGGCGTAAGAGACAATCGAGACTCCCTCTGGTGGTTGAGGGAGCTTTGAAATGTAAAAGTTAAACAGTAGTGGGGAAAGGACACCACCCTGTGGAACCCCCTGTTTTATTTTTCTAAGTTTGCTCGATTTGTCTCTAAACATTACCGACGAATGTCGAGCACTCAGATAATTTGCTGACCACCGTTTGAGCCTCTGTGGGAGAGAGGAAGCCTCTATATCTTCTAGTAGCGTGGAATGGCTGACAGTGTCAAAGGCCTTTGGCAGGTCCAACGCTACTAGAATCGTTCTCTCACAGGGACGTTAACAGTTAAGCCCACGAGTTATCTGAGTGTTTATGGCGTTAAGTGCTGTTGTCGTACTGTGCACTTTACGGAAGCCATGCTGATGCTTCGCTGGGGTCAAGTGGTTTGTGAAGTACGGGAGTAGCAAGACCTCGAGTGTCTTCGCTACCGGCGAAAGGAGTGTTATCGGACTATAAGAATCTCCTAAGTTGGCGGGTTTCCCCGGTTTGAGCAGTGGGACCACTCTCTCCACCTTCCAGATGTCTGGGATGATGAGAGTGGCCATGGACAAATTGAGGACCTCCGTTAGGTACGCTACCCCCGCAGGACCCAAATTTTTCAGCATCAGCATGCATATTCCGTCGGCACCCATGGCTTTGGAGGCTTTGGCCTTCCCGATGGCCACCTGATCTTCACCGCAAGTGAAAGCAAGGGGGGCACAGGTTGTTGGCGGTTTGTGCAGCCTTCTGGTCACTCGACGCTTGGCTTTGTCCACCGGAGGATGCAGTATGAACTGCCGGCTAAAATAGCTCGCGCATCGCTCCGGGTCCGACGAAGCATGATCGCCGAAAGAAATTTCGAACCTGTCGTCGTGCTTCGTCGGATTGGACAGTGAACTCACGGTTGACCAAAGCTTACTCACACCAGAGGTGAAGTTACAGGTCTTCAGATGCTCTTCCCACTTCTTCCGCTTATGTACGTTTACTAGTTGCCGAATCTCCGCGTTGAGATCCCTGATACAGGGATTTCCAGGATCGGCCTGGAGAAGGTTGTCACGCCCATCGGCTATAACAGCCGCTTCGGCAGGGAAGTTTGGACGTGGGTCCGTTATACATCCTGCCGGTATGAAGCGAGCTGCAGCAGCAGTGACAGCCCTGCGGAACTTACGTTCACCGAGATGGACGTCCGTTGGTGTGGGAAGCGCAGTGAAGGTGTTTTCAGTAAACTCCGCGTAACCTTTCCAATCAGCTTTAGAGAAGTTGATATAGGTCCGGTGTTTAGCGGAGGCAAAGTCGGTTGGTTTATCTATCGAGATGACTATGGGTAGTTGGTCTGATGCTAAAGTCAGCATAGGTCGCCTTGTTATGCTGTTTATCAGACCAGCGCTGACTATGGTGATGTCTGGCGAGCTGCTGCAGTTACCCATAATCCTGGTGGGTGCGTCGTCGTTCATTGTGCAGAATGTCGAAACGTCTATCTGCTCAGCCAATTCTGTTCCCCTACGATCGTTTGAATGCCAAAGATCGTGATGCGCATTAAATTCACCTACTACCATACGGTTTTCACCTCTGAGGAGCGCACCTATATCAGGGTGATATCCTGCCGGGCAGCAGGTGACAGGGGGTATGTATATGTTAAATATTTCGAGCTCAACATCGCCTGACCGTATAGCAATGCCCTGACATTCTAGGGTGGTATCCCTGCGGTCGATGTCTGCTTCGATAAGACGATACTGCACGGTGTGGTGCTTGATGAACGCTAAGCCACCACCATTATCTCGCTCGCGATCTCGACGGTGCACGTTGTACCCGGCACAATTCAACAATGTTGAATAGCTGTGCAACTTCGTCTCTTGGACCGCAGCTATCAATATACCATGCCGACACATAAAGACGGTTATCTCCTCAATATTGCTATGTAGCCCGTTACAGTTAAATTGAAGGAGCTTCATGTGGTTCGGGAGACGTGTTGTGATGTGGGGTGTAAGGGATGTGTGTGTTGTTACTGCAGTTGGCTGTGTGCGCTGCTGTGATGGTTGCCGCCCTGTGGTGGTGGCGGGAGGCGTCGCAGTTGGGGTCTGCGACCGAGCAGCGCAACACGGGCCCTCGAAGTTCCTCGTCCAGTCTCGCGTGGTACGCAGACCTGAGCATGCCCTAAAGTGGCACCAGCCAAGGCAGGTGTTGCACTTGACTGATGTCACATTACGGAATATCCTGGTCTGACATACCGTGCAGATTGTAGGAGGAACCAGGAGTTGTTGGCGGCGGCGTGTGGGTGGTGGTGCGGCTGTGTGTGTTCTATGGTCTGTCGTGGCTGTGGTATGGTCTGTGGTGTTCTTATGTTGTTGTGCTGTGGTGACTGTGTGAGGCTGCTCTGGTGGACTGTGGTTAGCCGTGGAGGCTGCTCTGTTTGAGCAGCAGGGGGCCACATACGACGTGGTCCACTGCCGATGTATCCGTAGTCCTGAGCAGACTC
>NW_023458556.1:9806886-9808426 GCF_013731165.1 Rhagoletis pomonella | reverse complement strand
CTTAGCGAAGCCATCAGCTTTCTCTGTGTCCATCCTCAGCAACCTTAAAAGCCATATATTGAGGAGCGAGCCAAACAGGCATCAGTGGCTCATCACTACTATAAGAACACCATGAGGAAGAGATGGGGAATCTCTCCAAAGGGCTATATTGGCTTTGGAAACCCTAATCAAGTCAATAATGTTAAATATATGGGGTCATTATCTGGTGGAAAATATTACTCCTGTCAGCAAGCTAGAGCGGGTGCAAAGGGCGGCATTCGTTGGAATCAGCGGAACGCTCTGGATCACTCCTGCTCTAGCGCTTCGCCATTGGGCAAAAAAGTTTCTTACCGAAAGACACATTCCTTCAAAGGGCGAAAGGAGAAATTACAGCTTCTGGAGTAGAAGTTCAATAAATAACTTCACGGATGGATAAAAGCTGGATGGCAGAGTTGGAGAAAGTGATTTCAGTCAGGAACCCTCAATAAATCTCACGTTGAGGCCGCATCAGTGTTTTGCCGATTATAAGTGTAAAGGTATAATCGAAATAGGTCGAAGAATGTCTAATCTCTCAGTCGCCTCAGAATATTTCCAAATCCAGCTGATTAGGGTCCCAGGATACAGTGGCATCATGGTTTCTGGGCTGAGGAATTAGCTACTCGAGGCCATTGCTTCGGACAGGGAGGATATAGAAGTTCCTTTGGCAACATGCAGCCCGCTGTGCTCCTAGACAGGTGGGCATACACACGGCCGAGCGAGCGACGAGCAAAAACACCAGATCTCGATTCTAGCAGGTGCTTTTATTGCACATTGCCGTTCACTGTGCTATGCATTCGCAAACGTGACCCCAATAGGTAGTGATCTAGAGTTGGTAGTTAAATGCCAATGACTGCAATCACGAGGCTATAGTTTGTGAAGCTGGTGATTATCTCTTTCGGAATATCGTTTATGGCTGTCTGTCGTCTGGTTGTGCGATGTAGGTCTGGATCTCGGCCGGATATTCCTTGTGATACCGTCTGACGTACCTACATAATAGATGACTTTGCTGCTGCTACCACGTCCTACTGATTTCTAATGGTTATGGTCTACTACTTTTTTATTTGCTCTTAATAAAAAATGGTATTTAAGAAGCAAACTTCAGTTTTTTGGTGCACGTTTTCTTTATTTTTAATTCGCCACTCACATTTGGGCACAAACGAAAACTTAGCCATTTTCATTTCCATTGCAGACAGTGTGACAATGTAGTAGCATCCTTCTTCTCCATCTATTTTACAAACATGTACACTAGGGAGACCCTTAAATATCAACATAGAAAAAAATTATGGGGTAGCCCTTTATTATATTCTACGCGAAATGGATTCATTACGCAATATTAAGCTCAAAAAACTGTAAGTTTTTTTTAAGTTCTTTCGGGGTATGATTTCATGTAAAAGCTAAAGTTTGTTAAACTAACAAGTCCCATCAATAGACTCAAGGCTTAAAAAATTAAAATACCGAATTTGTGATTGTAGCGATTGGTAGCGACCTCTAATATATTTTTTAAATTTTCGTGGATGTCATT
>NW_023458556.1:9804720-9806786 GCF_013731165.1 Rhagoletis pomonella | reverse complement strand
CTTAGCGAAGCCATCAGCTTTCTCTGTGTCCATCCTCAGCAACCTTAGAAGCCATATATTGAGGAGCGAGCCAAACAGGCATCAGTGGCTCATCACTACTATAAGAACGCCATGGGGAAGAGATGAGGAATCTTTCCAAAGTGATTTGGAAACCCTAATCAAGTCAATACTGTTTAGTTTAATATATGGGGTCATTATCTGGTGGAATTCGCTAGAAAATACTACTCCTGTTAGCAAGCTAGAGCGGGTGCAAAGGGCGGCCTTCGTTGGAATCAGCGGAACGCTCCGAACCACTCCTGCTCTAGCGCTGCGACATTAGGCTAAAAAGTTTCTTACCGAAAGACACATTCCTTCAAAGGGCGAAAGGAGAAATTACAGCTTCTGGAGTAGAAGTTCAATAAATAACTTCACGGATGGATAGAAGCTGGATGGCAGAGTTGGAGGAGGTGATTTCAGTCAGGAACCCTCAATAAATCTCATGTTGAGGCCGCATCAGTGTTTTGCCGATTATAAGTGTAAATGTCTACTCTGATATCCAAGCGGCAATCAAGGATCGCTCATGGTATAATAGAAATTGGTCGAAGAATGTCTAACCTCTCAGTCGCCTCAGAATATTTCCAAATCAGGCTGATTAGGGTCTCAGGACACAGTGACATCAGGGCTGCAGGGCTGATGAATTAGCTGGGTAGGGTGAACCCGAGGCCATCGCTTCGGACAGGGAGGATATAGGAGTTCCTTTGGGAACATGCAGCCCGCTGTGCTCCTAGACAGGTGGGCATACACGCGGCCGAGCGAGCTCCGAGCGAAAACACCAGATCTCGATTCTAGCAGGTGCACTTATCGCACATTGCCGTTCGCTGTGATATGTATTCGCAAACGTGACCTCAATAGGTAGTGATCTAGAGAATTTTAATTAATCTGCCGCCTGTACATAGTATAAAGAAACTTCCGACATGCTAGGATTACTTAGAGATCACAATAAGAGGGGAACCTCTTTCTAACGATTTAGCGGAGATTTTCGGATTGCGAGGCGTACACAAATATATATGTACGGAAGCGATCCGAAACTTGTCACTAAATAATTTATCGAATAGCCTTTTAGGGGTGTTTCAGTGTTGCTGTTGTTATAGCGGCTTTTCTAAGCCATTTTAACAGTCGTTGTCGTCAAAGTCAACTAAGGGAGCATGTTTTTTTTTTGGACCAAAGGGAAAGCGGCGTTAGATCAGTGCCATCCCAAACCGGACATTTATAATGGGTTCGAGTCGGGGCAAGTAAAACTAAAGTCTGCTAAAACGGGTCCCTGAAGGTAGTTGAAGCTCTTCGTAAGCGATGGTTGGTAGTTAAATGCCAATGAATGTAATCACGAGGCGATAGTTTGTAAAGCTGGTGATTATCTCTTGCGGAATATCGTTTATGGCTTGTCTGTACAATGTTGGCTGGGTCGTCTGGTTGTGCGATGTAGGTCTGGATCTCGGCCGGATATTCCTTGTGATACCGTCTGACGTACCTACATAATAGATGACTTTGCTGCTGCTACCACGTCCTACTGATTTCTAATGGTTATGGTCTACTACTTTTTTATTTGCTCTTAATAAAAAATGGTATTTAAGAAGCAAACTTCAGTTTTTTGGTGCACGTTTTATTTATTTTTAATTCGCCACTCATATTTGGGCACAAACGAAAACTTAGCCATTTTCATTTCCATTGCAGACAGTGTGACAATGTAGTAGCATCCTTCTTCTCCATCTATTTTACAAACATGTACACTAGGGAGACCCTTAAATATCAACATAAAAAAAAATTATGGGGTAGCCCTTTATTATATTCTACGCGAAATGGATTCATTATGCAATATTAAGCTCAAAAAACTGTAAGTTTTTTTTAAGTTCTTTCGGGGTATGATATCATGTAAAAGCTAAAGTTTGTTAAACTAACAAGTCCCAGCAATATACTCAAGGCTTAAAAAATTAAAATACCGAATTTGTGATTGTTTTTTTTTTATTTAAATTTTTTTAAACTTTGGTAGCGACCTCTAATATATTTTTTAAATTTTCGTGGATGTCATT
>NW_023458556.1:9797746-9804620 GCF_013731165.1 Rhagoletis pomonella | reverse complement strand
TTGGTAGCGACCTCTAATATATTTTTTAAATTTTCGTGGATGTCATTATTTTGTGCACAGAATAAATTAAAGTGCTGCCAGTTTATATTTATTAAAAGAGCCACCCTAATATATACAGCACATGCATAATAATGCTTTTTTTATTTTTTGTTAAGGGCTATATCAACTTGTGTGAACCGTATTTGAACATTTTTACAATATACATACATACCTAGAATTAAAAATCTAATAAGTTTAGTGTGAGTCATTAAATATACATACATACATACATACATATATAAGTATACATAAGCATATATGTACAATTATACAACAATTATGTAAGTACTCAGACATGCTATAACAAAAATACTTTATATGTATGTATATGGGCAGACATTCGCACATTGAAACGGTTAAATGTAAATATGAATGTTAGTGAGCGAATAGCCGATGTGTGTAGTGTATTAGTATTGCCAGGCGAGTAAAATGGTTTGGCCGAAAAACATTTTAAACACTCTCGCCCATTTTTACATGTCGGACATTCCCCATTTCACGTTTTTTGCATTTTTAAATTTTTTTAGAATTTCATTTTTTTGCCGGTTTCCCGATTCTATGCGCATACATAACAGGCGTCGTCTGTATAATTGAGTGACTTTCATTATTTTAATATTGTATTAGTACAATGCGATTTAGAGTCGAGTGCGCCTTTAGATATGTAAATATTTTTTATTTTAAGCTCGTTTACTCCCTATTCACTGCGGGTCCGATGCGATTTTCTACATTTTTTAAATTTATATAGGTACATATTTACATTTGCATATGTATGTAGGTACATATCGCTCATTTGCTGCAAGAGTGTCATAATCCAAAAATAAAAAAAATGTACAGTTAAGTAAGCAGAAATGACCGCCATCTCTTCTATGTTGTGCAACAATTATCAATAGCGTAACCTGTAGGCTTTAAACCCGTTTCTCGAGAGTTTTTTTATAATGATACCTTGTCAAATTTGTGTGTAATTTTGCGTTCGGATCAGTTTTTGTAACCTTCCTTATGGCATTAAAGCTTCCTTTTCATCCAAAGACATAATGCATATATCTATCTATCTATATATCGCACACGATCTTCAAAAGTGACAGAATGCAAAATTTTGAATTTATGAAATTATGCACTAATGGCCTTATTCATAAAAAATAAAGTAGGTTTAGAGAGCTTTATAAATTGACGTTTTCATACATTTTCCAATTTATAAGCCTTTTATAAAGCTACTTTATTTTTTATGAATAAGGCTATAAAAATGTACACAGAACTTTTATTTACCTTTAAACTAAAGCGCTGGAGCAAATTTTTGTTAAAAAATTTTTGTTCAAAAAACTTAAGGTAAAGTCTCCCTTATGATTAGCATGTGCTAAGATATAGGTTTTTGCATTTTCTGGCAAGCGGGTAATTTTGAGTTGTGACTCTTTTGAAGACGGTGTGCGATATGTCCTTTTTCAATTACTCAGTTCAATTTCAATGGGACATATTCATACGTGAAATAATATCCAAATAGACAAATCATAATATTGATCAATACAATAAAGATGAGCCCCCGTTTTTCTGGAGTACAACAGAAGGTAGATTAAGTTATAAAAAAAATAGCATTACTACTCCCTACTGTTTCAAGTCCTGATGCCATGATCCATGCGACCACTAACGTAACATTTTTTGGGAGAGGCAGTTTTTATTTTTTAAAGTTTGAAGTAGAAAATATATTTTTTTTTTAAGTTAACGATAATGGAGTACTTATTTTTGATAATACACACTTCGTTTTTTTATTTTGAAAACTCCTTTTTCAACACTTTTATTGGGGTTAAAGAACTTGCAGCCATATACTGTGAAACATATGAATTTGCCAGAAGGGACTCTGCATATCGACTCTAAACTCTTTTCAAGATGTTCTTGAATTGCCTTATAAGAAGTAGCACACTTTTCTATAATTTGAACTCCTCCAAAATACGGCTGGTAATAGGTATCATTGCGCGCCACTGCCTCACGTCATTGGATTTACTGTCGCAGCTGTCTGGTTAGACTTAGGTGGCGATGCCTCGAGCAACATTATTTTCTCCCAGACCAATGCTCGATGAAAATCTGCTAATTACAACGCTGTATCAGACTTACTTACTGGTTCTATTTCTAGACAAACGCTCAAAATCAGCATTGAGCCAACTAATCGGTATAAGAACGGGCGTCCTTACGTCTAATGGCGCCTCTATCTGCAACTTGGATGTAGGGAGCCAGTACTACCTAACCTTAGTTATAATTCCTGATGTGGTTTGCCATTTACGGTCCGGCTGGTGAAGGTAATGCAATATTGGAATTCCAAATTAGATCTTTAAACCTTAACGTTGCTATTTAGTAGAATTCTAAATTCATCATATTCTTTGTTTTTTTTTTTTTTGTAAAACACACTGTGGTCAAAATAGGCAGCCCGATTATCTGATAATATAGTGACGTATGCGTCGTGAAGTTGGTGTGAGTTACTGTACTTCAACAGGTGGCAAACCTTGGCAATGGCCAACTCCTAGGGAGACCTTGAGGATAGAAAGATTTCCTTGCATCCATGGAATTTTAAACGAATCTTGTTCCAACTTAAAACAATCCTTATCGAGCAGAGTTAGGTAGAAGGTAGAGAACATTCCCATGTCCTTGCATCCCTTCCTTCGTCTCCGAAGGGCAATTTTTTTTTTGCTGATAATGTTTTCCATGGAACCCTTGAACAAGGTCATTGGCTATCGAAGGGCGACAGCTGTTGAAAAAAAAAGTGTCTATCCCTTTTGAATTTTGTGGGCACGAGGCCTGGAGCCTTGACAGATTTGTTCCAAAAATTAAAGCAACTACAATTTGAAAAAGGATAAACATTTGCAATCAGAGTTCTCATTTCTTTTCCACCACTGTCGTGCCGCCTGTTTGCCATTACACTAACTAACCTTTTTTCTAATATCCGTAGCAACACTAATACAAACGCATATTTGAGCTGAGGCCACCCTTTCATTCGAAATGAGAAATTAAAATTAAAAACTGCAAAAATAAAACAACGAAAAGGGAACTGGCGACAGCGCCAATTACAACAACAACAACAACAACTGACGGGGCGAACACAAATGTGGCAACTAACAAAGCGACGCCAGCGAGTGAAATCCTAAAAAACGCGACTCACCTACATTGTATGTACATAAATACATATAATGTGTCTGCCTCTGAGTGTGTGCGTCTGTATGCTTTTGGGGGCAGCAGCAAAATACGAATACATATAACAGGCTGGAAAATATGCGACACCAACAACAGCATCACACATGCCTGCAGGAACCTTTATGGCGCTGTTGCGCGGTTTGTAAAAATATGGGGAGCAAAAGGCGCGTGCGAGAAGAATGAGCTAAATTTGTATAGAAAATTAGTTAAAAAATTACGCCAAAGCAACGCGTACAAACACACAGAGATACATATACATATATGTATGTACATGCATAGGCTTGAAATCCACACACATACAAGTGCACGTAGGCCTGCAGGAGCACATAAATTGGCGGGGATTATACATATATGCCACATACGCACACAAGCAACGAAAACAACAAAGCACGCGCATGGAGTGAGAGAGTCGGCGCAACGGCGGCTGAGGTGCGACGATGTGGCATTGGCATTAGTGGGCGGTGTTAGAAAATTTTTGCAATTTTAATTTGTTGGCAAATGGCTTTCGGTGGGTGCGCGAGGCACCGGGGACTTCACTAAACACGAGCTTCTAAATTTACATACAGCAGTTGGGAGCACTACTTACAATTGTTTGCACATAAATACATATATATGTAGATATGTATGTATGTGTGTGTGCCGATGGGAGCTTGAGGCTGAAATGGAGCGCTGTACATACATACGTTGTTGTTGCTGCAATTGCTTTCAGTTATTTGTGTGTCATAAAGCACCCCATTAGAGGCACAACAACAACAACAACAACAGTGTAGGTGAATGGGGAAAGGTGCAAACAGCCAAACGGGCGACAGCGGAAGGCAGCCAACCACCATTGCCGCAACTGCTGCTGCCAGCATCAGCCGTACGCAACGGGTAGCGCAGTTTAAGTTGCGGCACATTATCCGTACGCGCCACACACATGCCTCGCCACGAATGCAAAGTACCGCGTCAATGTCAATGAGGATACATACATACATGCATACATCATACATACATACGTACATTTGTATAGACAAAATTAGAATTTGTACCAAAAAATAGCTAGAGTCGCCCCAACAAAAGGAGCTTACGAATTAGTCAGTTGTACTCGTAAGGATGGGATAAAGGGAAAACTGATAAACAAAAAAACAAAAAAACAATGGCATGATACATATATTAAGTTGACGTTAGAAATGTTTTGAAAAAAAACAAAAACAACGCGCTGAGCCTTTTCGCTTACCCAATCGCCCCTCAGCACTATACAAATACATACTTACACGCATGTAAAAAAGTTGAAAAAGCCATGAAACCATGAGGATGGTAGACAGGGCGACCGAATGGAAATAGGCGCTGCAACAGACTGGGGGCTGTCATTACCAGGACTACCAGGATGACTTGACGGTAGTTGGGTGTTTTGGTTCTAAACATACACGCGTCCTGTGAGTGCATGCGCGCACCACACGTGTGTGCGTGTGTATACAACTACACTCACATATCAAACTTTTATATAAATATGCATGTAGATATGTAATTTCAAATCGCATCACAGCCGCGCGCGCTATTCGTTTGTGTGTTTCTAAATTAAAAAGTAAGCACCGCTCGTGAACAAAAAAAAAAAAAAAAACTAAAGGCGAAAAGTTAGAAAAGCCCTCCTCTTGAAAACAAAGTCACTTACTCCAAAGGGGAAAATTCGTGTGTATACATACGTGAGCGCGTTGTGTGCATGAACGACGGGGCTCCAGTGGAAAGATGCTTCGACTCGACACCCATTGGTGAGCAACGGGCACCTACGAACACAATGGAAGGTCCAAGTGGGATCCTCAGAAAAAGGTCGGTTTTTTCGATAGGCTGTAAAAAAAACTATACGTCTCCATTATTCTATGTATTCCATCGAAATCGCTTTTGTCGATGGCTCAGATAGTACACGATATCAAAAAATGATTTTCGGACTAGGAGTTATAATTCCTACGGTAATAAGGTTGAAAAACCATTTATTTGGATATTCATATTTATGATTTTCTTTTGTTCATAATCGCAAACTTTATATATGTATGTATGTATGTATATGTATATCCTCAGTGGCGGATTTCCCCTAAGGGCCCATAGGCCCGGGCCTAGGGCGGCAAGTTATTAGGGGCTGCAAGATATCAGGGTCGGCAAAAAAAACACACTGGTGGTAAAAAGCCACACACGACCCAAAGTAAATACGTGTAAACTCAATATAGCGAAATTTAATCCGAAAAAACTATATGGTTTTAAAAACTTCGGGGTCTAAGAAACTTTATATTGAATTTTATTTTATTGCTCACCTGACAAAATTAAGCACGTCAAAAGCCGAAGAAAACTCCAAAGCATTACAAATCATTTTCCTATCGTCTTTGAAGACAATTTTTCAGAAGAATTTCTCCACTTTCGGGCCCAGTGCAGTATAAAAAATGAGGATCGGTAGAGTGCTATCAAACCATCTGCCCAAGTGTGTTTAGGTAGGATGTCAGTAAAAGCACAGACAGACGGCAACGTTGAACCGGATTAACGCAGCTCTCACCACTCGACTGTTGTGAACGCCAAACTCGATTAGTTTGTTTGCCTACTTGTACAATAGACAACAGCTGGTCATTTTGGCTGGTGTTGCCATAGGAAATTCCCCTGATCCGCATTAATTTTGAGGACTACCTGCAGCACTTATTCCGCATCAACTGTAGTTGATCCTGAATTAACGAGTTGATCGAGGTAGATGCTACTGCCTTTCTATGCTTTAACCCCACTTTGATAGCTTAACTGAAAGTTGCTGAGAAGGTATCTCACAGATACATCTGTGAGATGTTTCAATTTAGCGATAATGGCAATGAAATTTCGTTTTGCACATATGGGTTCTTAAAATATTTATTTAATATTTATGTGTATTTTACTTAGAAATTTTCCTTAATTAAAAAGGAACAAAACCCCAATATAATATTTCATTTCCCGAAAGAGATCGCTAATATTTTAAATTTTCAAAGCAGGGTTAAGAATGTTGGGCTGCGATCAGAATTGCAATGGACCACAGTCAAAAGCAATCCTATCGTTCGTATCAACGATAAGGTTTAAAAGAGCGATACCCAGCGCTGGCAGAACTCCATAAGCAAGTGAAAAAAATGTTCCAGCGCTGGGAATACTTGGAATACAACGACAAATATTAGCAGCAGGGTTGCCACTTTCGTAGGTTATTACCAAAATTAGTAGACAAAATTTGGGTTGGTAAAAAGGTAAATTTTTTTTAATTTTGGTATATTTTTATTAAAGTATTTAAGGTTATTTGTCGATATTTTCTAGATTTGGTGGATTTTTTAAATTGGATGATAAGTATTTTTTTCGTCAGTTGCAACTCAGGTTAGCAGTAAGTAATACAGAGATTGGTGTTATTTTATCGATAATCTATTTCGATAAAAGTCGGCAAATGATAAATTGTATATGTAGTACCTAAATAATGGGAGCTAAAAGAGGGGGCGTCTGGTGCTATAGGGTCTGGGGGGCGGACAAACCTGTAAATCCGCCACTGTATATCCTTGTCGTCAGCTAATTAAGTTAGGTGACTTTTTGACAAGTTTTGGCTTTTTTTCGTTTGTTTGTTTAGTGCATATTATTTTTTTATAAAAGTCTAGCACAATATATAACCAGCACCATATAAATTCACATTTCAAACTCTGTA
>NW_023458556.1:9793588-9797646 GCF_013731165.1 Rhagoletis pomonella | reverse complement strand
CACAATATATAACCAGCACCATATAAATTCACATTTCAAACTCTGTAAAAAAATTATAAAAATTCAAAAAACTTAATTAATTACACCCAAAAATTTACAAATTTTCTTCCACATTAAAAAGTTGTCAGCCAAAAAAATTATTAAAAATTAACGCGATTTTCGAGCGTCTCGAAACTTGTACTTTATCCTACTGAAATTTAATGGGCTATAAAACTGCATACCTAAATTTTTTTTGAAATTCTGAATAATTTTGGTACAGAGCTTGAAATGTGGTTTTATATGGCGCTGCTTATATAATGTGCTAGACTTTTTCAAAAAATAATAGACATTAAATAAACAAACGAAAAATAGCGCAAACTCGTCAAAAGGTTAATCAGTTGGCCACATAGGTATGTATTACTTAGAGGTTCTACTAAACCCATTTTAAAATCAAAGACAAAACTGGAAAGTTATTTTTCAAAAGGGTTTTATAGATTCAAAATTGATCAAAAATTAGGGCTAGAGTTTCCGTGTCAAAATTTGCTCCAATTTGAATTGAATTTGGTTCATTAGCGGTTTATTATTTTTGAAAATACGAAAACTCTGATACCTCAATAACTAAAGACTCCAATTTACTGCAACATACAAAAATATCTTAACAAGAAACAATATTGTAGAGAAGGCCCATCCTTCTAACCCATTTACTAGCCGGGATAGAGCTAGCCGTATAAAATAGCTTAATCCAAAATGCTTCAAATGCCTTGTATGGCATAGGAAGTGGTGAATCGATACCTCTTCTTTCTCATCCCCACAAATTCTGCAGAGGGAGCTTGTTGGTATACACCATCGATGGAATATCGATACTATTGTACAGATCCCTGCGATGATGCCGGTAAGATTCTTTACTGCAGATTTATTTGGCGGCAGTAATTCTTCAATATGACTCTTAATTAGTTTCTGCCATAAGTATCGTGAGATCTCACTGTCTTCCCGATCGATCCGTAGGTCATTAGTTAAGGTTGTGGTGTATTCTTCAACCCTCCTTAGCAGAAAATCAGTCGATGATTGAAGGGGGTTATCCGCTTCGCTAATTTGCATTTTCTAGGCGCGTCTAGCCATCTCATCAGCTATTTCGTTCTCTACTATATTGCTATGTCCTGGAACCCAGCATAGAGAAATTTCCGAACTACTTTCGACTTCACTTCCTTGGAGCCTAATGTTTTCATTACTGCCTAGCTGTCAAAGAATATAATATATATATAATAATATCCAATATGCAACAACATATGAAAGGCACTGCAGGCAGGCGATATATTTTACGTATTTCACGAACCACCTGACTCCAGCGAAGCATCAGCATGGATTCTGTAAAGTGCAGAGCACAACAACAGCACTTAACGCCATAAATACCCAGATAACTCGTGGCCTTAACCGGAACCACCCCTGTGATAGAACCATTCTAGTAGCGCTGCACCTGTCTAAGGCGTTCGACGTTGTCGGCCATTCAATTCTACTAGAAGACATAGAGGCCTCCTCTCTCCCACAGGCACTTAAACGGTGGTCGCCGAATTATCTGAGTGGGCGTCACTCGCTAGTAACTTTATAGACAAATCGAGAAAACTGAGAAAAATAAAACAAGGAATTCCACGGGGTGGTGTCCTTTCCCCATTACTGTTTAAAGTTTACCCGTCAAAGCTCCCTCAAGCATTAGAGGGAGTCTCGATAGTCTCTTATGCTGACGATTGTTCGATTATGGCATCTGGGAATGGAATTGGTGACTTGTGCTCCAAAGTAAACGGTTATCTCGCCGAGCTTTCTCGTTTCTGCAATACACGCAGCCTAACCCTCTCTCCTACAAAATCCTCAGCCACACTTTTTACCACCCCGACGTAGGAGGTCAGACTGCAACTAGGAATTTACGTCGATGATACACCAATTCCGACGGTGAACAGCCCGAAGATACTCGGAGTAACCTTCGATAGTCTGCTCTCCTTCTCGGCGCATACAACCGCAATTGTCAACAGAGTACAAACCGCAATAAGGTCCTCAAGTCGGCAGCACCTGGGGCAAAGGCAAAGAAATTTTGCTGGCAACGTACAAGGCGATTGGCCGGCCGGTTCTAAACTATGCAGCGCCGTGTGGTCACCGGGGACTAGTAGGGCGCAGTGGATGAAGGTGCAGACTTGCCAGAACACGGCACTCAGGACAGCGACAGGATGCCCACATGCTCCCTGTTAAGGAGCATAACACAATGCTCTGCAAGCAGTTTCTGGTTGGGAGCCACAGAATTGGTCACCCAACATCTCTACGAAGTGACGAACGAAGTCCAGAGGTTCATAAAACAACCTCTAGACCCGACAGCTTATCGACAAGCCTTGAACGGCATTCACAGAGAGAAAGTCTCGAGTTATGCAGACTCCCGGCCTGTGAATGCCGTTCTGGGCACACAACCACCAGACGTGGACGAGACAGAACTTCGTCTGCCTCGGGAGACTCGGACCACAATAGCCCAACTGCGCTCTGGTTACTGCAGCAGGTTGAACTCATACCTGAGCAGATTAAACGAAGATAGTCTCAATGAATGCCCGGCATGTGGAAAGTCGCCCCATAACTCACAGCATCCCTTCGTATTCCCTCTTAATCCCACGTCTCTAACGCCCCTGTCCCTATAGGGAGACCCCGTCGAGGCTTCACGCTTCCTGGGGCTACCGCTAGACGACAACGCTAGACGACAACGATTCAGGAACTAACCGATCTGCGTGGGATTGTTGTAGCCGATATAATAACAACAACAACAAACAGGCGATATATTGCCTTATCCGATGCTGCCTGGGGTGCAGACCCGAGCCGATTCGTTTTTCCATCTTTGAGTCATCGGTGTAGATAGAAATACCGTCAATCTTCCCTGATTGGAAAGTATATGGAAAGCAGATTTCCATTATCCGAATCTAAGTCGGTCTTGATTCCGTTACGCCGTTCACTATTTATTATTTTCAAGACCGCTGCTTCCACAATTTTGTTCCCTTGGTCTAAGGGCCCGTTTTGCGGGTGCACCTGTACTTATGATAGTTTCAAATAAAGGGCCATGGACAGTCCTTCTTGCGGTGGGCTTGTCACGGCACCTGATGTACTGAAGCTGCTGAGTCTCTAAAGTCTTCCAACTAATCTCTGAATGCTGCTTTGGTCAAGTGCTTTCTACCAGACCAGCGCTCCATAGGTTAAAATCGATCGGATGAATGCGGAGGGGGGTGTTAGTTTGCGTTGGATTGAGAGGTCCTTGGTGTCCTGAGGAGAACCTTCACATGTCGCACATATGTATGTACATTGGCCATATCGAGGTCTAGTCAGGATGAATAGGAGTTTAACCTAATTACTACAATATCCAGATCGCAATTGAGTCAGAGTTACGAGAGTCTAAAGGCTAAAATTTAATGTACTTTGAAATGGTCTTAAAATTGTCGCTGGTGCCGAAGTCAGCTCAGGAATCGAAATTAAAAGTTTAAAGCTGTATGTGCAATTCTAAGAACAGTGTATGACATAAAGCTACTCAAATGTGGTTGAGCATGCATACATATGTATGTATGTATGTACATACGTAACCCAAGAAATTTTAATTCACACAATTGTCAAGAAAATTTTAAATGTGCTAGCAGCTAAGAATAAAACTTCAGAGTAAACTAACATAATTCCAAGTTCCTACGACAATTCGCACAACAAAAAAAAAACTCGAACTTCTCATCTAATTAGTACAATTTGATTCCCTTCACTGAGTGCTCATTCCAACGTTGACAAACCGTCAAGTTGTTGTGCATGCAACAAACACAAGGCAATGCAACAACAACGAAGTGCTGAATGAATGCCAAGACGCACAATAAAAAACTGACTGGCGGTTGACAGCAGCGCTCAGCAACAGCAACAGCAAAAGCAATGCCAAGTAAAAGCAAAAGAGTTTGTGGCAAGACGCCAAGAGATGGTCGCCTACTTGAAGCAAAAACGACGATGAGTGCGTTGATAAGACAGCGCATGCAATGAAAAAAAAAGCATAAATTAATTTCACTTTTCCCCATAAGTACACGTAC
>NW_023458556.1:9788476-9793488 GCF_013731165.1 Rhagoletis pomonella | reverse complement strand
GTACGTGTACTTATGGGGAAAAGTGAAATTAATTTATGCTTTTTTTTCATTGCATGCGCTGTCTTATCAACGCACTCATCGTCGTTTTTCCTTCAAGTAGGCGGCCATCTCTTGGCGTCTTGCCACCAACTCTTTTGCTTTTACTTGGCATTGCTTTTGCTGTTGCTGTTGCTGTTGCTGAGCGCTGCTGTCAACCGCCAGTCAGTTTTTTATTGTGCGTCTTGGCATTCATTCAGCACTTCGTTGTTGTTGCATTGCCTTGTGTTTGTTGCATGCACAACAACTTGACGGTTTGTCAACGTTGGAATGAGCACTCAGTGAAGGGAATCAAATTGTACTAATTAGATGAGAAGTTCGAGTTTTTTTTTGTTGTTGTGAGAATTGTCGTAGGAACTTGGAATTATGTTAGTTTACTCTGAAGTTTTATTCTTAGCTGCTAGCACATTTGAAATTTTCTTGACAATTGTGTGAATTAAAATTTCTTGGGTTATGTACTTACATACATACGTATGTATGCATGCTCAACCACATATAAGTAGCTTTATGTCATATACTGTTTTTAGAATTGCACATACAGCTTTAAACTTTTAATTTCGAGTAGAGTGCCAGTTACTGTCGAAATTCGACAGTTTTTCTAGTTTTAGAAGCCTTGGAGAGGGTTTCTAACTTAACACGTAGCAAAACTTATACGGTAAAAAATTAACTAACCGAAAAAACCTTCTGCTTTGGAACTAAAACGTAACTAAAATTTTTTTACCAGAGAAGGTCTTTGGAAGACAGCGGTAGGACTTGGAATTGACCCGATACATTCAAGTTTATCGATAAATTTCCATGATTTGATATATATCGATAATTCGATGAATTTCAAGAACACTAAAATCCGATAACACAACAAAATTCGTTAACTCGACCAATTTCGATAACTGTGGAATTCGAGGGCTCGATAAATTTCGGTAACTCAAAAATGTAAATTCTTTGGATACCTTTATAAATTTTTACTTTTGACAACTTCACATTTGTCGAAATCTATCTAAACATTTTGATAACTCGTTACACTCTGTTAACACGATAAAATTCGATAAGCAGTGATAAACCGATAAGCTTATATAACCTTGAAATTTCGATAAATCGATATATTTTGAAAATTCCATAAACTTCCATTCGTTGAACCAACCAATTTCAGTAGATCAATAATTATCGATAACTCTGTAAGTTGAAAGAACTCCATGCATTACGACACCTCGATAAATTCGTCAAGTCTATAAATGATGATAATTCAATAAACATCGCCAACTTGATACATTTCTTTAACTTGACAAATTTCGTTAATCCCACACGTTTTTATAGCTCGATAACTATCCGTAAATTTGGACAACTCAATAAACATTGATCAGTTTGAATAATTCCATACGTTGCGATAACTTAATAAACATGGATAAATTTCGATAATTATAAACTTCGACGATTCGATAAATTTCAGTAACCTTTATGGCTGATTTTATTTCGATTCGATTTCAACTCTGTTACCCTAATTCTTATGAATTTCTCATTGTCTCCATTTTCGTCTTTATCTCCATTTTCGTCTTTATCTTCACTTTTGCCTTTTTTTCTCTTCATCGTTATCACTTGTTTCTTCATCTTCATATTTATCTTTATTTCAAAGTTTAATTTCAAATACGTAGTAAAACAAAATGCGAAACAGCTTAAATTGAACAGGTTGCAAAAACAACCATACACAAATATGGAAATTTTTAAACGACGATTTTCAACCAATTTCGAAACTATAAAAACTCTGCTCATCTACGGAAAAATGCCTTTCCAACGGTGTTCTTGGTTTTGAAATCGGTTCGGTAGAATCGCCAAACGAACGGAGACAAAATTTATGTTAGCGTATTAATATATAGATACCTGTACCGACTTCGGCGCCAGCGATAATTTTAAGACATTTGACCCTCGTAATTCTGACTCAGTTGCGATCTGGATATTGTAGTAATTAGGTTAAACTCCTATTCGTCCAGACTACATCTCGATATAGCCAATATACATATGTGCGACATGTGAAGGTTCTCCTCATGACACCAAAGATCCAACTCAACTAACACCCCCCTCCGCATTCATCCGAACGATTTTAACCTATGGAGCGCTGGTCTGGTAGAAAGCAATTGACCAAAGTAGCATTCATAGATTAGTTGGAAGACTTTAGAGTCTCAGCAGCCTCAGTGCATCAGGCGCCGTGACAAGCGAACCGCAAGAAGGACTGAACATGGGTCTTTACTTGAAACTATCACAAGTACAGGTGCACCCGTAAAAGGGGCCTTCAGACGAAGGGAATAAAATTGTGGAAGCAAAATAGAGTAATAAGTAGTGAACGGCGTCACAGAACCAAGACCGACTTAGATTGGGATCACGGAAATCTGGTTTCCATATACTTTCCAATCAGGGAAGATTGGAAAGGTGAGATACTGTCGATAAATGACGGTATTTCTATCTACACCGATGACTCAAAGATGGAAAAAGGAATCGTCTCGGATCTGCACCCCAAACAGCTTCGGATAAGGCAATATATCGCCTGTTTGTTGTTGTTGTTGTAGCGGCTACAACAACCCCAGCCAGATCGGTTAGTTCCTCAATCGCTGTCGTCAAGCTCTACTAGCGGTAGCCCTAGGAAGCGTGCAGCCACGAAGAGGTCTGTCCATAGGGACAGGGGCGTTAGAGACGTGGGATTAAGAGGGCATACGAAGGGATGCTGTTAGTTGACTTTCCGCATGCCGGGCATCCATTGAGACTATCTTCGTTTAATCTGCTCAGGTATGAGTTCAACCTGCTGCAGTAACCAGAGCGCAGTAGGACTATTGTGCTCCGATTCTCCCGAGGCAGACGAAATTCTGTCTCGTCCACGTCTGCTGGTTGTGTGCCCAGATAAGCTGTCGGGTCCAGAGGTTGTTTGATGAACTTCTGGACTTCGTCCGTCAGTTCGTAGAGATGCCTCCTGACGTGCCTGGGTGAAGAATCTTCTGCAAGGAGTTGTCTGTTTGGGTGACCAATTCTGTGGCTCCCAACCAGAAACTGCTTGCAGAGCATTGTGTTATGCTCCTTAACAGGGAGCATGTGGGCATCCTGTCGCTGTCCTGAGTGCCGTGTTCTGGCAAGTCTGCTCCTTCATCCAGTGCTCCCTACTAGTCCCCGGTGACTACACGGCGCTGCATAGTTTAGAACCGGCCGGCCAATTGCCTTGTACGTTGCCAGCAAAATTTCTTTACCTTTGCCCCAGGTGCTGCCGACTTGAGGACCTTATTGCGGCTTTGTACTCTGTTGACAATTGCGGTTGTATGCGCCGAGAAGGAGAGCAGACTATCGAAGGTTACTCCGAGTATCTTCGGGCTGTTCACCGTCGGACCTCCTTTGTCGAGGTGGTAAAAAGTGTGGCTGAGGATTTTGTAGGAGAGAGGGTTAGGCTGCGTGCATTGCAGAAACGAGAAAGCTCAGCGAGATAACCGTTTACTTTCGAGCACATGTTATCCATTCCATTCCCAGATGCCATGATCGAACAATCGTCAGCATAAGAGACTATCGAGACTCGCTCTGGTGGTTGAGGGAGCTTTTAAACATAAGGTTAAACAGTGATGAGGAAAGGACACCACCCTGTGGAACCCCTTGTTTTATTTTTCCCGGTTTGCTTGATTTGTCTATAAAGTTACTAGCGAGTGACGACCACTCAAATAATTCGCCGAGCGCCTTTCAGGTGGATAGCTTTGCCCTTGAGAAGGCAGCTTGTTGCATATGGGATATTATTATATTCTTTGACAGCTAGGCACCATTGAAAACATTAGGGTCCAAGGATGTGAAGTCGAAAGTAGTTCGTGCATCGCTGGATTCACTAAGGCACATTAAGATATCTCTATGCAGGGTTCCAGGACATAGCAATATAGTAGAGAACGAAATAGCTGATGAGATGGCTAGACGCGCCTGGAAAATGCAAATTAGCAAAGCCGTAACTAATGACCTACGGATCAATCGGGAAGGTTGTGAGATCTAACGATACTTATGGCGGAAACTCACTAAGAGTCGTATTGAAGAATTATTGTCACCAAATAAATCTGCAGTAAATAATCTTACCGGCATCATCACAGGGAACTGTACTATCGATATTCCGTCGATGGTGTATACTAACAAGCTCCCTCTGTAGAAGTTGTCGGGATGAGAAAGAAGAGGTATCGATTCACCACTTCCTATGACAATACCTAGCTCTCCATAGAAGGCGTCTGAAGCATTTTGGATCGCGCTATTTTATACGGATCTCCACAGCTCCATCCGAGCTAGTAAATGGGTTAGAAGGATGAGCCAACTCTATAATATTGTTTCTTGTTAACAGATTGTTGTAAGTTGTAGTAAATTGGCGTGTTTAGTTATTGAGTTTTCGTATTTTTGAAAATAATGAACCGCTAACAAACCAAATGCAATTCAAATTGGAGCAAATTCTGACACGGAAACTCTAGACATAATTTTAGATCAATTTTGAATCTATAAAACCCTTCTGAAAAATATCTTTCCAGTTTTGTCTTTGATTTTAAAATGGGTTTAGTAGAACCGCCAAGTAATATATACCTGTGTGGCCAACTGATTAAGTAAAGGGGCGTTTTGACGAGTTTGGGCTATTTTACTTTTGTTTATTTATAGTTTATTATTTTTTTGAAAAAGTCTAGCACATTATATAAGCAGCGCCATATAAAACCACATTTCAAACTTTGTACAAAAATTATAAAAATTCAGAATTTCTAAAAAAATTTTAGGTATGCAGTTTTATAGCCCATTAAATTTTAGTAGGATAAAGTACAAGTTTCGGGACGCTAGAAAACCACATTAATTCTTAATCATTTTTTTGGCTGACAATTTCTTTAATGTGGAAGAAAATTCTTAAATTTTTGGGAGTAATTAATAAAGTTTGTTGAATTTTTATAATTTTTGTACAGAGTTTGAAATGTGAATTTATATGGTGCTGGTTATATATTGTG
>NW_023458556.1:9781920-9788376 GCF_013731165.1 Rhagoletis pomonella | reverse complement strand
TATTTACTTTTATTACAGTTTTATTATATCAGAAATTAAAGCTCTCAAAATCGTTTAGCGGTTGAAAGTACATATATATATATAAGCATACATAAATATGTACAGTAAGTACAGTAAGTTGAACACTGGCGGTGCAGAACATTTTTTCCTACTATGAGCGTCAAAACTTGTTCTAATATAATAGTCACAATCATTTTCAAGAAAAATTTTTTTGCATTAATTACCCTGTACGGCAAAATCAACTTTTTCTCTGGGTATTGGACCAAATCAATTTTTTTGATTTTTCCGTTTTTTGAAGTTGGCCTCCGAAATCGAGATATGGGCCTACGAAATCCGAAATAGGGCTTTTGGAAAAAAATTATATTTAAGTATTGCATGTAAATAACTAAAACCCTGAAAACATAGACGTAGTCCTCTTTTTTTATTGGTATTTTTTCCTTTTAAGTGTTTTTTCTAAAATTTTTATTTACGAAGTATACAAATATGCCTATTAGACGAAAAGGGATTTATTTAATCCCCTTAAAAACGATGCCAATTTTTTAAGAATCGGCGATTAACTTTTTTGGTTAAAATATTTTTTGATAAAAAAAATTATTTTTTACTTTCAAGTGTTTTTTTTCAAATTTTTATTCACGAAGTATATAAATATGCATATAAGGGAAAAGGTTTAATCCCCTCTACAACGATACCAATTTTTTAAAAATCGGTTTTTACTTTTTTTGTTTAAAATATTTTTTTATACAAAAAAGGGTATTTTTTCATTTAAATGTGTTTCTTCTCACATTTTTATATACGAAGTATACAAATATGCATATCACAAGAAAGATGGTTAACTTACAACGATAAGAATTTTTTAAAAATCAGTTCAAAATTTTCTGAAATATTAAGTTTTAAATTTTTCGAAGATCTGACCTTTGACCCGTTATAGGTCAGCACCTGTAATATAAGTTTTCACAAAAAAAAGTTTTATACCATATAAATAAGAACAAAACACGACCTACGCCTGTATTTTTTATTTTTTTTTGCTTTTTACATGCAATAATTAAAAATAATTTTTTACCAAAGGTCCAATTTCGAACTTCGAAGGCCTATATCTCGGAGGCTTACTTCGAAAAACGGAGAGACTACTTTTTTGCTTATGACAAAATCTCTTTAAAAATTTGATTTCGTCCAATACCTAGCCGGGTGATATACAGTGTTATTAATATTAATTATGAAATATAGTTCATTTTATAATATAAAGCATTTAAATCAAAGTTTCACACTTTATTTAAAGTTCACTAAAATTCCAAAAAATCTTATCATGATTTTAAAATTTTCATTCAGAACTTCTACAAAATATTCGAGTATGCAGTTTTGTGGCCCATTCACTTATAATGCAAGTTTATGGGGAATGATGCTGAAGTTACAGCCCTTGGCCAGGCATAAATCTTTATTTACGCGCCTTTCTTCGTCGTCAACTAGGTTATGCGTATTTCTTCGCCGAACTTTTTCTTGAGCGTATTTTTTCGTAATTTGTTTTGTACGTGTCCATTTTTCACTTTCAAAACAATAGCGCGCCCCAATAGTCGCATTTGCCGACATGCAATGCACTAGCGTGTCATTCCTGGGGTCCGAGATTGTAGACCTTGGGCAGGGAATTACTTTTTTTTCTATTTTTAGCGTATTTTTTATTCAGGTTTTTTATTGTAGTTTTTAAATTAAATTTTTCAAAAAGAAAAATATTTGTTTTAAATACATTTAATTTGTATGGCGGAAGTATTTCTTTACGTACATACATATGTACATGTTTTTCTCAAATGAAATTAGAATTTCAAATTTGTAATTTACATACATTTAAATTTAAATAACACTGATTTAATTTGAAAAATCTTAACCACCTCCAGGCGGCCTGGAACCTGCGACCTCAGAACCAGAAACGCTAGTCTTCACGCGACGCCAGAGCCGACATTTGTAAGAAAAGCGATTAAATGCGTTTTATTCGTGGTTCGAAATGGTCGAACTTGTATGTCATCGCTTTAGCTCATCTAGTATGAACTGGTGGTTTTACTGACTCGTTTAGTTTTTCACTGCAGGGTAGATACTAAAGTTCAGAAACGGGAAGTGTGTAGCATGCGCCAAGTACCTGAGTAATTTGGACGTGCAAAATACTTTCAAACTAAATATAAGATTAAAAGAATTACCATTTACCTTACACTCACCTTAAGTTACCTTACCACAACTCACTTCACTTCACCACCCACCAACTCACCACACCTCATTTAAACTAACCACACCTAAATTCACCAAAACTTAACCCACTACAACTGAACTCATCTTACCCGTTCTCACCATACCACACCTAAGCTCACCATACCTCAATTTGGAAACTATTTCGGGATTTTAGAGATACTCGGGATTTAATCAGGTTTTTCGAGACTATTTCAGGATTATTATTATTTATCGATATATTTAATCTCGAAAAACTCTAAATAGTCCCTAGAATCTTAGATATCTCGAAGCAGCCTAGAAAATCTCGAGATAGGGCCGAGAATCCCAAAAAAAAATCAAAATCAAGTAGTCTCGAAATAGTCCCGAAAGTCCCGAAATAGTCTCAAGAATCCCGAATATACTGAAATAGTTCCGAAGTAGTCTCGAAAACTCCGAAGAAGTCTCGGAAATCTCGAAATGGTCCCAATAATCCAGAAACGCGTATGAATACTAGCATAATCGGTATAGTAACATCCAACATACTTGTACTTTGCTATTTACGACAACATAATACTTTTGTATCTAGTAACTAACACTTGGTAAATACAATTATCCATTAATTAATTTAAAATGCAAATGTGTTAATAAGGCAATGACTCAATTTATTTGACGTATATTTAAGGTCACATTGAATAAGGAAAGTTATTTATTATTTAAATGAAAAATAAAAAATATTCAAAAGGCAACAACACAATTAATTTGTGTTATAATTAATGTCTTGGTAAATTAATAAAATATTTGCTCTTTAAGGTAATAATCTAAGCTACACTTCAGTTTTTTTAGTCTTGATTCTCCCTATTAGAGTAGGGCTGCCAGATATATCTGTTGCCAAACCGGGACACTTTAGGGAGGGCCTCTCGCCCCCTTCTCTTTAATTTTGACGTGCGAAAGGATGTAGTGAAATTTTATTTTGACAGACAAAAACAAAAACATAAAAACATGAGATCATGAGATCATTACAACGTACGCCAACAAAACAAAACAACTTATCACAACCAAAGCACAGAGAATTTTTCACAATGCATGAAGCTTTTTTTATTCTTTATGAAAATACAGTTTATAATAAATATATGAAAAACATAGAAATAAAATTGTTAAACTTTGTGCTAAACTCGGGAAAATTCAATAAATGTGCATACAAATTTGCAACGGACTTTTTATACAAATTTTTAAAATGAAGTTTTGCTGCCCATTAAATTTTAATTGATTTTTGGTATTGTTTTTACTGAGAGTTCCTTCCATACAAACTATGTTCGGTAATTCTTTTTATATGGAAGACACTGTCAGTAAAAAAAAAAATAAATGCTAAAAATCAACGAAATTCGCCATCAACGTCAGACATGCACTTTGTTAATTGGCTCAAAAGCTACATTTTCAAAATTTGTCTAAAAGGTCTGATTAGAAATTGTGATCTAATGAAAGAGCCTCCGAGCCAATAATTTTGTACGGCACTGTACTTATAAGTACTCTAGGTTTCATGAAAAAAAAATATAAGTACAAGATAACATTAAAATATCAGTCATATTTTTCGTTGCTGTGAACTTGTTTCAAAACTTCTGTCTTTTCCTTAATATAATTGTAAAACTCTGTGCACGTCATTTTGAACGTATTTAGGTACATATACTAATCATCAACTATTGCTTGTGCAAAGTTCAACTATTGCTTGTGCAAAGTTCAACTATCTCGAAATGTGACAAACCGGTGCACTGAAGTTTAGAGTTAAAAAAGCGTGCTAAATTAAAAAAATACGCATTTGAAAGAGCACCAACCCAACTCGTAATACATTTAAGTATAGTATAGAAATATTCAATTCAAATACGCCCATATTACAATGAAACGATTTGCAATTACCGATTGCTTTTTCATAATTAAGTTAAAAAAATATTTAAATTCCATGCTGGTTGTAATGGGAATTGAACCCTCACCCTCTGGAAATTAGCAAATTGTGGCAGGCATCTTCGTGCACTCAGCTACAGCCAAACATGTAAATGCGCATTTAAAGGTTGAGTTTGAATCATTACCACGCGTGCGTGTTATGAAAGTATTATTTTTAAATAGGAAAATTTTTAAACGAAAATCAAAAAGAAAAGATTCATGTTTACTATGCGTTATTTTCCTCAGTGAATTCATAACATTTTTCTGAATATTACAGCGCGTTCTTTCTCCTAGTGTAGTGATTTTTGAACTTTTATTCAAATTTGTGCAATCAAATCAAAAACCGGGACACTAAAACGAAACCCGGAACATTTTAAGGTTGGACCGGGACACCGGGACAAATAGTCTAAAACCGGGACATGTCCGAAAAAACCGGGACGTCTGGCAGCCCTACGTTAGTAGGCATTCAGGCGAGGCTCACCTGAACCGCTTTGTATTCAAAGCACATGGAAAACCAAAATTATAAACAGCTAGTTTTTTTGTAAAAAGAAAAAGTTATAGAGTCCGTTTGAATGGTAAATCGCTAATCATTATCGAGCCTATAAATTAAGGCTCTTTTATCTTTTAACCCTGTGCTGCTGACGTGACCGAAACTTTTCTATTTTATTGACGTGACACCATATTTCCAGATCAAAATATATATGTTAGATAATTATTAATAAACTTTTTCGATTTAAACTGGAAATTCTATCAATATTTTAAATACTCATTAATGAAATAGTCACATAAATAAACTACATGTCGAAAAATAGGCGGTTTTAGTCATTAATGCTATTTAAGCTCATTCTATCAGACTACCTCATCAGTCGCAGAGGGTTAAGTGGCATTGAAATAAAGTATTTTTAAATTTCAAACAAAAGAGACATTAAGTTTTTAAGAGAACAAGAATAAATATATATCTACATTCACATACATACATATGCAGGAAAATTGTAGATCTATCTTATTGTAGAAACACATCAGTTGAAGAATTTCCTGTAGCATAAATTTCGTACATTAAATATTTAGCGTTTTCTTGTTGACGATATCTTAAACTATGTTCACATTACAACACAAATTACTTATGTTTTTAACAATGATTTCATAAATCCGTTCACAATAACTTTGCTGATATTTATATGCATTTAATATTTTTATTTAACACAATTTGAATAGAGGAAGCAAACTATGCTTTCATGTAGAAATTTAAAATGGAATTTGAAATGAATGCCGCAATTCTGGCGGCCTTGAAATAACCGTTGACCCTAAATAAATGACCTACTGTTCTTTTCCTACATATATATTTTGAATTAATGGAGATAAAATGGCACTTTGAAGTTCGTTTTTTGACATTTTTCATATTTTTTCCAACACTTTCGGCAAATAAATTATTGATTTCTTGACGTGCATTTTCTTTAAATTTTTGCCAGATTCTGGCGCTTATTCATATAAATCTTTGACTTCCCCTGCAGAAGGAAACCGGAACGATTAAAAAGCTTTCTGATCTTGCCACTCAGTTAATATTGCCAAAACGCGATATCAAAAGGGTTTGCAAATGCACATAGACACAATTATTCCGCGTTCATGAAGATTATAGCATTTCGTGGTTTATTCGCACAAATTATTTTTTACTTTACTTTAGAACTGTCACAGGTAAATTAATTGGCAATCGACGTCATTTCCGGCAGTTAGTCGATCTGTCTCATTTTAATATAATTTGCTACTGATGTTAAGCGCAAACTGCATTTAGACCTCAGTGGAAATGGGCTATAAGCCTTTCGTAAAACTAACACAAGAAAATACAAGAATGGTTTACATATACATATGTATGTATGCATTTATGTAAAAAAAAAAAATCGTTAAGAAGAACCAATCAAATGAAAACAAATGTATATAGTAAACCTTGAAAATCTAAGTGGCCGAATGGTCACCATTTTTGATACATTCGACTTTACATAATTAAAAAAATTTCTTTTAATTTTTATCCAGACTTAAGCTTCATGCAAGAAAAATCTCATCTAAGACATTTCCTCCATTAAGAGTTTGTATATTAGATGCAAACAATTTCAATTGCATAATAAGATTATTTTTATTCAGATTTTGTAGATTAGGCACAAAAAAATTAATTTAATGCAAAAATACAATTCTTCTGATTTACTTAAGGAAATGAAATTATGTTAAAAGGCAGAATATTTAATCTAAAAAATAATACATTCGAGAAACCTTGTAAAAATTGTGACATTTTGATAAATCCACTTATCTCGAGTAAGCCCATTTAAAGAAATTGTTCGT
>NW_023458556.1:9776193-9781820 GCF_013731165.1 Rhagoletis pomonella | reverse complement strand
ATTACTCGTCACAATATTGTTTGGCAACCCAACGAACAATTTCTTTATATGGGATTATTTGAGATAAGTGGTTTTATCAAAATGCTACTTTTGCAAGATTTCTCGAATGTATTAATTTTTAAATTAAATATTCTGCTCCTTGACATAATTTCATTTCCTTAAATAAATAAGAAGAATTGTATTTTTGCATAAAATTTAATATATTTTTGTACTTAATCTACAAATTCTGAATAAAAATAATCTTAGTTTTGCCTGAAATTTATATTTTTTGATTTAATCTACAAACTCTTAATGGAGGAAATGTCGTAGATGAGATTTTTTCTTGCATGAAGCTTAAGTCTGGATAAAAATTAAAAGAATTTTTTTTAATTGTGTAAAGTCGAATGTATCAAAAATGGTGACCATTCGGCCACTTACATTTGCAAGGTTTACTATATACTTTTGTTTTTATTTGCTTTGCTCTTATTAACGATCTTTTTTACATAAATGCATACATACATATGTATATGAACTTACCATTTTTGTATTTTCTTGTGTTAGTTTTACGAAAGGCTTATAGCCTATTTCCACTGAGGTCTAAATGAGGTGCACGCTTAAAATGAGACAGATCGACTAACTGCCACAAATGCCCTCGAATGTTAATTAATTTACCTGCGATAGTTCCAAAGTAAAGTAAATCTAATTTGTGCGAATAAACCATGAAATGCTATAATCTTCATGAACGCGGAATAATTGTGTCTATGTGCATTTGCAAACCCTTTTGATATCGCGTTTTGGCAATATTAACTGACTGGCAATATCAATAATTATTTGTTTACCAAAAGTGTTGGAAAAACCATGAAAAATGCCAAAAAATGATCTTAAAGTATCATTTTATCTCCATTCATTCAAAAGATATATGTATGTAGGAAAAGAACAGCAGGTCATTTAGTTATGGTCAACTGTTATTTCAAGGCCGCCAGAATTGCGGCATTCATTTGAAATTCAATTTTAAATTTCTACATGAAAACATAGTTTTCTTCTTCAATTAAAATTGTGTTAAAGAAATTTGATATGCATATAAATATCAGCAAAGCCAGTGTGAACAGATTTAATTGATGTAAAATATTTTTTAAAAAACTAAGTAATTTGTGTTGTAATGTGAACATAGTTTAAGATATGGTCAACAAGAAAACGCTAAATATTTAATGTACGAAATTTATACTGCAGAAAATTTGTCAACTTATGAGTTTCTAAGAGAAGATAGATCTACCATTTTTCCTACATATGTATGTACATTAGACTGCATCGCTCCACATACAAAAAAAAAATCGGTACTATTTTTCCACTGTAATTATAAAATTTATTGTATTTTAAGACGTCCACCAAAATATTTCGGAAAAAATATTAAGATTTAAGGGAGCTGGACCGGTTTGAAAATACCTCCAAAAATGGAGTTTTTATGAATAAAAATAGTTTCTTAAAGATCTTTTTTGAAAAAATCTCCTCAAATGACAAAACGGTTTGAGCTCAAAATATTTGCATAAAAATATTTAAAAAAAATTAAAAAAAATGTTGAACGGAATCGTAATGATGAGATTTTTGATGCTGTTTTTTAACTTTTTTCAAAGATTGGTATAAGAAAAACTTGAATAACTGAACCTAAACTCTTCGGATTTAGACTTGAGAGGTGTCATTGGAAAGGTATTTTCTCACCCTTTTTATTTATTTGCTAATAAACTCATTCAAAGGATGGAAGAGAACGGTAGGAGGAGCGAACGTCATTCAAAGTTGAATTAACATGTGTTGGTACTCGAAGAAAAGAGATGGGACACGAACGACGTTTTTTTGGCCAGAAATAAAAACAGTGTGAAAGTACCTTTCTACTGAGATCCCATAAGTCTAAATCAGAACATTTTTGGCCCAGTTATTCAAGTTTTTCGTAAAGCAATCTTTGAAAAAGTAAAAAAATAACAGCATCAAAAATCTCATTCTTACGATTCCGTTGAAAAGATTTTTAAATATTTTTATGCAGATTTTTTAAGCTTAATCTAGTTTGTCATCTGAGGGGGACTTTTTTCAAAAAGTTCTATAAGAAACTGTTTTTATTCATAAAAAACTCCGTTTTTGGAGGTATTTTCAAATCGGTCCAGCTCACTTAAATCTTAATATTTATCCGAAATATTTTGGTAGACGTCTTAAAATATAACAAGTTTTGTAATCCCGGCGGAAAACCCGCACCTTTTTTTGGTGATGCAGTCGAATGTACAGTGAATGAAGATATATATTTATTCTTGTTCTCTTAGAAAATGAATGTCTCTTTTATTTGAAATTTAAAAATACTTTATTTTAATGTCACTTAAGATATAAAAGGGCTTAAATTTATAGGCTCGGTGATGAAAATTTAAGCAGATAGGGATTTACCATCCAAACGGCCTCTATTATATTGTCTTATTACAAAAATACGAGCTTTTTATAATTATGGTTTTCGATGTGTTTTGAATACAAAGCGGTTCAGGTGAGCCTCGCCTATCATAAATAAATATTTTCTTGTTTGAAACATGTTTTGACTAGTGTTTTAGATGAATTGGACGATGTTATCTTTGTAGGCCTGAATGCCTACTAACGTGGAAACTGATACAGCGATGAGAGTGCTTTATTGGCCCTAATTTTTATGTTTAAATGATATTATATAAAATAGCAACGAAATCATTTTTTTATAAACCTGAAATGCATATTGTGGCGCAGGTTAAATGCATAGAATCGGTGTCGGCCACGGAAAAAGAAGAATTGAAAGTCTTTTTGAAATATTGGGGACCAGCAATTCGAGCGAAACTTAAGTTCTGATACCCGGTACAAAAATTCTTCATTTTTCTGAGTACTTTCGTATTTTCATAAAAATTCACACCTTTCGGTCCTTGCGACCGTTTTTAAATTTTTGGTCCTCTAGGATTTTTGGCATATTAAAAAGTTTGGAATTTGTAACATATAACAGGCTAGTATAAATTGTGGAAAGCAAAAAAAAAACATAATATTTTTTTCTAACTCCCAGGAACGGTGTTTTATTTCACCACTTGATTTTTAAATGTCTTATCTAAGACCGCATATAAAAATAGAAAATAAAATATGTTAAAGAAAATAATGTGGTTTTTTCATTTGTATACATACACCTTAGACGTAAAAAATATTTTAAATAAACGAGTAATTTTTAGAAAAAAAAACCGACTTAAAAATAAAATATATATATATATATATATATATCATGATCCAATGATCGGATCTAAACCAGATTAGTACGGGACCACCCCTGAGACACTACCTTTTTCGATGCACGAAAGAATTATCGAAAACGGTTGACGTGGTCCAAGGTTATGCGGTAACATACATAAAAAAAAATTATAAAAAATATTCCGGCGAACTGATAACCTCCTCTTTTTTTGGAAGTCGGTTAAAAATAGATAAATTTTAAATGCCACTTTTGATCCGGATTAACGGCGCAATTGATCTGATCAAAATTGTGCCTTGACAGACGGCAGTAATGCGGATTTATGAGCCGCGAGGTCGTAGGCTCGAATCCCACGGCCAGTAGAATATTCATTTAATTTTTTTTTATTCATTCAACTATAACTCTATATTTTTTTAAAGTTGTTTTTAGTAAGTTGTCTTTGACTTTTTCAGTAAAACTTAACTCTAAAAATTTAAATTACCTAAGAATAAAATAAAAAAATGTGAAATAAAATAAAACAAAAGAAAATAAAGTAAAGTAAAATTAAATATATTACTCAAATAAAATTAAAAAAAAATTAAGAGAAAGAAAAAATTTAGTTTTTATTATTATTATTTTGAATATATTTTTTGCTACTTTCGAAGATTTTATTTTCTTTTATAATGTGAAAAGGATAAGGCTTTCACTGAAAATAGTTTTTGGTGAAACGACCGACAAATATACAGTGACTCAAACAAATGACTTCGTGTTTTGTTTTTTTTTTTTTTTATATTATTATTATTATTTTTATATATAAATGCAAAGATCCGTCACCAAAACAAAATTCTCAAAAATCAACGCGATTTTTTGGCTGTTTGAGACTTGCATCAGACTAAAATTGTATGGGCTATAAAGCTGCATACCCAAAAATTTTCTTAAAATTCAGATTAAAAAGTTGAAATTTTTATTAAATTTGTTGAATTTTCCTAAATTGTGTATAAAGTTTGAAACTGTGATTTACACACTTTTACTTAAACCTTAGACGATATTTTTATATAAAAATAACAAAAGAAATTTAGCTGGAAAAACATTACGAATATTTAAAAAAAATCAACACATGGTCATTTGCTTGAGTCACTGTATTTATTACATACGTACTTAACAATAAAATTGGTTTAGCCTACATACCAACATCAGTAGTTATGAGTCTTTTTTTAAGCACAGTAGTTAAGGGTTAAGGTTTTTTTTACACTTATGGGAAAAAGTGATTTTAGTAAGTTTTTCAGTGAAATTTTCGAACAGCACGAAATTTAACTTAACAGAAAAAAATCACTGCGCACAAATCCAAATAGGCGTCATCGAATCAACGAACATGGGCGTTCTTCTTCTTCTTTATTGGCGCTGTAACCGCCTAAGCGATTTTTTGCCGAGCGCAAAACAGAACGCCAGTCATTTCTCTTCTGTGTCAACTTGCGCCAATTGAAAATGCCAAGAGCAGCCAAGTCCTTCTCCACCCTAGTCCTTCCAACGCAGAGGAGGCCTTCCTCTTCCCCACGGGCCTTAGCATATACGAAATAAGAATTGCGTTCTAGGGTTAATTAACGACCAAAGATGATGGTTTTTTCTTATGTACGATATTATTTACGACATTAGAGAGCGTGCGCTCAGTTTTCTCGTTTGGCCAACCAATGATTCGAGGTTTATTCGGAAATAATCAACAAATCGATTAGCGCATCCCTGAAAACCAAAGTTCCCGAAATCTTAACGAAATCTTTAGGAGTATCTGATTTCTGTAACGATTTTTTTCCGAATCTTCAAAGAAAATTATATGAAGTGGTTGACACGAACTCGTAAAGAAATTTCTGTACGAAAAATAAAGAAAATTCTGAAAAAAGTCTGGAAGAAATTCTTCACATAGCAGCATTATTTTCATTTCTTCACCGATTTTCTTCCGAAATTTCGTAAAAGAATGGAAGTGTGCGTAATTTATTTCATTTTAGAAAATTCGGAAAAAAATCGGATGGGATCTTTCCGAATTCGTTAAAATTTCTTTACGATTCAGAATACTCTGAAAAAATGGTTTGCAGGGATACTTCAAACACAAATACATATACATATAACTTCTAATAGAAAGAGAGGGTATTTCATAACGAAAATTTGAAATGCGTCATCAACGGCCGGTTGGCCAGTTAGGTCAACGCACCCAGCTTAAATGCAATTAAGTGTCCACCAATGACGATGCCCTTACGACGTTTTGGCCAAATTTTTGAAACGGTTACTTGATTAATCTCGATCTCTTTCTGCACTTTGCTCCACACTTTTTTTTAATCAACGCCTTACTAACAACAATTTAACTTGACAATTAACAATCATTTGTCATTTTCTGGGACATTATAGCAAGCGGTGAATAGCTGCTGCTGTGCAAATTTTGCGCCACATGCGG
>NW_023458556.1:9769987-9776093 GCF_013731165.1 Rhagoletis pomonella | reverse complement strand
TCTTTCATTAGATCACAATTTCTAATCAGATCTTTTAGACAAATTTTGAAAATGTAGCTTTTGAGCCAATTAACAAAGTGCATGTCTGAAGTTGATGGCAAATTTCGTTGATTTTTAGCATTTATTTTTTTTTTACTGACAGTGTCTTCCATATAAAAAGAATTACCGAACATAGTTCGTATGGAAGAAACTCTCAGTAAAACCAATACCAAAAATCAACTAAAATTTAATGGGCAGCAAAACTTCATTTTAAAAATTGGTATAAAAAGTCTGTTGCAAATTTGTATGCAAATTTATTGAATTTTCCCGAGTTTAGCACAAAGTTTAAGAATTTTATTTCTATGTTTTTCATATATTTATTATAAATTGTATTTTCATAAAGAATAAAAAAAGCTTCATGAATTGTGAAAAATTCTCTGTGCTTTGGTTGTGATAAGTTGTTTTGTTTTGTTGGCGTACGTTGTAATGATCTCATGATCTCATGTTTTTATGTTTTTGTTTTTTTCTGTCAAAATAAAATTTCACTACATCCTCTCGCACGTCAAAATGAAAGAGAAGGGGGCGAGAGGCCCTCCCTAAAGTGTCCCGGTTTGGCAACAGATATATCTGGCAGCCCTATACTAACGTGGAAACTGATACAGCGATGAGAGTGCTTTATTGGCCCTAATTTTTATGTTTAAATGATATCATATAAAATAGCAACGAAATAATTTTTTTTATAAACCTGAAATGCATTTTGTGGCGAAGGTTCCATGCACAGAATCGGTATCGGAACCGAAAAAGAAGATTTGGAAGTCTTTTTGAAATATTGGGGACCGGATCGACAATTTTAGTGAAACTGAAGTTCTGATACCCGGTGCAAAAATTCTTAATTTTCCGGACTATTTTCGCCTTTGGAGAAAAATTCACACTTTCCGGTCCCTGCGACCGATTTTATATTTTTGGTTTTGAGGCTAGGATTTTTAGCATATTAAAAAGTTTGGAATTTGTAACATCTAACGGGCTATTATATATTGTGCAAAGCAAAAAAAAAAAAACATATTATTTTTTTCTAATTCCCAGGAACGGTGTTTTATTTCACCACTTGATTTGCAAATGTCTTATCTAAGACCGCATATAAAAATAGAAATAAAAATATGTTACAGAAAAAAATGTGGTTTTTTCATTTGTATACATACACCTTAGACGTAAAGAAACAACTAAAATATTTTGAATAAACAAGTAATTTTTAGCAAAAAAAACGACTTAAAAAAGATATATATATATATATATATATATATATATATTTCATGACCCAATGATCGTATCTAAACCAGATTAGTACGGGACCACCACTGAGACACTACCTTTTTCGATGCACGAAAGAGTTATCAAAATCGGTTGACGTGTTGCTAAGTTATGCGGTAACATACATAAAAAAAAATATTCCGACGAACTGATACCCTCCTCTTTTTTGGAAGTCGGTTAAAAATAGATAAATTCTAAATGCCACTTTTGATCCGGATTAACGGCGCAAATGATCTGATCAAAATTGTGCCTTGACAGACGGCAGTAATGCGGATTTACGAGCCGCGAGGTGGTAGGTTCTAGTCCCACGGCCAGTAAAATATTCATTTATTTATTTTTTTATTCATTCAACTATAACTTCTATATTTTTTTAAAGTTGTTTTTAGTTAGTTGTCTTTGACTATTTCAGTTAAATTTAACTCTAAAAATTTAAATTACCTAATAATAAAATAAAAAAATGTGAAATAAAATAAAACAAAAGAAAATAAAGTAAAGATAAATAAAATAGATTAAAAAAATTAAGAGAAACAAAAAAATTAAGTTTTTATTATTATTATTTTGAATATATTTTTTGCTATTTTCAAAGATTTTTTTTTTATAATGTGAAAAGGGTTAGCTTTTCACTGAAAACAGTTTTTGGTGAAACGACCGACAAATATACAGTGACTCAAACAAATGACTTCGTGTTTTTTTTTTAATATTATTATTATTTTTATATATAAATGCAAAGATCCGTCACCAAAACAAAATTCTCAAAAATCAACGCGATTTTTTTGGCTATTTGAGATTTGCACTTCATCAGACTAAAATTGTACGGGCTATAAAGCTGCATACCCAAAAATTTTCTTAAAATTCAGAACAAAAAGTTGAAATTTTGATGATAATTTGTTGAATTTTCCTAAATTGTATATAAAGTTTGAAACTGTGATTTACACGGTTTTTTTTTTAAACTTAGATAATATTTTTTATAAAAATAACAAAAGAAATTTAGCTGGAAAAACATTACGAATATTTTAAAAAAAATCAACACGTGGTCATTTGCTTGAGTCACTGTATTTATTACATACGTACTTAACAATAAAATTGGTTTAGCCTACAGACCAACATCAGTAGTTATGAGTCTTTTTTTAAGCACAGTAGTTAAGGGTTAAGGTTTTTTTACACTTATGGGAAAAAGTGATTTTAGTAACTTTAATCAGTGATCTCAAACAGCACGAAATTTAACTTAACAGTAAAAAATCACTGCGCACAAATCAAAATAGGCGTCATCGAATCAACGAACATGGGCGTTCTTCTTCTTCTTGAGGAGGCCTTCCTCTTCCCCATGGGCCTTAGCATATAAGAAATAAGAATTGCGTTCTAGGGTTAATTAACGACCAAAAATTATGTTTTCTTATGTACGATATTATTTATTAGAGAACGTGCGCTCAGTTTTCTCGTTTGGCCCACCAATGATTCGAGGTTTATTTGGAAATAATCAACAAATCGATTAGCGCATACTTCAAATACAAATACATACATAACTTCTAATAGAAAGAGAGGGTATTTCATAACGAAAATTTGAAATGCGTCATCAACGGCCGGTTGGCCAGTTAGGTCAACGCACCCAGCTGAAATGCAATTAAGTATCCACCAATGACGATGCCCTTACGACGTTTTGGCCAAATTTTTGAAACGGTTACTTGATTAATCTCGATCTCTTTCTGCACTTTGCTCCACACTTTTTTTAATCAACGCCTTACTAACAACAATTTTACTTGACAATTAACAATCATTTGTCATTTTCTGGGACATTATTGCAAGCGGTGAATAGCTGCTGCTGTGCAAATTTTGCGCCACATGCGGCTAAATGCTAACCAGTACAAAACGGCAAAAGCGCCAACAACAATGTAAATTCGTAAAAAAAAAAAAGAAATTAAAATTATAACAAATAACAGCAGCAACAATAATCAGAGAAGCAAGGCAAGATGTGGAATGTGTAGAAGTGAAATTGAAATCATGAAATCATTGTGAACCGCACGAGTCGGCAGGCGCGCGGTCGTTGAACTCGCGGCGCAAACGAAAATAAAATATTTTTATAGACAAATTTTGTGCATTAAGTGTTTATAAGGTTTTCGACGGCAAGCAAAGCCAACAACAACAAAGTCGAACACAGTCAAAGTTACAGCCACAGCGACAGCCGCTGCAGTAGCAGCAACAGAAATAGCAAGAACAATACGCGCGATCAGCCAGAACCAATTCCAAGTGTGTAAATATCAGCAGGAAGGTAAAGGCGCTGCGAAAGGCACAAGGGTGTAGGCGATTGAGGGTGTTGTTGATCTGCGTACATACATACGTACAGACAGAGAAGTATATAGATATATTTCTATGTGCAAACAGACTTGCCAGCCAATGTAAGCCCACTTCGTGCAATTGCGCCACCCACTGCATGTGTTCATTTTAGTATCTCCGCTGTCGTCTAGAAACTTACGTAAACAGCATGTTTTGTAAATTACAATAAAAATTAAAAAAAAAATGCGTATAAATCAACGCAAAATTAAATCGCGTCTTGCTCTTATTTACAATAGAATTTTTAAGAAACAGAGCAGCTGTTTTATTTATGTAGGTACTTAAAACAACTGGTGCATCAAATCTTGTTGTTGTCCAAAAAGGGAGTGACTTACGGTTTTACCCCGCTCCAAATAGCTCTTGGATTTTGCGCTTAACTG
This sequence comes from Rhagoletis pomonella, assembly GCF_013731165.1. Taxonomy (NCBI): domain Eukaryota; kingdom Metazoa; phylum Arthropoda; class Insecta; order Diptera; family Tephritidae; genus Rhagoletis; species Rhagoletis pomonella. Next base: position 9,772,098 of record NW_023458556.1, on the reverse strand, counting down.
TTTCATTGTTTGCTTAAAATTGAAATAAGTTTAGGTAACAGCTTTAAGCTTCCCGTTTTCGAAATTTCAACGCCGATCTGCAGTTCTTAGCGCCTTTCATACTATTTTTTATACCCGAGCGCCATTGTGCACAAGGGTATTATACCTTTGTTCATATAACGGTTGTTTGTAAGAGCCAAAAAGAATCGAGATAGATATAGACAAATGTATACATAAATGATCGGAATGAAATTGAGATATCTCAAAGAAATTCTGCATGTAAATTGCATTTCACCCAAGGTAGGTTAGTATTGAAAATGGATAAAATGCGACCGTAACCACGCCCACTTCCCATATAACGGCTGTTTTCAGAAATACGAAATCTGCGATATTTTAGCAACTACTGAAGTTTATTCACTGAAAATTGATATTTACAACGAATTTTTAGACGTAAAAAAGGAGTATTATAAATTTTTGGAAAATGGGCGTAGCCACGCCCACTTATGATTACATGTGTATATCTTGGTAACCGCTACACCAATTTTTCCCAAACTCTGCACAGTTGTTGGCCATGGTATAGCATACCAAAAGGTTTAAAATCTTTAAAATCGGACAACAACTACGCCCACATCCCATATAACGGTAATTTAACGGTAATATTACGGTAATCAGTAAATACAGAAGCTAATTTATTCAAAGATGTTTGCAATAAATCTTTGGCAAAAAACACACGTTTATGATAAAATTTTGGAAAATGGGCGTGGCACCAGGTATGTATATCTCGGTAACCGTTCGATCAATTTGTACCAAACTTGGACGATTATTTCGCTTACTACATAAAAGCGAAAAGTTAAAAATTATTTAAATCGGACAAAAATTACTCCCACTTTTCATATAACGGTAAATTTCAGAAATTCTTCGATATTTCGAAATTTAAGGACGCTAGTTTATTCAAAATTGATACTAACAACAATCGCTTGAAAATAAGTAACATTATTATAGAATTTCGGAAAGTGGGCGTGATACCGCCTACATCTAACTATATAAGTTGATCTCATTAGGTATAATTGAACACACTATGGAAATTGTTAAAAATAGGGGTAAAACCACTCTTCTTACCTTGTAACGGCAGTTTTCAGAAAGGTGAAGAACTATATTTAATACTTGCGCCGGGTATTTAATATTCGGTTTCACCCGAACTTAGACTTTTTACTTGTTTCAGAAATATATTTGTGTTCAAAGGGCAGGTAATTGTTAAAAGCTGCTTGAGACTGTAGTTTTCCAACTAAGTGTGAAAAAATCTTGATTTTCCCTCAAAAGGATTTAATAAAAATATTAGGGTTTTTGATCTATTTCTAACAAAGAAAATTAGAGGAAGTGAGTGACTTTGAACCTATAGATGGATTGCATTTAGTTGCTGTTAGCAGATGATTTTGATTTCGATACTTTGAAGGCTCCAGAGTATCGTGGTGAAGCCTTTCTCTTTACTTTGATATTAGAAAGCTACAAACGACAGTTCGACTAGTACGTCTTCCATCATTTGTTCGACATACTGCTCAATAATTGCCTTAGCGCAAAGCAAGAAGTTGGCAATAAGCTCGCCTGCCCAGTGGGAAAATGGCGATGGAGAAAGTAATGTTTCGCCCTATATAGCCTATACATTAGAAGATGTATAATTTTTTATACTGGCATGGTCTAGGAAAGTAATGTGTCGCGTGTCGCTTTACCAAACCATAAATAGAATCTGTAACTAAAAAAAAAAAAAAAACAAAGAAAAAAAAGCATCCTTGCCCCAGCATTGGACCTTCTGCTGCCACGAAAAGATCAACGACTACATTTGACCGAAAAGATGCATGGCAGTGTAAGCGAGCGGGTAATGTTTAGCGGCGATGTGTGGGGCGGATACATTACTTTCCGCATTACCAAACATTCCATATACCCACTGTGATTCTGACGATGACTGCCTAACTGGCCACTGTCTACTTGCGGCACAAGCATTCCACTGCTGGTGACGAATATAGGAATTGCATGCAGCCAGGAAAGAAGGAAACAGTGAAGCACTTCTGATGATTATGTTTGGCGCTATTAACTCTTTCCGGCACAGTTTTTTGTTGGCAATGATAGAATGGTAA
>NW_023458556.1:9764601-9769887 GCF_013731165.1 Rhagoletis pomonella | reverse complement strand
AAAAAAAAGCATAAATTAATTTCACTTTTCCCCATAAGTACACGTACGCACGCACGCAACAGCAGCAGCACATACATACATAAGCGCCTAGAAGCACACTTGCTACAAATGTGGTTGCACATACGCCCGTGCAACCAGCTTGCAACAACTAAACGTGAGTTGAGCTCGTTTCGCATTTTCTTTATCTTTGGACTGCTCAAGTGGTTCATGTGCATTTTTGTAACTCACTTGCAGCATAGAATAGATAGTACATATATACGCGTATGTCTGTGTGCGCCTTCCTGCACGCACCGCTCAAATGTGTTGCCGGTATCGCTGCTGCTCAGATTTGTTGGAAAAAAGGATTACTAAGAATGCACAGAGAAAAAATTGGCTAATCTTCAGGAAGCCGCAATGTGCCACTACAACGCGCTCTCCGCGCGTCCTGTCTGTCCAACTTTGCCTGAGTACATTTTTATATCTTTTTTCTTACGCAAGACATTTTTCTCTTTGTTGGGCTAAGAGCGTGGCTACATTTGAAATGACTTTAGCGAGAGCAGCGCGCACAGCACATTTTTTCTCCGAGTAGCAAACTTGGGCAGTGAAAAAAGAAAAAACACAAAAGTAAGCGAAATCCAAGCGTGAGGCGAAAACGAAAGGAAACGTGGAAAAATGCCTTGCCTGCCCGCGAATAAAAGGCGCTATCGTCGCTATTCGTCTTCGCTTACATCTCCATTCTTGTTAACGTAGCTGTTGCTCTTGGACTGCGTGTAGCCAACAACAAAAACGGAGAAGAAACCCGAAAGGAGCGCTGCAGTTGGCATGAGCATCGCCTGAAGCTCCAACACTTTCCAGCGATATTGGTCTTGGTTGTTTCTTTTTTTGCCTGCTTGGTTGCTGCGTGTGATTTTGGCTGCGTGGCTCCACTGGTGGGTGCTTTCCTTGATGATTATGGCGACGATAATGATGATTGCAATGGTTTTGATGGCGTTGAAAATGATGGCGCGTCGTCCCATATCGTCGCTTTGGTTTACTTTGCAGGCTCTCTTCATGCGGCAGCTAGTACTAGCACTAGACTAGGTGCTTAGGGGTGCGGGGGCAGAAGGGGGACGGGGGGGTAGGTTTCTGGCCATTTTTCGTCTGTTGCGCTTCTTTGTTTCCTTGCACGGATGCTTCCTTCTGCTGATTTTCTTATCATTTTTCTTTGGACTTATTTTCGCTGCTTCACAGTAATGTATTTGTTAACTTGAGCTCTTGCTGCCGCGTCGCTTATGGCTGTGCTGTATTCGTTTATTCTGCCGTCTGCTACTCCTGTTTTCATAGTTCATTTGAAACGTTTGTGAGTTGCGAAAGGTTGTTAGTGTGCGAGTGTGAACAACCCGCTGTCGCACCAACGGTCTGGACTTACTGAACCGCACAAGAAAAAAAAAGAAACTCTCGTGACTGCTTTCAGAAGACATTGGCAAATTGTTGCTGTGGCTGATGCTGTTGCTCGGGCTGTTAATGTCAATGCTGTGGGGTGGTGATAAATGCTGTGAAGGCCAAAACGATTTGCCAAGGCGATGGCCAACATCTTGGACATTTAGTTTGTGTTTAGACGTCGCCGGCTATCGCACGTTGGACGCTACTAGCCGCAGGTACAACAGGATGTGGCCGCTTGGGAGCATTGCGACGACATGAAGTTCGGTAGTTTGAGTGCGAAATGGTAGTGATGAAAAAAATATACCTTAACTCGGAAAAATGAACTACGCCAGGATATTTAGTGAAAATAACCAAATTCAAGAAAGTATTGAACTCTTCAAGCCGTTGTTGAAACATCTTAATCTATCGGCGCTGAGCAATGCGGCTAACCAAGTGCGACAGCAAAAAGTTCTGTGTTCAAAAAACTAACGCATTCGGGCCTCAAATTAAGCCACTTCATACATACAATTTCTATGAAAAAATGCTCATTAATTGCTATTTTTCACTGCCGCCTCATTTAGCTGCGCGTATCACGCGAGCGTCTATGGAGTGAGTGTTAAATAAGTACTTGCCACAAATAAAAACAAAAAGCATAGAAAAGACAAAAAAATAAAAAAAACCAAAAAACAGAAAAAACAAATTGTAAAAATGAGTCAAATAGCGCAAGGAGAAAAATTATCCTTTTTCGGTTGGTTATTTTTAATCGAGCACCACTCTTTTCGCCGCACTCACTCATTCGCTCACTTACCAAGCCATTAGCTCGCACGCGGCCGTCAACCACCCAACCACCCAGTCTGCTCACCGACCACCGCCAGACACTCGCCGGCGCTACAACACAGCAGTTGAAAAGGTAGAAAAAAAAAACATCCTCACTCACCCCAACCGCACGCGCTGCGCCTTTGCAACAAAAACACCGTAGTTTCCCCTTTATACTTGAACGCGGCAGGGCGAGTTTTTCGCCTCGTTTCGCTGTAATATTTGCGGCAATATGCGCAGGGGATGCGTTCGCAGCCTACACGGAGTATAGGCGGGTTGGGAGCTGCCTTCACTATGTATGTATGTTGTTGGGGTTGTTTGCGCACTCGTATTTTTATTTGCATTTTTCTCTCGGTTTTTAAGCTTTTTGTTTTGTTTTGTTTTGTTTTGCTCGGTTGAGTTTTGCCTTTTTCCAACCTTTTCCCTTTTTTTTACTACGCGCACACAGATACTGACAATTTTTGTTGCATAGTTCGAGTGATTTTTATTTCAGCTGCTCCGTATTCGTTTGTATTCGTATTCGCATTGGCATTCGTTTTTTTCCTGATTAACTTTTTTTTTGTATTTTTATTTTTTAATTTTTATTTTCATTACTGTTTGCATCCTTTTTTCTAGCGCAAACGATACGAGCGAGCGAGTGAGCGACTTTGTGAGCAAGTAAGTGAGTGAGTGAGTGAGTGAGTGCGCTACTAGACTGGGCACTGAGCGCTCATATGAGTAGTGTGGCGTAAGGCATAGCAAGCGGGGCTGGCAGGTGTGGTGGCGGCGGCGGCGGCGGCGTGTGTAGTGGTTTAAGTAGTGAAAGGAGAAAGGATGCAGTGTCGCAGATGGATGACTGTATACTGCAGACGTGGCTGGTGGGCTAGTCGAATGAGCGCGGGGGCTAGCAGCATGCGTGCGCGTAGTTTAAAGGGCTTGAAGGTGGTTGTTTAGATTGGTTGGCTGCTCGGTTTGGTGGATTGTGTGCTCTGAGTTGAAGTGGAGTGGAGTGGAGTTGTAGCGTGGCTGGTAGTTATTATTTTAATGGTCATGGTACACATCGACGCCGCTGCTGCGCTGCCAGTCAGCATCACTGCCAGCTGAACGTTTATGGAAAAAGGCAAACATTGTTTGGGTTAGAAAAAAGGAAGCGCTACTGTTTAGCTGTACTACGCGTTCAACCGTCTTTGCGCTTAGTTGTCGCGCGCGTTTCCGCCGTTCGTTCGTTCATTCGTTTGCTTCTTTAACTCAAAGCGGCGATTCTGAATTCGCGTCGCTCTTTGGATTTTGTTAGGTGAAACAAAAAAAAAAAAACAAAGAAACAATAGCCAAATCCCGTTTTAGTTGTGCGCTATATTTTATTGTTTTTCTCGAAGTCGAAACTCGAAAAAAAATCGAAAAAGAAACCACAAACAACCAGAGGTTCATACACGGCTAAACGTGGAGTCATCGACATTTATTTGCAACAATAACAACCAACAACATTGCCACCAACAGTGGCAGCAACAGTAGCAACAGTAAAAATAGTCAAATCAGTAAAGGGCTGCAACAGTCGCCATCGCAGCCGCCGCTGGGCGAGCCGAAGACATTGTGCCACAACTGCTGCTGCTGCTGGCGCTGCGCTTCGACGGCCACTGCCACTACCGCTGCCTAGTCTGTTGTTGCTTAGCAGCGCAGTGCGCCGCTATTCTGTGACGCTGCTGCTGCTGTTGCTGCTGCTACTGCTGGCATTGTTGTTACACTTAGCGTGTTGATGTTGTTTAGTCCTTAGTCCTGTGTCCTGCCGTTCGGTTCACTTCAATTGAGTTCCGTTTTTTAAAATAACGTTAGTTGCTGTTTGTTGCCCGATTAGTGTGCGTGTGTTGACGTTTTAGCGGACGTCGTCAATCCAACATAAATAACTTTGAAAACTAATTGAAGATGGGAAACTAATTTTTGACAAAATAAATTTGTGAAATTATTTAGAGTGATTTGAAATCAAGTGTATACACAAAAATATGTTTTCAGTGTTATTTTTTTCTATTTTTGTTTTTAAAAATTTATAATTAATAAATTTTGGAAAATCCTATTCGAAAGCAGGATTGACTCAAAAAATGTGCAATATACTAAATAAATTGACAAAAACGCAAAGAATAAATAAATGAATAATTTTTCTGTATTAAAGTCGTAATTACTTGAAAAATAAAAAATAAAAAATTTGCGAAACAAAAACATCAAATTTCAAATTTCGAGAAAATGTTTTAATTAGTGGACTAATGAGGCGTACGGCGAACATCAGATATTGAAGGAACGAAAGAAGTGAGTAAACTTACAATGAGTACTGAAGATTTTTTTTTCAAAATATCATTGTATTTTTTTTTTTTTTTTTAGAACTTTTAGCGAAAAAATAGTGTGAACAATGTATAATATTTATAATCAATTAATCTTAAATTTTAGTATTCAGCCTTATCATGAGTTTCATTTTCGCCCGAAAAAGTTCACAATTCACTTTTCGCTTCCGTTATTCACTACGAGCGCACGAAAAATATTCGAGCGAATTTTCTTTCGGGCTAAACTCATGATAGGGCTGATTGAAAATTTACAAATAATTTTCGAACGTCAGTTCGCTCGTTACTTTGAAACCAGCCTTAGGCAATTTGAAGTTAAAAATTCTTTTTTTTTAATCTTCATCCATTCAGAATATTAACTGGGAGTGAAGTTTCGCGACCATAATTCCATAAATAAAACGTTTTTGAAATTCGAATTTAACTGAAACCCCACCGAAACTGAGCAAAATATCAAAAAGGCACTCTCCACTACAAGCTGACGCTGTAAACTTTCATTTATGTTTAAGTAGCTGTAACTAATAAAAAAATCCACAAAAAATATAACTGCGCTGTTTTGACAAAACAACTTATGTAAGCCAATTTCCGATAAAAAATTAAAAGGCATTTGATTTAACTATGAACTACTATTCAAAATCAGAGTTGCATTTTCCACATTAAAATAGCCGACATTGGGCACTTAGAAACAATTTAAATATTTGAGATAAAAATTAATATTTTTTAATCATAAAGCGACACTTAAATTGTTCGTCTGTAATTGGCCCTAAGCTCTATTCAAAAGTTTTAT